>NW_028262336.1:16479848-16782878 GCF_047370975.1 Nipponia nippon | reverse complement strand
AAAGGTTGCTCTGTGACAATTCCCATGCAAGGTCCTCAAAAGGGAACTGTGCAACCATTTAAAGAAGAGGTAACTCCGCTCTACAGAAATAACACTTACTGTGTCATTGTCAGCTCCTTCTAAAATCTTGACAAGCCCGTGCTTCAGGCACGCTGCTTGTCTTGTTAGAGGGAAGCACCACAACATACATCCTACACTTTGTCAAAAGAGTAATTCTCACCCAAAATCATTGTAAATTTCCATGACAGCACAAAGGTGAATTTGGAAGCAGGCAACAGAAGGCTCTGAGGCTTGCGTGCCTCCAACAGTGCATAGCTTCACCCACGTTGTAACGCTAGCAATGAAACTGGTAAGCCAGCCACCTTTTTTCTTTTTCCACCTGTTAAAGATCAGTTAACTCTGAAAAACTCTCATGCACAAGCATATTAGAGATACCCATTCTCCACATGAAGTTTCACACTAATAGCCAGCCCTTTGAGGAAACTACTAAGTGAAATAATTTCAAGTAACAGTAAGTGGAAGGAAGACCAGAGATTACACACTCCATATACAGTGCTGGGGGACCAGAGAGCAGACAGCCACAGAGCCCACACCCTGCCCTGCAGATCCACAGCTGGCTCATCTCGGACTTCTCCAGGAGCGGGGCTCAATTCCCAATCCACGTTTCGGCATCCAGTCTTTCACTCCTCACAGACAAAACCAGAAATTCTCTCAAAAAGCAAGTTTGAAAAGACAGGGGATTAGGAAGCGATCAATGAGAACTGCGGCAAAGCAACAATTTACCCAGCAGGGTTGTCTTGATAAAAATCTGCTCACCGACGATTTCTCTCTCACCTTTGTTATTTAAGTTCATCCGTTCCCCGCTATCTCGGCCTCTGAGCGCTGGCAGTCAGAGACCCTACCCAATCCAGAGCCCCAAGGGGACAGACAACTCCAGTGCCCTGCACAGCGCTGGACTCCAGCAGACAGATGCCGCTGCTTAGGGAAAGCTCAAAACCATGTACCTTGTAGCGCTGCAAACGCTCACCAGGAGGAAGTGACGGAGACAACAAGTTTTATCTATTCCTTGACCCTCAACAAATTGAGGAAGACAGACTGTAACTATCATCCCTGGGGCGTTCTGAAATAAAGACCTCACTCTGCAGAAAAACAAGCTCAGTTCAGGATTAAGCGAACAGAAGTGCCTTGCAAGGAGCACACAGCTGCCTACAGACCAGACTTTTAGGAGCTGCCAAAGCTTACCCCACCTGGCCTCTAGGCTGGCTGTGATCACAAGGAAGAGCAAACAGTCATCTGGCCAGCCATCTGACATTCGTAGAAACAACTGCACTGGATAAAGAAGACAGTTCGTTTTTGTAAGAAACAATATATTTTATTTTTCTGACACCACAGCCCTGGCGAGTGGTTTTGTACCAAATTTAATGGAGGTTACACAGAACGTTTTACGCTGGGGAGGAAAAAAGAAAAATAACCACAAAAAAAATCCTGGATAACTTTTAGTGTCTGTTCCACTCCCACATTAATAAAATCACTTGGGGTTTCTAAGAAAAGGAGAATAGGAAACAGTGAGAGAGACTACTGTAGGATGTAACAGTGCCCAAGTCCAGCCCCTTCCTAAAAGTGGGAAGAGTCCCCACATGAGGAGAGGCTCTCCTAGATTTACTCCCCAAAATAACACAATGTATTGCAGCTGCCATAGGAGGAGACAGAAGGGGGACGGAGAGAGAGAGAAGCCTATTTAATAAAGAGTGGGAGGGAGAGACAGAAGGTGCTGGACAGCACGCCATAATTTGAAAAATATGTCCTTAACTTATTATTTATTTCTTTTAAAAGATTCCCCTCACTGAACTTAAGTTCCTTTTTGTGCTTTTCATTAATACTCTGCTCTGAGGTCGTAGTTTGGTTTTTCTATACATTGGAGTTGAAGGAAAATAGTCCGAAGTTCTGAAGATGGATTCTCCACCTAAAGTAAACAGCCTAGAATCCCATTCTCCTCTCACCCCAAAGACTAAAGTCTCTGCTAAAATCCCTTTTACAATATAGTACAGTACACAAAAAACCCCAAAAATAACCGAGAGTCCTGGGAGAAGCCAGTCCGAAGGACGTAAACATACAGAGAATGGTGCAACTTGTGACAAATGGCAATTCTCAAAATACAGCTACAGATTCTCAAAGCAGGTGCCGTCACGGGATACCCAAGTCCACAAAAATAATTTTTAAAAAATAAATCTTAAAAAAAAAAACAACCTGTTAAAATGAATAATTTTTTTTTTTCAGGTAATTCCATACATTCGAGATTTCCCAAAGCGTCCTCTGGTCTCTTTTCACCTATTGCATGGCCAAACTGTACTCCTGAAGCTCCCAAAAAAGCGCTCAGGACTTGGAATCTCATCTTGACAAGGATCAGAACATCCAGTCTTATGGTAGCAGCTTAAAACATCATGTTCCCTGGGTTTCCAGGGCCTTGGCTAAATCCTCCCATGCCAACATCAGCAGCCATACCTCGGGGCCTCATCTGGGGGGGAATCATGATGTTTTGTTGGGGTCCCATCATGCCCTGCATTGACATCATCATACCAGGTGACCCCACAGGGCCCGGGTGGCTGTACAGCCCCGCAGGGGCTCGGTCCTTGCCTGGGATCATGCCCACGGCGGCCACGGGGTTACTCATTAGCGCGGGCTGGCCAGGCATCGCCGTTTGTGCTGGTGACATCATGCGGTGGTGCGGCCCCATCATGCCTTGCTGCAGGAAGGCAGGCGGTCTCATCGGGTTATGACCTGGCATGGACGGAGCCGTCCCAAGAGGGATATCCGGAGTTCCCACTGGCCCAGGGCCCCCCATGCCAGGCAACGTTAGTCCCATCCTTGGGGTCTGCTCTCCTATCATCCCCTGCATGTGGGAGAACCCAGGCCCAGGACCCTGTGGCTGCTTGCGGCCTGGCACCTCCCCACGAGGGAAATACTGTAGTGTCTGGCTAGGCTTCTCCGACGGGATAATCCTGGACAGGTCAAACTCTGGTATTCCCGTGGCTCCAGGACGGATCACCTCCTGCAGCTCTGGATCAGTGAAAACCGAAGGCATATTGTTTCCAAGAACAGTGAAGGAGTCTGGACCGCCAGGGCCTCCAGTCTTGCAAAGTGCTGGATCTGTCGAACTTTGGGGCAGGTTGGTAGGACGCCCCAGAGGTCCTTCTCCATGGAAGCCCATTCCCGCTGGGAAGTTGCCTTGTCCACCGCTGGGCCCGTTGTGTGGAAATGGCACCTGCTGTGGAGGGGACTGTACGGGAGGGAACCCCTGCGGGAAGCCCAGGCGTCCTTGAGGTACCATTGGAGACTCCTGGGAACCATGCCCCATCATTGGGTTGTGTGACATCAGGCCGGGTCCCACGGGGACCCCATGAGGAGGTATATTGGGTCCCATAGCATTTGGAGAGGGCATCTGGTTGTTATGGGAAAGAGGCTGGGTCATTCCCATTGGGCTAAGGGTTGGCATTGGACCCACTGGGTTCGGACCTGAAATTCGAGGATTCTGAGAATTAATGCCCATTCCTAGGGAAGAAATAAGGAATCACATTTAGGTAACAGCCAATGACAATCAATAAAGCTATCAGAGAGCTTTCTGCAAGGTTACCAAGTCTGCACACACACACAAAAAAATTAGTGCTAATAAAAAACCATCAGTAGTGGCTCTGGAAAATGTTATTTTAACCAGAAAATTGATGCCACCTGCACAGCTGTCTCCCTAGGCTTGTCGCTGCCCTATCAAAAAATGACTAAAGCCTGCTCTTCAAGTAGGATCTCAATCCAACCCACACCTTTACTACATCCCTGGCAGTCTACATGATGCAGGCAGCAACAAACATGTCTGTGACAGATTATCAGCATATGGACACTTGTCCACTGGGAGGAGGCTGAATCTCCTTTCAAAACTCAAGAAGTGATAAATCAGGTAACCCTCGTCAGACTAGCAGGCGACGATCAATGAGGTTAATGAGCTATCATCATGAACTTATTCAATTAGCCAGCTTCCCCAGGTATATTCAGCCACTCTGATCATTACTGCGTGAAACAGAGAGCAAAGCTACAGGTAAACTCATCAAGAATTCATTACCAGTTGCCGGTCTCATGAAACATCTACTCATCCCCTCTTTCCACTATGTTAATTCAATTGGGTGGAGGGGCTACAGCCTACTTTTGTATTAAATATGTACCCACAAACATTAAGCTATCAGCAGGGACTGGATTTCTCATATAAACATGCTCACCCACAAGACAGCCCAAAAGGACAATGTTGTATATTTTACTTTTCCTTTAACTCTCTCAGGTAGGGACCAGGACAGTTTCCCTCAGTCCTGGCTGAGGTCACCTGCCATTACACATTCCCTGTATGAAAAGATGTATGCTTTGAGAAAGCACTCTAACACTCTCTTCTGTAACAAAGGCAATCAACAAAACCCAGGAAAAGACCAGATGATTCAGTGTCAAAGCAAAAAAACAAAAACCAAAAAAAAACCCCAAAAAACCCAAAACCCACACACAACTATGAAGCTTCTGTGACACTGCCTTAAGACAGGGGAAGAATGGTTTCCTCTGGGTAACACATTGTAGGTCTAACTCTTATTCCCATGAGCTGCCTTCACTGACACAAGTAACTCCAGTCTGCCCAAGTGGAAATCTCTCCCATAGATACGGGCTTTCCAGATCAGACACTTTCTGGACAGAAAAAACTGCTTGCAAGGAGAATTTCCATCTCCCCATTTCAGACAATTGCAACTGCCTTCCTCAAAAACAACCCATGGCTATATATTCTTCAAGTTTTTCCCTCTCACCATGTTCATCTGATGAAGCTTCCATAAAAATCACCCTCACTGTACTGCCTGATAGCTTGGGCTTATGTTTCTTTGAGTTTCTTACCTGGTACGCTGTTCATAGGTGGCAAGTTTGGGGAGCGTGCTGGAGGGGAGTCATCATCCGAGCTGGCCACAGTTTTGATGGCATCATGATAGAGCGGTGTAGAGCTGGGCATGGCAAATTTGGACATCCTGGACATCATAATGGATAGGGGATTCTGGGAGAGGGTCGGCTCTGGAGGCATTGTGTAAGGACTGCTAGAGGGAAGATTTCCAGGGAGAGTCACAGGAGCAGACTGGCTGACTGTGGAAGGAGGTGGACCACCTTAGGGAGGGGGAAAAAAAATAAAGAGAAAGGAAAAAACACCTTTGTTTTCCTTCTTATCATTTTTTCCCCGAAATCTCACCCTTTTCTCCTAGCAATCTCAAAAACTAGAAATCCCTTTTATTGCAAGAGATGATCTGACTAATGCAGTCGAGGCCTGTGAAAGGTAACCAGAAAAATAAGCCTATTGGTCAAGATGGTTAGCATTTCTTATCCTGGATTCTGCACTTCTATTGGAACTACCTTGAGCCTCTACAAATCCACACAAAGAATTATCAGGTACGCCTGAAAATCCTACTGTTCATCTTCCATGCACTGAAGAAGGCAGACTTACATACCAGGTCTAGCCATAAAAATCCAAATCCATAATAAATTAATGGCTCCTGCGCCTACCAAATGTCAACTGTAACTCCTTTCCCTTTTTCTTTAGGAGGCATCAAATAAGCACAAAAGACATAGGCAGCACAACGCAAGCTGTAGCGGATATTATGCCGAGACATACAGGCAGATTTCTGACAAGCTGCACCAGCAGCTACAAGTAAAACTCCTTGTTTATATTTCATTTCAGGTTTTATATACACATATTTACTGCTCATTCCAGTTAAAGAAACATTCTCTGTGCCTATCAGCTTATCATCCTCTGCTCTCCCAAAACTAGAAATAACTTAATTGCACTTCCAGTCTCCTTTGTTCTTCACTGATGAATTTCATGCCACCCAAACCACGTGCGAAGGAAAGATGCTAAACCAAAGTTGTGCTATCACTGAAAATTCACTGCACGTTCCTCGGCTCACCCCAGAAAAAGGAAAGGAGACTAGTGAATACAAAAATTCTGCAATGCCAAAACATTGATGCTGTGGAAGAGCTGCATGTAAAGGCATTTGTTAAGCACAACGCTAGGCACGGACTAAAGCATTCGGTTCTCTCTTGGAGGCGCTTGGTCTCACGCAGCAGCCACGAGGGACACCAACATCCAGGCTCCCGGCATCCAGGCTCCCTTCCCGAGCAGGGAGACCCGGCCAGCCATCCTGCCAGCCAGTGCCAGGGGTTACCCTCCCCACCACCGGTCCCCTGGTCCCCGGGCCCGGGCAGGCACGTCCCGGCCGCTGCGCTGTTACCCGCAGCAGCACTAGAGGGCAACGCGGGCAAGCCTCCGCTCCCAGCCTCCCAAGACCTTCCCGGGCTGGAAGGCCGCCCAGGGCTGCGGCGCTGGGAGCCTGGACAGAGGGGCAAGCGTGCTCCGGGAGGATTTGGGAGAGGGAAGGAGAGGGCAGAGGCGTGCTGCCAACAGGCCAGGGACGTTCAGGAGCAGACAGGGCAGAGCCAGCACCTGCATCCCGAGTCCCCAGCACAGCACGGCTCCAGCATGCTACCAAATGCTACATATGGTGGTGGTTAGCTCTCTCCAAAACAGCTGAAGCCTGGACAAATGTTAGCACACCTCCCTGTCTGTGGTGATTAACCTAGAAAGCCATAACCATACCTGAAGCATGTCTAGATACATGACTGGCTAACTACGCTCAGCATCAATTTGTAGGAGCCTTTATTTCAAAGCATTTTCATAACATCAGCAGGAACTTCTCTGCAAAGCTACAGCCACCAGGAGCTGTGGCAGAACAGCCAAAAACCCTTCCGAGGAGAGATTTCTCCCATCGACACTCCACATCTTTTCACACCGCTTGACCCCCGGCCACCTTTCACTTTCACGTCCTCGGAGTGACCAGCCCTCACCCCGACACACGGCAGGCACAGCGCAAACCCACAAACACCACAGGAGGAGGAAAAGGGCTTGCGCTCCCCTCGCGTAGCCGCCAACCAGACCCTCGGGCCAAGCACCGCCTCGCCTCGCGGCACTGCCACCCTGCAAGAAACCTCCTCCCTCTCCCCTGGCTCACCCCTCGGGGTAACCCCACGCAAACCCACGAGCCAAGCCTAGCTCGCAGAGGCGGCACTCACCCGACTCCACGTTCCCCAGCATGGCTGGAGAAGACATGGTGAGAGACGCCTTGTGGTTCGGGGGAATCCCAGGGCTCTGCAAAGGAGGCTTTGGAGACGAAGTCCATCCGGGAGAAGGTGCGGGGAGAGACGGAGACTTGAGGTGGACAGGAGAAGCAGCAGCAGACCCCAAGACAGGGGGGGACTTAATGGAGGCAGCGGCAGCTGCGGCAGTGGGGCCCGCAAGCATTCCTGCCAGCTGGGAGGGCGTCTGAGGGGACTTGAGGTTCCCGGAGGGAGACCCCATCATGGGAGACTGGACCTGGCGCATCGTAGGGGATTTCAGGGGGTTGATTCCTGGCGAATGCACCTGACCGGCTGCGGAGATATCCAAGGGCTTGCGGCCGAGGCTGCGCTGTGCAGGGGGAGCAGTGTTGAGGCTATTAGGGTTACTGGTGGGATTCAGAGGTAGTGGCGGCATGTGGCTGAGCCGGTTGTTAGTCCTTTGGTCAGGCCCAATCTGTTCTCTGAGATTTCGGAGACCGACTCCTGGGCCCTGAGACATGGGAAGGAAAGGCCTGGGACCCATGCCATACTCCTGCTGCGGGTGCTCCCCAAACGGCAGCGGCACCATTTTCTGCTGAGAGGAAAGCATCTCTGAGACGCCGGGGCGCAGTTTCATCATCTCTTCCGGCCCAACTCCTGCCTCCCTCAGCTTCTGAGGGACCAGGGGTGGGTTGGAGCCCATGCTGACGTTCATGCCCATGTCCCCCTTCATGCCGCCAGGGCCCATCCCAAACTCCAGCTCCCTGCTAGAGGCCATTTGTGGGGGTATTCCTTTTGGGAAGTCCCCCCTGGAGGGGCTCATCGGCCCTTCCACCGGCATGCGAGGGAAGATGGGGTTGTTCCCAGGCTCCATGTGTCTCTGGGAGGGCATCATCCTGTTGATCTCCATGCCGGGCCTGATGCCTTCCATATTCAGGCCAGGAGGGAGGCCCATCTGTTTCTCAGCCAGCTGCTGCTGATAGAGCTCTTCGGGCAGGCCCTGCGGATTGGGGAACCGCTCCCCTCGGCCAGGGCCACTGAAGACACCCTGGCCTGGAGGGAAGTTTCGGCCATCTGGGATTTTTGGCACATCGTCTGGCCAACTAACTCCTGAAAGCCCAGGCCGGGAGGCAGGATTCGGGACGCCGGGGCCCTCCATGTCAGGATTAATCATTCCTGCAAAACCAGGCAGGCGCATCTGGCTCCCGGGCATGTTGGGATGAGGGGCCATGCCCCTGGGGGGCAGGGAGTGCGACATGTTCATGCCTTCAGGGAAGGGCTCTGGACCCCCAGGTCCCCAGCCCTCCCCAGGGGTCATCTGGTAGGGAGGGGGAGGGCCTCGGACCACCCCACGAGGCCCGTGCTGATGGACCATCATGTCCTGCAGGGAACACTGCTGCACAACCACCTGCTCTTGCTTTCTTCTCTTCTCCTCGTAAAACTCCTGCTGCAGCTTGAGCCAGGCCACCTGCTCAGGAGTCATGTGGTCCAGGTGGTCTGGGCCTATGGGTCCCGACTGGGAGTTCATTGGTGGTGGCCCCATTTCGTCTGGGGAAAAAGGCATGTCCCTGTGTCCTTGAGGGCCAAACGGAGCCCCTCCATCTGTCCGAGACCCTGACCCTTTGCCTAAACTTTGGGATTGAGCCATCATGGCCTGTATCGGCCCTTCGGGTTTCTTTTGGGGACCATCCAGCACCCCAGCATTTGGGGGTGGCCCCCCACTTTGCCCTCCCGCAAACTCCTTCTCGTCAGGGAAGAGCATGCGCTGTATGTCTCTCAGGGTCTGCAACGAGCGCTCTCGATGCTCCAGCTGCTCCTGTGACAGTCCGTCTGGATTCTCACCCAAACTGGACGGGTCCCCACCAGACACCTGCTGGGGAGGACCTTTGGGGTCTGCAGCAGAGCTATTGCTACCTTGGGAAACTGGGCTAACTGCTCGATTATTGGGGGTTGAACTCTGCCCAAATCCTTCTGTCTGCAACGGGGTAGAGTTGGCAGGGCTGCCCACAGACATCACTTTGCTTTCCACACTGGGACTGTCCTGATCTATGGGGCACGGAGGGCCAGTGGATTTGGATACAGGCGCTGACACGGGTGGAGTCGGCTGCATTTTGGCGTTCTGGGGAGCGTTCTGGTCCTGGGCGGTGGGGGGCTGCGGCTGCGGCAGGGGCTTGGGTTCAGTCCGAAGTGCAGTGATCTGGGGGTTCTGCAAGAGAAAAACCACACGTTGTCACTCATTCATCTTACAGCCACGTCACATAAGTAGAGGTGCAAACAAAACATCCTGTCTCAACACCGCCAGCCCACACTTTGCAAGGAAGGGTAGCCCTCATGCAGTGATTACAGAACAGCATCTTGGCCATGCCAAAAGGTATTTTGCTCAAGTATTACAGCAGGTAGCCCTTGCTTCTGCGCTAGCTCTGCATGAGCAGTGGGTCAGAAATACATTACACGAATATTGCAAGACTCAAGCTCTTCTTTGGATGATCCAAGACATTTACTTGCAGAAGGCTAGGACAACAACTGTCTCTCTCTTTTCCACCCTGAAACTTATTTCAGTATGTAAATAATCATCCACGCACACGGACATTTGCCATTTCCCTTCCCACCCACATGCAGGTATTCCCTACCAAGGGTACAGTGTTTCGTTCCGCCTTGCTGTTTGAGATGTTCTGGATATGAAAGGACACGATGGTTTCCACCTGTCCCTTCAGCACAGCTTCTGCAGCCCTGCAAAGACAGACAGATGCACATATCCAGTTGAAGCTAAGAATTAATTTTTCTTAATCGCCCTCCCTTCTATCCTTCAGCTGGCAGAAGGAAGAGAGACTTAACCACACATACTTCACTCTAGATGAGTAGCAAAAGAAAAATGCTTACATCTACAAACTCATCAGCATTCAGGGTTCATGTCTCAGTTTAAGCCATCCTGGCTGCTACTCACTGCACGGATTGCAAAACAGTATCTACCAGCGTTTGCCAAAAAAAAAAACCACACCTCGGAGGAATAAATACTCACTTCCCAGAGGGCAAGAGGTAACTACATTCTCCAATCTAGCCCCTGCAGCATCCCCAAAACAAGTAATGACTTTTTGCTACAAGAATGCACTTGATGGAGAAAGCACACTTGAGAATCTCTTAAAAAGGGAGCACAAATATAAGCCCTGCTCCCTGAAGACATTCAAGCATCTACCTACTTACTTGTTGGCCATCTCAGTAGAAAAAACATAAACCACTTTGGATGGAGTCTTCTGCCCACTTGCTGGCTCCAAAGCAGCAGTCAGGCCATGGGAAGGTGTGGAAGACCTCGGGGCTGAAGTATTTGAAGGAGTCATGGAGTGTGGTGTGTGCTGAGAATCCTGGGACTTCACATGATCAGCAGAATTGCAGTCTGGGAGAGAGAGGAAAAGAGGGGAAGCTCTTTGGAAAACATTTCTTGAAAACCCTGGGAGCTCTTCGGAAAACATTTCTGGAAACTGACCAGAGCTTTTCCTCCTCAAATTTCCCGCCTCTCCCTCAAGCACTACTAAAGGCAGTTCTTCTACTATGCCATGCATCTTCCCTCTAATGCCATGCTGCCCTTCAGGCACCACTGGGAGAAAGCTCATCTTGCTCCTTTCCAAGGCAAGTGGCAGTTCCCAGAGCCGATCCCTTTGAATTCCCTAATGGCCACACAGAATAGCAGGAAAACTACACACTAAAATGAACAAATATAAATATGTCTGTGCCCAAGGAGAATACTCTGTGCAAAACTTTACTTTTATTTCCGTCCAGCCACCTTAGCCAGGTGACCTCGAAAATGGACAGCAAAGGAAAGATGGACAACTGCACATCTAGTCTGTTTTTGCACTACCTCACAGAGGCAATGTTGGAGCCAGGAACAGAACACAGGAATCCCAACTCTCTGGCTTGTGTTACCAGTCAGGGTGCTACGGGTTATGTATCTGTGTTGACAAAACAGGCTGGCATATTGTTCAAAACCCCAGTTACAACAGAGCAGTTCCTGAAAGGCCAAAGGCCAGAAGGAAACCAACAGGTTGCATTTATATTTTCAAATCCTCTGGGGGAGTTTCAGAGTTACAAAGGAACTTTCCCACCAGAGTCAGGTCTGCACTTTAACTGAGCGTGAACAGGACATTCACCAATGCCAGCCATGACAGCCTCTCCTCTTCACCTGCTCTCAAGACCTTTAGACTTCGTTGGCTGAAACTTACAGAACCCCAGACAAATAAATGTTTCGCTAACACTTGCATAGCAATTCTCCATCTCACAGAAGACTCAGGCTAATTGTCTGCACTTGCGCATGAATCCTAGCAAACATACCTTTGATTTCGGGGTCATCATTAGGAGTCCCAGCTTCCCTCTGTTCAAAGGAGTCTGCCGAAATGCTCCTCTCTCTCTTCCCCTTCCCCTTGGCACCATTTCCAGCCCCATTCTTCAGCCCCATGCTCCCACCTGGGCCAGGGAGCACTTTGGGGGGATGACCCCCACTTTTGGGGTCACAGGGAGAGGGCTGGGATTGGCTGGTGGAGCCCCCTTGTTTGCCCTGGTTGGAAAATTTGGAATCCAGCTGGGGGTTGCCAGACGGGGACATCACTGTAGGGGGACGGACCATCACCTCCTGCTTTGATTTGGGGCTACTGGGGGCAGAGCAAAAAGAGGAAAAGAAAACAAAAGTGACAAATCACACCATGGATTCATCCAACCCTGTAGGAACAGATGAGGGAGAAGTAGAAACAACCACTGCCACCTTTGCAAGCCAAGACAATTGCTGACAAATAAAAAATGCCTGCAAGCTTAGAGTCATGTGCTTTTTTGAACATGCCCTGAAAGGGTTATTATCCAAGATGGGATCTCATTGCTCAAGAAGGCACTAGGGCAAGCTACAGACCTGCCAGATCCCAGGAACTGCTGTCACATGAGGACCTACCTCTGGGGCTTCTGTCAATAAAGACAACGGTTTCTATGTGCACAGAGAAGCGCCTCACACCAAGACCAGCTCAGAGTAAACAAACAAGGCACAATAAAGTTCACCTCGCCAGTCTCCTGGACCCCAACTATATGCCGCAGCTCTGATCAGAGTAGACGCCCCCCCCCGCCCCCTCCCTTGCACCTCCCTATCCAGTTCTGCAGGGAGCACAAGGAAAACCCAGCATTACTGCAGCATTCATCATACATTGGGGCGAGCTGCCAGGAAAACACAAACCTCTGACCGTGAAAACAATTAAACCAGCTACAACCTGCCTCTGAAGAAGAAAAAAGGATACCATCTCCCTGCACACTCCTGCAAAATGGGGCAGATGAAGCTTCTTTAATTTGCCAAAAGAAATTCAGAGTCTTTCCTTCCCTCTTCCATTCAGCAAATTGCATCCTAAAAATAGTTTGTTCCTCTGGGTTTTACACACACATTAGCCACCCCTTCCTCCACACCCTCCAGTTACTCCATTGCTATCGGATCTTCTGCATTGTGTTTTCCCAGCATCACTGCCACTTCCAACAGGCAGCGCTTGCTAGCATCCTCACTGTTGGGACTTGCACAAGCCGTCTCCTCCGTTGGACATACATCTGACTCAGAGGCAGTTCCTCTGAATTACTCTTAAGCTCCAAATGACCTCTAGGAGTAAATAATCAAACGCAAGAATGCTGTCAATCAGACCACTTTAAGTCCCTGGACAGTGCTTCGCTTCCATATTTTTCCCCTTCCAAATTAGCGGAGGAGAGATGCTGACCTGCTGCACTGGCAGGTGAATGATGCAGAGGATCTCAGTGCACAGCTGATCAGTTCTCCAGGCTGTTCAGGCCAATAATACAGAGGAGGCGTTTTGTGTGAAAGTACAGACAGAGAGACCTTCTGCTGCCCAACTACCCCTTGGGGAAACAGATAATTAGAAGAGGTGGAAGAAAAAAAAAAAAAAAACAAACAGATAGAAGCAGCATGTTTACTCTCCTACAGCCTATTCAGACAACTGATGGGACGGAGGAGGGCGCGAGGAACATAGAATCCGCACCTCACGGGTCTACAGCTTTCAGCTCATCCTGAGCCTAGCAAACGTGAAGGCTCGTCAGTACTGTGCAGCCAGCGCTCAGGTACTCAGCAGGTCCAATGGGAGCGCAAAGAGGACCAGTGAGTCACATGCAGCAGTCCTCGGCTAATCCTGCAGCAGAGCAGGGACAGCACCACGCACCAATCCAGAGCAGCTGACTGCAGGCTCTTTACCTTACCTCTGCGTGTTGCCTGACGGGGAGTTCCTCACTTTGGGGTTACTGGAATGCATTGACAGAAATCCTGAGCTCACAGTCTCACACGCACGCAGATGGGCTCTCGTCAAGTTCCTCTGGGGAGTGTGCCGCCAGAGGCAGCGTCGAAGCACTTTCTGCCACCCGCTTCTCTCAATGCTGGCTGTCTGCTTGCCTTTTTTCTCTTTGCTCCTCTCTGGTTTTGCACTGGGCACTTCCCTCCTGCAGCTCCAGCATTCTCTAGACGCGTGCCTCCTGCTGCCCAGGGGAAGTCTCGCATCTCCAGGGCACACTGTTAAAAACACCCCACAAGAAGAGAACAGAAAACCAGTGAGGAACTTTTCAAGCAGATGCGTCTGGTGTGAAGCAGTAAACGGCAATTCTTCCCCCATTACTGAGAAGACACAGGAGAAGAGCTTTCAGATGGCTCAGTACAGCTGTGTATTTCAAACCGGAGGCAGCCCTGGATGGCCATTCAGTTTACAGTGAGGCCATCTTCCCTTCATCCAAAGCAAATCACTCTGGAGTCAACAAAACAGGGAAGCGCCTCGTATCTGGACACTTTGATTCTGCATCTGTGCTCAGCTTGAAGACACCTCAGAGCAAGTCAGTAGGAAGCCAAAATTACAAATCCCCAACATGACTTAGCTATCCAGAATTCCCCTGTGAATGGCTGTAATCTGATATTTCTTAAGAACATAAACTCTGCTCAAATCTTTTCTGTCTCCTTGGTCCAATATAACTAGACATATGTTCAATGATGTGTGTTAAGGACTGCACAAAGGGAGGGAAATAAAATAAAATTCCTTCCTGACCACCTGTAAGCAACCAGCTATGCTGTGATTACTCTGAAAATACCAGAGGTTAGTTCCTCATTATATCTATTAGAAAGGCCAAAAGATCACTAGAGACCTACGTGTCTAAATTTGCTCCGCACCACTATACAGACTGTTGAGACTTAAAAACAAAACAAAACAAAAATAAGCACTTTTTCAGCTTCTTTCTAAGAAACAATATGCATGACACAGGCAATAAGGCACATAAAACCATTTCTGGAGGAGGAAACTATTGAACATTACTGTTTATGTCCTTTGGGCTAAATTATTTTGGAACAAATTTCTGTCTTGTTTATGTTTCAACAAAATCTCTCCTGTTCATCTCACCTACTCAGATGCAAATCCACTTAATTTAGAATCTAACCAAGATTTATTGTTAATGTATTAAGCATTGCTAGTTAAATATTATTCAAATGTAAATATTCCCAGTACTCCTTCTCAGCACCAAAGAAGCAGTTTCTTCCTCTGTATATCAAATGAAACAAAATAAATCTCACCAGGCTGGGAGTGTCTTGAATTTTATAAAGAAAATACTGTTCAAACGGCGTTTAGAAAACAAAAACTGGTTTGCTTACATGCTGACACCAGAGGATTAAGAAACACAGGCACTACGTGACCACCTCTGGCCAAGGAGAGTTATCAGTAACTTGCAGTATTGAGCACCATGGTTTTCCAGTTCCCCAAATTCATCTTGTTGTGAGGTTGTGCCATTACACTTCTTAGTGGCTTTGCACTGCTGTATTTTAACACGACAGTGCTCCACACTGCAGTTGTTCCGTGAAGCTCTGCATCATCTCCCAAAATTCTCCTCTCTACCACACGCCTCCTTCATGACCCAGAGAAATCATCCCGCTCCCTATTCTCACCTCCACTGTGCTGCACAAATCCATTAATGTGAGGGAATGTTTCTGCAATAAAGGTCTCATTTTTAATGCCTCCTATCAGGCACAATCAGATGAACTCCAGTCTGAGCCACACACTGCACAGGATCCACATGCCTCTCTGGGGCTATCAGCTGGTTCTCCCACTGATTTTGCGAACAATTACTATTGTTACTACTATCGTGCTGTAATTGGAGCTGGTGCTATACACATACACTAAAGATAAGGGAGAACATCTTCACAAGTATCTAAATTGTACCATCTTTGCATGCAAATTTGGCTCCTCTGTCTGTTTTGACAACAAAACCGTAACATTATCAACAGCACGCAACTCCACTTTTCGAAAAAGATTTACGCATGTGTAAAAGTCAGTGGAACTCACTGATACTTCGGGGTCCTCGCTTACGGTGAAGGTGTGACTGAAAACAGTGAATTTCAGGTAAAAAAGAAAAAAGGAACAATAGCATTAAAGTGAGCAGAGCTCAATGCTAAAAGGAGGATGCGGATGCCTCTGTGACGAACGTAAGTATTCTAGTTGTTTCATCCTCTGCTTTTCCACTTTTGAAATTTATGCATTATCA
This sequence comes from Nipponia nippon, assembly GCF_047370975.1. Lineage (NCBI taxonomy): Eukaryota > Metazoa > Chordata > Aves > Pelecaniformes > Threskiornithidae > Nipponia > Nipponia nippon. The sequence goes on along the minus strand of NW_028262336.1, from coordinate 16,767,188 downwards.
TGTTACCTTTTATTTTAAGATGAGAATTTTCTCAGACTCCCAGTCTTACACAGTGCAACGAGAAAACATGAAGAACAGAATCAGGATCACACTAGCTGCACAATATTTCTGACATCACCAAACTTTCAAGTATTTTACAGGGGGGAAAAAAAAAACCCTCTAATTTTTTTAACCCTACTTTTTTATTATCCTATATACATGTATCTTCCATCTATTAGAACTCATACGCTCTGCAAGGGAATTGTATTTTCCAATCTCAGTTTAAATTTCTTCTTACCAGAGAGAGCTATAAAGGATACGTCAATATATTCATTGGTGGAACAACGGCAACTCAACTTCCTTCACTTCTCATTTCTGCACACTGGGAATGTACCATCTTTTATAATGTGAAATGGAATACCTCATGATTTTTCTAAATGCACTTCTAACATACGTATGTCTGGGAATCTAGGGTTCAGTAATGGAAAAGCTCTAGAGAAATGTATTTTTGCAGCTGGAGTCTGGCTGCCATAGCAAAGCCTTCACCATCGCTCTAAAATTAGAGGTAGGGTCACTGACAGTGAACGGTCAAGCCACTTTTCAAGACATTTTGGCAAACTACATCCAAGGCTGTATTTTCAGGATTGCTTTAATGGCAATGGCTGCAGGGAAAAGGGATGGTTCAACTGTCTACTCATTCTCACCACCTCTCTCCTGACCAGATCAGGGAAAGATCTGAATGGGAACTAACCCAAGGGAAACAGCAGAAATCTCTATTCAGCTGGATCACTCCCCTGATCTGGTTGATCAAGTAACCACATCAGTGCCACTGCAAGCTCAAAGGAGGAGGTGAGAACAGGTGAAAAGCAGCCTCACCCCACTTGGTTGCAGCTTACAATTTGGATGGCTTAAAATGTCTTCAAACCTCAACTGCAGAGACAAAAAGAGATGGACCCGCATTTGCAGAGATACGATAGGTCCTCGCCCTTCCAACAAGCAAGCTTACCAAGACCCCTGGTGTCACGACACGGCAGTACTCATTGTGGAGGCCATGAGCTGCGAACCACTCGTCTCACAAGAATAGATCACCTGGAAAAAGAAGAGAGGAAAAGTGTCACCAACAAGAATGCACAGCCAAGCTGTGCATCCCTCCCATGCATCCAGCCCCAGAAGCAGAGGAATCAAAACTTGCTCTGAACCACCGACAAGGGGAAGCCTCTGCTCAGACTGGCAAGATTTGTCAGCACCAAAAAAGCTACCATCAGACTGGAAGAGCCTGAAGATGCGTGCTGCACATGGTGGGGGAAATATGTCAGACCTGCTTTAGCACTCCTGCATTTGAACTAGCTGGATTCCCATGAGCTCATCTGTGCTTAGAGAAGCTGGCACAAAGCTCGGACATGTAACCTCCCCGTCTCTGCACCCATCTCTCTTCAAAGGCTCACCTTCCCCTCACTACGAGCCCAGCAATTTCTACCAAACCCGTGCTTCGTATATGCAGCCTCCTCCACAGCCAGCCAACATATAAATAAAAACATCAAGCATCAGGTAAAGCCAGGCTCAGTCACATCTAGGGGAAAACCAGGCAGGTTTTAGAAGGAAGAAGCACTATCTACTGTTCTGGCAGTTCCTACTTCACATCACTGTGCTACGCTACAGGGAGAAGGGAATCCAACTGCAAACCTTCCCAAGTAAGACATACTGCAAGTTTGCTCAAGATAGAGGGCTTAGCCCCACCTTGTACTACCGTTATTTCCTATAAGGCCAAAAGAGTTCACGGCCCAAGAACCGATCAGCCACACTTTCAGTAATGGAGACAACCCTGCATCAATTAATGCTCACTCACATGTTAAAGACAGTTCAAGCGCCTGAAAGTTCCGCAATACAAGGAAACGCAGACTCTGAGGCACGGCTCAATGGTAAACTTGAGGTCAGTAAAGAAAGACGGAGCAGCTACCTGCCAGCTTCTCCCTCACCCACTGTGAAAACTGGAAAGGCCGCAAGAACAGTATGAATCCAGACAACGTTCACCCTGCCGGGGCCAGCGTGGTCTCCCGGAGCACTCTCAGCTATTTACGCGGCACGGACAGCCTTGCAGTTAAAGTACGACTGCAAACTGAAATCACTACCAGAGGTTTTCTGTGTAATCCCAACGCATTCTGCTGACCAGATCTCCCAACAGGAACACGGGAGCTGATGTGAGGCTCAATTAGTTACGCATTGTGAAACCCTGGGCATATTCTCTTCCCTCCAACACTCTCCAACTATTATCTGCTGCAGCTTCACCTTAATAATGTAGCAATGTGCTGCCATGTAATCCACTTCAACAAAACCAAACTACAAAGCCAGTCCCAAACAATGCAGCTACATTCTCCACCCAGTCCGGCCAAATCAAACAATGAAATCATCAACGTGATAGACCATCCTTATCTAGCCAAGTCATACCTGCAGACAGAAGCTGAAACAAACACCTATCGCAACAAGCTGCTTCATCCAGAAAAACCTACCACAGCAGCACAATCATCCCTGAATCCAATTACCCAGTTATTTCTCCTCTCCCCTTTCCCCCACCCCACCCAACAAAACAATACAGGCTAAGCCATGCCAGTGCCAATACTGACACACCTCTATCAAAGCAGCAACAAAAATCACCTTTTCCCTTGAAAGGGAAAACATGTGAACACCAGCACGCATCAGGATGGAGAGAAGCTATCACAGCAAATGCTCGGGGCTCTATTGCTTGAAACATTCAAGTTCAACTTCGCAAAGCGCTGGAGCAGGGCAGCCTTACAGACCATGGCTCAGGACTGCAAGAGGGACACAAACGATCAGACACGATCCAGCTTTAAGGCTACCCAGCCCAGTCATTGCAATGTAATTCCTTCCCCTAGTTTGCCATCTCTGCTGCTCACCTGCGCGGCCTTAGGCCACAGTCAGCGCAAGACAGCTTGCTTCACAGTGAATTTAAGAGCAAAAGGGTGAGAGCATGTACACAAGCAGCTACCACAGAGTAACTAACAAGACAGAAATGCACACCTTAGCTTACCTTTTGGTAACTTACTCATGAACCATCCCTGTATTTCTATGAACTAGCCACCATATTATTGTACTGCAAACAGAAGGAAAAAACCATCCAAACTAGCTTATTCCTCCTTTATGCCCTTAAACTGCAGAAGCTCGATAGTGACAAGTGGTCAGGTAGTTGGAGGTGTACAGCATGATGGCTGCTTCAGCAGGAACAGCTGCAGTTAGCACTGATTCACTTCAGTCTTTTCTCCCTCTTTGAGAAGGAGAATGTGAAGAGATGAAATAAAGGCATACCAAGCAGATAAAAGTATCGAACTTGTGGCCTTACTGTGACACGAAGCATTAAAGGCAAGAAATCTCTTTCTCTGTGTACAAGAAAGAGCACACTTCTTTTTTCCCCGCGGCCTGAGACTGACAGTCTGTGCTGGACTGAGGGTGGCGAGAGCCCGAAGTCAGCAAGGAAAAAGAAAAAAGGCTAGAGACCTGCTGCTACAGAAAACAAATGATGGCTTTGGACGCAAGCTGAGCCAGCACCCTGAATTGTAGCTGTGGTAGCGGAGGGGGAGAGAAAGGAGAGAGAGAGAGAGAGAGTAAGGGACTGCTCCGGGAAGAGCAGCAGCTTCAGGAGGGACCAAGAAGAGCAGCACCAGCAGCAGGAGCTGTATGAGCAACTGCTCATCCCGACAGCCACCTGGAAGCAAACCTCTGCGTGTGCATCCACCAGCGGATTCCCCGCGCGACCGGAGAGGTGGGTAAGGCAATGAATCAACCGACGCGCTCCTTCAGCGCAATTTTACTGGGAAGGGCACATCCCATTTCTCCGACCCTCATTCAACCACGTAAGAGGGAGAACCGCTGCACTGGCAAAAAGTGACTCTGCGACACCCAAGACACCCCAAGAGCTACCACTGGTTTTCACCACGTGCTGCAATTACAGGTTTTGTTAAGCATTTGCTTATTTTGCAGACTTGCAGCTGAACTGCACGTGTTACTTTTTAATAAGCTGCTGTTTAATAAAGTACTTGGTCACACACCTCGTTGATAAAAAGTGCAACTGGGAAACAAGGAGGACGCAGGAAGTGTTATTCAATGCTTTTATTGAACTGTCAGACTCCCTTAAGAGCATATAAAAGTGAAAGCAAATAGATAAATTGACATGAGTATTCCACACCCCACACATCTCCCCATGACACTTGAGGATACGGGGACACAGGACACTCTTCAATCCCTTGAACCAGTCCCAATTTCTAGATATGGCCCCTACTAAGGGCTTTTAACTACACCTTTAAATCTGCCCCTACCTCTTAGCGAAAGCTGTCCCCCTCATCTTCTCCCATGAACACATAAAGCATGTGCGTGTAATACAACTAGTACTGGACCCATCAGCATTCAAATAGGTTTGTCAAAAATGCCGCCTTATCTTCTGTACACCAAGCGCGTGCTGGACCCAGGAAAGCAACTTCAACCAGCATAAGTCTATCCAACCCTATCCCTTCCAGCCATCGCTAGCACTTGTGCCCCAGCTGAAAACTGCCTCGAGATAAGATATGATTAATGTTCAGGAGAGAAGCTTCCCGTTTCAGCCAACCCGGTGGCCACGTGCTGACTGGCGCTGGCGCAAAGGAGGCAGCAGTGACTGACAGCACAGGCATGGAGAGGCTTAAGCTGGTTGTTCAAACACACTTGCATCCTTCTCCTGCCAGGTCCCTCTGCTCTTTTTCTTAAACAGGGGCAGAAAATACAACAGGTACCTAAAGAACTGCTGGGGCTAAAGACACAGTATCAATATGCACGTCATCTGGACACAACACAACTCTGCTTGTTCAAGCAAGTCATCAGTAGATAGCCTGGCTACCTGCTGTCCTGGCTCTTTCCATTGCAGGGTGTGCAGACCTCATCCTTTAATCAAACTATGCGGTTATCACACAGTAGACTTTCAGTTCATTTGTTTGTGTGCTCCATCTGCCAGAAAGGCAGTTGCCACTTGCACCAAGGGCACCTCATATGGTACATGGACCATATTCTACCCAAAGCAGCTGCTGATTTGGGGAAAATACCATGTTCTGTCATTCCCTAGTGAAACACAAATCCCGTTTACCTATAAATCATTTTGTCAACATCAAGAGCTAACTTGTTAATACTAAGCTCATTAGATAGCAACTCACAGCCAGCCACCAATTTCTAGATGGTCCTAACTTATCCTGAAACAGTATGGATTTTTCTACGTTTGTGTCTTGGCAGTAAAAAACGAAGGCATACGCAAAGTCCTCACAGTTTCCCAAGACCAAAAATTCCTCCTTATGCACGTCAGAGGAACCACTGCTAATCCCAAATCTGCACAGCATTACCTCTTTGCTCATGGTCTTGCACCAGAAGTGACTCTCAATCAAAAGAAGAATCCAGCACTTGTCACCTAAACTCATTTTGCTGCGTGAATGTGGGGACTACACAACCTTCACCAGGCTCATTACAACCTCCACAGAGAAAACAACTCCTCTCGTACACGTGGTGTGTGTGCACCTCTCTGTTAACCTCTAAAACATGGGCAGGTTATTGCCCACAACTACTTCAATGCCTTGAAGCACAGAGAAAGGGGCTGAGCAAAGACAGGCTCACTTAAAACTAACACCTTGATAACCTACAAGCACACTGACAGGGAAAGAGCAGGCAAGACTCTATGCCATTATGAGGAAGAGAAGTTCCTTCGAGTAGCTCAGATTAATTTAAGAATTTAGGACCACAGGGTAAACCTCCCAGAAACTGTAAGAATACACTCAATCACCCCCATGCAAATTCAGTATGTGTGGTCATATAAACGTAGCTCAGCTGAGCCTACTTGTGCCTGCCCATCCACGTCCCTTGAGTAAGACAATGCAGGTACTCTTTCTCCTGCACTTTTGCCCCCCAGCTCCTATCACCACACACATGGACATTTTCCAAAGAACCAGTCTCTCCTGAAGTCCACTCAAAACAGGGACGGCCATAGAAAGTCCAACCTTTTGCTCCCCGTCCTTAAAAAGCGTAGTCAAGACAATCACTGACAAAGCACAATACAAACCCGAAGGCTCAGAGACTGAAGTGTTTTATGACATTTCTCACGTAACCATCCCCTGCTCTCCCACATCGGTATCTCCACCGACTATTCTCTTCCTTCCTCCTTCTGACAAACACATGGATAACGAACAGCAGCCATGACATAAAGGCTGTTTAAGTAATTATTCTTTTTAGGTATTTGCAGAAATCATTCTAAAAGAATCTTTTGCAATAGGCACGTTGTTCACTACACTCATAACCATCACTTTTAAGAGCTGCGAGTAACACTAACACTTTTTGTCAAAAAGACAACTACACGTCCGTTAAACTTTATTTTTACTGCATCTAACAACACTTCAGTGTGTTTTTAATACAATGGGGATGAACTGCTGTCCTAGACAGTTCCTGATTTTGTACAACTCTTTCCACAACTCCTTCTCTAAAGTAATGGAGGAGACAGACACTTATGGAGGAGACAGACACTTATGGACACTGGTGAGCAGATTCAAGCCGTACACAGCCAGACACTTGAAGTCCGGTTCAATTTCCCAGGTACTATATGTAAAAAAAAAAAAACAAAAAAAACCCACTTGAACTACTTGGTCCACCTGGGACTAGAACAACCTCTTGGCAAATTCTGACACACTTCCAGAAATCAGTTTGGGGAAAAAAGCCAAGAGGAAAAACCCTAAATAAACCCAAAGCCTAAGCTACAACTATCTGCTTCTGTACAGGAACGCTACGAACACTTCCCCTTGCTGCTCGCACCATTTCAGCTTCACCAGCATTAGTGGCATTTGCAGGTGCAGGTCGGCCAGACTGCTGCCAGGGCATTAGGCACACTGTCGCGTAACCCGTAGCGCGCCATGACGTCACACTGACCTCAGCTCAGCCTCAGCGCACTCCAGCGCAGCTGCCAACATCAGTTCAGCTCCACCTATGTTAGCAATGCTGGGAGCAGTCTATGTACACTATGACTGGAGTTTTAAGCACTTAAAAGTGGAGCGTCACAGCAGCAGCCTGTCTGCTCTAGAGTTCCTACTATTGTTAACACTGATAAAGATCAAAAGCTCTAGCAATAAGGGATTTTTCAAGAAATGTTTTAACAGTATTTCCCTAATATATGACAGGCTTCTGCAGCTTACTACATCACGTTAGCAGTTAACAGCCCCAGCATCAGTCAGTATTACATGCAGGAGTCCGGTGGATAACGCTAGAGCTTTCCGCAGGCTGCTTTCATAGTTTTGCCTTCTCTCAAAATGTCATCCACTTTTTGGGAAATAGGTAATGTGTGCGGAGCCAGAGGCAATCTCTTTTCCCTTACTTCTCTGGGTTTATTTTTTCTAAAATTTAAATAGGGACATCAGCATGAACAACCATAGGTAAAAGACAACTGTATCAAGCTTGCCAGCAGCCCATTCTTCAGAAACTAATCCTTGGGCAGGCGGGGAAGGATGTGGAAATAACGGATGGGAAGACAGGACCGAGGAGACACCAGTTTGTTCTTCAACATGTAGTAAAGAGTGTGGTCACTGTTTAAGCAGAAGGCTTGGGAGAAATAAGCCACCTATCAGTTCAGCACAGAAAAAAACAAGCGCTTTTTCTTTTCATTTCAGCATCCCTTCACTAGGCTTCCAGAATGAAAGGTAAGAAACAGTCCTCGGGCATAACTCCTCAGGCTGCAATCTTGTCAGTTTTCATAAGCTAAGTGGGGCTGGGATGGGTCAGCACAGGACAGACCTCCTCCGAGGAAAACCCAGTGCTACAGCAAGCAGTAATTCCCCAGCATGCTGCAAGGGGACATCACACACACGCCTGTCAGAATTGCTGGGGGCGACCCACACACCTGCCTTCGTGTTAACCTTCACCTTCACAGGTGTCTGGTCTCTCTCTCTCATCCCAAATGAGCAGTTTTTCAAGGCTCCCCTAAGTGTTGCTACCGTTCCAGCACTGCCCGTGAGACCAGTTTTCGTTCAGGACTGCCACCACCAGCTATCCCTCTGCTCCTCTCCCTTAGGCGAGCCCTCCTGCTGTTTCACAGCAGAGGTGCTCACACCTGGGGCCCTCAGCACTGCAGAGCAGGTATTCCCGCAGGGGCAGAGCTGAAGAATTACTATATCCCATGCAGCTTACTGCTGGGCAAGATGTGTGTCGAGGGGTATGCATTCCCGGTGCGCTGCACCTCTCATTTCTTTGCTTTTAGACCCACGTTAGGCATGTGAGATGTAGCACAACCTTTAGCAACACAGTGCAGTGCTTCCGTATACTGGTTTCCTAGTCGTTAAATGCAGGATCTTCAGCAGAGCAATGACTCTTCTAAGGAGTAAGGCTCTTCAAAGAACTCCAGCAAGCAAAGACTGCATGTACACAGTGCTCCACGATGCTACATGATTATATCAAAGCTGCTGGGATGAAAAACTGACATTTGATAAATAACATGAGGTCACCTAAAAGATCTCAAAACACCGCATGTAAAAATGTTATTTTGACAAGAAATTAAGCAATTGTATGATTAGGTCTATTACCAAATCTACTGCTTTGACATGACCTTATGAAAGTATGAAGAGCATGCAATTCCAATTGCTGTGGGATCCTCCTTCACCCAACACAAGATGTACGCGTTTAATATTCCTCTAGTTAGCCACGCGTGTACAGCAAAGCCTAACGTACTTCAAAGTATTTACAGTACTGTATAAACAGAGCGCTATTTTCAAAGACTCATAACTGTCAAATCAAAGCTAGCTTTCACAAGAACATTCAGAAGCATTTCTGCTGGATGGTGGCTATTTGCCTGACAGTTTCAACTTTCTATCCCCAGCCACAAGAAGGTTAATTTTAAATATATATTTATTTATTTATTTATTTTTAAGAGAGAGAAGAAAGCATTTTCTTGCTAACAAGCTGTCAAGCCATTTTGGCCTGAAGTTCTTTACTCCCTTCTCATGCATACATATAAACCGTGGTGGAAAACTTCAATTCCCCTAGCAAAAATTCCGAGAAGAGTTTCACCATACATAAGACTGCCGAAACTCTCCATCGTAACAGCTCTTGCTGTAGAAGCTGTGCCTGCTCACCTCGACAGGCTACAGCTTTGTTTTATATTACGCTGCAAATACATTTCTAATCAGTCCTCGAACAAAATCAGATTGGTACGTAGATAAAATACTGCCATTTCACAGGCAGTGGAACAGCAGTATCAAGACACCTGAAGAAGTCAGTTTAGCAAAATGCAGCGAGCATAGCTCTGAGCAGCCTGAAAAAGGGTCTACTGCTTGATCTCACCCAGTGTTTTTATCAGTGAACCACTAAAACAGAATTTTCCTTCAGGTTTTGCATAATTCTGTACACACTGCAGAGGTGGCAAAGATGGCTTCATGCAACATACACGAGCAGACTTACAGATTTAAAGCCATTTGTAGAGCGTAAGTAACACGGTCGGGTAGATAAATCACAGGCACGTTAAGAGCCAGGTTCTGTTCTCAAGTTCACCACCAAAACCAACCCAACCTGGTTTTAAAAAAGCCCATGGGCCCCAGCCACCCTACTGATAAGGTAAAACAGGTGTCTGCACACTTTGTTCAGAAGGCATAGAGGACAACAACAGGCACATGGAGACCATCCGGTGACAAAATGGGTCAGCGATTTAAAGCTCCCTTGCCCTGCTGCTATGCAGACAGCCCCACCAGAAAGCTAAGTAGCAAGAATACAGTGGCACTGCTTTCTCAAGAGGCCAAACAGCCATGCAAACAGGACAACCAGCTCAGAGGAACTGCAAACACTAGGCGTTGGGCAGGCAGCTGTATGGCTATCCGTGCCTGAGTCACAACTGCTCTGACCTCAATACAGAAAGCGGCAAGCTCTCCCTCAATTCTAGATGCAGTGAAATTATTGCGTATATCATACACTCTTTTTGCCATAGATTGTACCACTAAGGAGCATTCAAAATCAGTATTGTTTTCACGACTACAGCACCCAATTTTCAGCGCACACTCAGAGGACATCGCTCCACCACCTCTCAGCCCGGCTTTGTTGAAAGAAATTATGTCACTGGTACAGCATACTTTCCATTTTCCTCCCTTCAAAAGGATTTCATTGATTCTGCCTAGGCTTTAAAAACAAACAAGCCAACCACCTTACTGTTCCACTTTTCATCTCCCTTCCCTATTCCACAAGCTCCTTCTCAGAGGCCAAACAAGGAAAAGCTCACCTCTGCTTTCAAGTCTGTCTGGGGGAAAAAAAAAAAAAAAAAAAAAAAAAAGATCTTGGAGCATGTCTGTCTACTCTAAAGAGATAACATTCATTCTTCAGATATAGTAAACTGCAATTTCATCACAGTCTTTAAAATAAATTCAATGAGTGTTGTCAAAGTAGATCAAAACCAGAGCGCTGAGATCCGACTCTGCCGAAGAGCAGGTAAGAACAACCCACAGAAGCAGGAGTAAAAAAAAATATCCGAAGTCAGGTGGCAGCAGTTCACTTTTCACAACGGCCACCGTTTGGTAGCTCAGAGCAGATTTCAGGATGGGTTACCAGGATGCAACCAGAAGCCTACGCAGTTTAATAGCACATCTCACACACTGATCTCAATCAAGTTTCCAGAGAAGTGTGCAAGAACCCAAAGCTGGGCACAACAAGCTATTCCCTCCCTCTCTTTCCCAATATAGAAGCACATCTGTTAGAGCAGAATAAAAATCAAGGTTTAGACCACAGGCTTAATACCTCTTCCAAAATTTCTACTGTCGCTGATTATGATAACTGAATATTCTTCATATTGTACAGACATCTGATCCTTTTTAACTCTTGTTGAATTCTTGCTCCTGATGATTGTCACAGCATGAGTTTCACTGTTTAATTGCAACCATACTAAATAGTCTATCATCAATTTACACTAGATGTTCTGTATCATCAGGCAGTCTTGAAGCAGCAGAAGCTTTTCCATAGCTAAACCACCATAGTCTTTTTGCCCTGTTTAAAGCTTCTTAAAGAGGGTTTCTCTTTTTATACATTGCATGTATGTTCAGAGATGAGAAACATTTTTGGCAAAAAGAACAAGGTAAGCTGAAGGAACTGTTCTCAGGCAAGGGAAGCTGTAACAAATAGGTGTAAACAACATTTAGCAAGTTTAGCAGACTCTTAGGGGTGTAGTTAGATGAGCATTCCTTTTGGCAGCAACACCAGCTTAAAAAACTGCTGCTACCAATATTTACTTCCAGCCCTGCACCACACTGTCTCATGTGCCTGTACAACCGTTTGCATAGCCAAACGGCAAACCAGTTTGGCAAACTGATGCAGGCTAAATATAACCATTTTTTTGCCGGGCTACTTATAATCCAGATCTGTTCCTTAATCGGTTTCAGCATAGAGCCGCTCCAGCAGCGGTACCAGCACGCACGGAGGGGTGGTGCAGAGGGGAAAGGGGCGAGCGCCAAGGACTCCTCCAAAGCCAACGAGCACCGAAAGAAATGCTTACAGGCACGCTAACACAGGGTGGCTAGGCCCATAGCTAAGGGAATAGTCACAAAGTACAACCCCGCTTCTTCAAAAATATAAATTGAAGTCAACACTGGAACAGTTCGTTTGGATTCAGCACACGTTAAAATGTCACCTTATGTTTTGCTATTGTCCTTAACTAGCATTTGTAAGACCACGTGGTCTTAAAGGCAACTCTTCAGAAATTTCCCAACAGATGGTTGGGTTTTTTTTTTTGCTCAAGTTCTTCAAGATTATCTGAAATTCCTAATTATGAATAAGGTTCCTGTTCTTCTGCACTTGTATAGTCCCTACCACAAAGGAGGTCCAGCTCCAAAATGACTGAACTTTTAAAACAGGAAAAAAACCCATCTAACAGACAAGTAAAGGTACTGGGCAAAAGCTATTTTAAATATGATAGGCAGAGCAGTGCTCAGACAAAAATTCAGCAATGAAATCTCCTCCCATTCACAAATTGCTCTGATTGCTCTTGCTTGGAGTTAACACCTTCATTTTGCCAGCAGGAAGACTAGAGGGACTCCAGCAGAGCTTGTAAGCAGGAAATCCAAGCCCATAGCAAATCTGGCTGGGTTAAAGGACTTCGTATCTATGTAAACAGACCACAGACCTTACCGAGGCACAGAGATTTCTGTGAAGTCCAAGGCCACACAAACTAGATATAGAAGGATTTTATGAAGGCTGCCCGCATCGCTCTGAATAAATTTTGGTAAACTTCTAGAGAGCAGAAGAGATCAAACCCTGCTAGGTAACACAACTGACATTTAAGATGGGAATTAGTGTGAATACTCACTTGAGTGCAAATTGCTCCACAGGATAAAGTTGTTGTGGTTTTTGGTTTTTTTTTTCCATTAAATTTACAAAAGACCAACAAAATTCCTAAGCCATAGGCACAGTCTGTAAGGCAACAGAATTGACACAGCATGTCAGGAACTCAAGAGGGAAAAAAAAAATCTAGAAAGAAACATGTAGAAATAGGTATGGAAAGTCACCACACTACAGAGTAGCAAGCCTTTGAATAGCTAGGTAATATGGATCAAAGGTACTCCATTATTATCCACCTCAAACATATAAACTGTTCAGAAAAGCTGTTGTATATGAATATTTTAGCCTTGTAGCTTATAGTTGCCTTAGTTTCTATATTTGGATATTTAATGACAAATGTAGTTTCTCTGGCTGTGGACTAACCCTAACTGAAAACAATCCAAATACACAAACTGTAAAGATGAAATGCAAGATGGGGGGAGGGAGGGGGGGAAGCACAGAGAAGAAAGAGTCCACACCCTTTGTATTCATAATATACAGAAGATATCTACAAAGTTTCTGGTTGTAGGAAGAGAAACCTATTTATTTTCTTTTACATTAAAATTCATGTCCTGCCTAGCTTAGAAGACTGTGTCGACCGATGACAAGAGAGGAAAGCAAAATACCTCCCCAAAACAAAAAGTAAAACTGAAGAGACACCTATACACACACCCCTAGCCCACAAAAAGATGGTTACAACAGTACTGTCATAGTCTAGCTGCTTTTCCCACACCAGAGCAGATTGCGGTTTCTCCCAAAACATCTTTATTACATCTATGAGCTAAATAATCTGTATTGGGAAAACTACACTGGGAAGGCAGCAACAGAACTTTTACCAAACATTGCCAAAAACCAAGTACAGACACACACACAAAATACACCCCCAAGAGAATTTCTGATGTTAACCTGACCAAAGATGAGCAGCTGAATGGGAGGGGGACTTAGACAAAAACTTGTTTAGGGTGGGGTTTTTTTTGTTTGGTTTTGTTCACACTTATTTAACGTCAATGATTGATTAACATTTTGGATAAAGGAGGTCTTTGTTAGTGATTCAGCATCTCCACCCCTTCAATTAAGGTGTTAAGAGTTCACAACAGTGCAGTGAGACCCAAGATTCCCAAACCCTTTTCCACAAAAAAAAAAAAAACAAACCACCAAAAAAACCCCAACCCAAAAACCAGATCAAGAAAAAAAACGCACCCACCCCACTGGGAAAATTCCAAAATCCCAAAACTGACATCGCTGCTAACTCCAAGTTAAAAAAAGAAAGCTGCCTTTCTTTTGTTGTTTGAGGAGGGGCCAGCAAGGGAGACAGGGAAAGAATATGAGCCCTTGAGCCATTTTTCTGCTCTGAGTAAGAAAAAAGGGCACATTCATTAAAAATAATCTCTTTGGAGATCACTGTTAAAAAAAAAAACAACCCAAAATGCACCACCACACAACAGAGCCATCCTGCCAACTTGTCCAAAATGGCTATAAAATCCCACCAAAGCAACCCCCTGTGACTGGCAGGAGAAAGCGGATCGGGCTGCTACGGGATATAGGCATGTGCGCTTCTGCTAGCGCAGCTCTGCTGCAAGCGTAGGGTGAACACAAAACAACCGTCTGTTAGCCTCTATTTAACTTCACCTGTTCAACACCTGTAACACCCCACTGTAGACAGCCATGGGCATTACAGCCCTAATATCAAGCAGGAGAGAGGCAAACAAAAAGAAGACAGGAATAAAGCTGTTTAGGTATGATAATTCTTTCATTCCATACCCTGTGATTTTTTTTTCAATTTCATTTCATGTAACACCTTGCCTAGCTTTCCAACGCTTGTTTTTGTAATATTTTGAGCAACCACTGACCAAATATTATCTTCCAACAAAACAGAAGGGGGCGGGGGGGGGAAATAAAAATCTACATCACTTTTTTTTCCTCCTGCTTTTAAAGCTTGATACATTTAAAGATGCCTCAGAGCATCCTATGATGCCTGTGTGGGCTTTTCACAGAGAAATCAAGGACAAAATACTTTCAAGGAAAATAAAAATGTTACTGGAACCCCTCAAAACGGGAAGAACTGTCTCCCCCGCTTCCTCCAACTGTATTTTGACAGTAGAGCAACTAGTCACCAACGGGGTGGCTTAATGAGACAAACTTGACTTGGCACAACCTTTTCTTCTCCGCCCCAGTCAGTAAGGCTAATGCCCAAACAAAGGAGAAGATGCTACTTTACAAGGTAAGGGCTACAAGACTTGATGCTCCTCTCCCAGAAAGTGAAGTTCATGGTTATTTCCAGACCAGTTTCAGAGTCCAAGTTAGGTTTGGCATCTGGAGAATAAAAGCATCTTCCCTTTCACATTGGTGGGCTGCTCCACAGTCCGCTGCCTACTGCCACTTATTATTTCATACTTTTCCTTCTTTGCTGCATGACAATTTCCCGATTTCTCATTTTGTTTACTATTAAACCACTAGCCATGTAATCATCCCATCTTAATATTTTATACCCAAATAACAACCCACAATTGACTGTCACATCAGATTCTTCCCATCTGCGTCCTCATGGTTTGTCTACCCTCCCAGAGTAACATCCACCTTCCACATCCCAAACACTCGGTTGTCAAAGGCCTTTTCAGTCCCATCATCTCATCACCTGCACAGTGGCCTCAGGGACAGAAAGTCGGGTAGCACAGAAACACAGGGTGCTCTCTCTCATCCTAGAAGCGGAGCCTTGCTGCTTGCATGCATCCACCTGTCCCATCACCTCCCTAAGCATTTGGGGTCTCCAGCGTTGTTCTTTTCCCCCTTGTCGTCCAACCCCCAACCTCACGAACTTGCAGTATCTCTACAGATTTAGCCTCTCTCATCCCACTGACAGCCTCCCGTACCCCACTTTGCACTAGACCAGGGAACAGACTCCTTCTTATGCACACATGCGCAGTGCCTCCTCTCTACCTAACAGAAACACTTCCAAATAAATCCCTGCCTAGTCAGATACTGCTCTTCTAGTCAGATACATCTCCCCTGCCTAGTCAGATACTGCTCTTCCCCACCATCCCTATATACAAGATCCCCTCCCACACTCTTAGTATCCCACAAACTCCTCTTCCACAACGATCCCTCATACCAGTTCAACACTACCTGCTCAGCTTCCCTGGATTCCTGCTCCCCTGAACTACCTATGCTGCTCCCCAGCTCTGGACCCCTACAATTCCCTTTACAACCACACACATCACCTCCCTCATGCTGAAAGCACTTCCTAACCCCATATTCTGGCTCCCAATACTTCCCCATACCACAATCCCACTCCCATATCCCTTTCTCCCCATCACTCAAGTCCCAGCTTCTCACATCCTCTCATCACTACGTCCAACCCCCTGTGTATCAACTTATTTCTCCCCATCATAGAATCACTAAGGTTGGGAAAGACCTCTGAGATCATCGAGTCCAACCGTTAACCTAACTGCCAGGTCCATCTCTAAACCATGTCCCTGAGCACCACATCCACACGTTTCTTGAATGCTTCCAGGGACTGTGATTGCACCACTTCCCTGGGCAGCCTGTTCCAATGCCTGACTACCCTTTCGGTGAAGAAATTTTTCCTAATATCTAACCTAAATCTCCCCTGGCACAACTTGAGCCCATTTCCTCTCGTCCTGTTCCTTGCTACCTGGGAGAAGGGACCGACCCCCACCTTGCTACAACCTCCTTCCAGGTAGTTGTAGAGAGCAATAAGGTCTGCCCTGTGCCTCCTCTTCTCCAAACTAAACAACCCCAGCTCCCTCAGCCGCTCCATCCACCTCTCCACGTCCCTTCCTGCAGACATCCATATTTCAGTTCTTCCTGCAACAAAGCCCCCCATCCCTTCCTCACAGCACGTCCCAGCTGATCTAACGTCCCACATCCCATCTCCCACCCCGCCACTGCACGCTTCACCGCGTACCCCACTCCCTACACCCCTACCGCAGACCTTCGTGCCCCAGCCCCTCGCTCCAGCCCCAGCGCAGAGGCCACGCACCCGGTTCTCGCCCCACTTGCACCAGCTTCTTTCTCCTAGGACTGCCTGCACCCCCAGCTCCAACAGCCCCTCCTATCCTATGTCCCAATCCCTCACTGAGATTAAAAACTCAGAAGTACCTCTCCAATGCACCCAGCACCATCCTCTCCACACAGCACAGCCCCCGGGTGCCCCTCAGCGCAGCACAGGGCGCTCCACACACCTGCTCGTACAGCACGGCACCAGGCAGCGCCCCACAGCCCTCCATGCAGCGGCTGGTGCCCCCAGCACAGCTCAGGGCGCCCCACGCAGCACAGCCACGCCGCCGTCCCACGCACCCCAGAGCGCCCCACGCGTGCCTCCATGCAGCAGGAGCCCTAGGGTATCCCCCGCGCCCCACAGCATCCCGCACACCCCTCCACGGAGCACAGCCCTAGGGCATCCCCTGCACCCCACAGCATCCCGCACACCCCTCCACGGAGCACAGCCCTAGGGCATCCCCTGCACCCCACAGCATCCCGCACACCCCTCCACGGAGCAGGAGCCCTAGGGCATCCCCTGCACCCCACAGCATCCCGCACACCCCTCCACGGAGCACAGCCCTACGGCATCCCCTGCGCCCCACAGCATCCCGCACACCCCTCCACGGAGCACAGCCCTAGGGCATCCCCCGCGCCCCAGGACACCCCTCGCGTCCATCCACACTGCGCGCAGCCTCCACGGCATCCCCTGCAAGCCGGAGCAACCCATACACCCCTCCACATAGCGCAGCCCCCCCGGGCATCCCCCTGCACCACAATGCAATGCACAGCGCTCCCTACGCCCCTGCATACAGCACAACCTCCAGGGCTGCCCGGGCACCCCAAAGCGCCCCGCAGGGCCCCCCGCGCAGCGCGGCCCCGGCGCCCCCGGCGCCCCCGGCACCTCGGAGCGCCCCCCGCCCCGCAGCACGCCCCCGCGGCACCCCGCGCCCCTCCGCGGAGCCCGGCAGAGACCCGGGCGCCGCCGCCACCCCGCGGGCAGCGCTCCCCTCAGCCGCCGGCGGCGCCCCCTCCCCGCGGCGCCCCCCCGGGCCTCCCCCAACTCTCAAAGTTTGGGCGGGCGGCGGCGGCCGGTGCCGGTGCCCGCCCGGTGCCCGCTGCGCCGCCGCCCCCTCGCTCACCGCCGGGCCGTGGGGGAGGGGTGGGGGCCGCGGCTCCTCTCAGCCCCGGGCGGGAGGGGGCGGCGCGGCGTCTCCCCCCGCCGACGGCGGGTCCTTCCCCCTCCCGCAAACACACACAGGCTCCATTGTCCGCCAGCGCCTCCCCCCCCTCCTACCCGCACGCATGGTACCGCCCATCGCAGCCCCTCTCGCCCGCTCCCCCGCCCGCGCCCGCTCCCCCCCCGCCCCGGTTCCCCACACCGGTTCCCCCCCCCCGCGCCTCCCCTCCCGCCGCGTCCCGCAACCCGGAGAGAGAGGAATGGTACCGCCCGTCGCGCGCGCCCCGCCCCGGGAATGGTACCGTCCCCTACTCACTCCGCCGGCGGGACCGCCTCTTACTCCCCGTTCCGGGCAGTGGTCTCGCCCGGCCCCCCGCCCCGCCCCTCCCCAGCCATCCCTTCCCCCTCGCACACGCTTCTCCTCCCGCCTTCGCCTACACAGTGGTAGCAGCCGGGCTCTTAAAGGGACAGGCTCGCCGCGCCGAGCGCCCCCCGAGCCCGCGGGAAGCGCCACCCGCCCCTCCCGGCTCGCCGCGGCACCGCCCCCGCCATTAACATAGCCGGGCCCCCGCCCCGGGGCGGCCCCACCCCTCCTCGCCTTTTAAAGAGACCGCGCGCCCGCGGCGCCTCTTAAAGGGGCCGCCCCTCCCGCCTCCCCCAACTCCCCTCCGCGGAGTCGAACGCTGAGAAGGCCCCCCCCGCCCCGCTCCCCGGGCGGGGCCGCGCCGCCGCGGCGGGGGCGGGGGCTCGGCGTGCCCCGGTGCCCGCAGCCGCAGGGGAGGCGCCCGGTGAGACGGGGAGGGGCCGGCGCGGGCCCCCATCAGGGCGGGAGCCGGCGCCCCCCCCCTCGCCTCGCCCCGCGAGCACCTCGCGCTCCCCTGAGGCGGCGCGCGGGGCCCGCCCCCTAACGGCACTCCTAACGGAAACGGCGCGGGCCCCGCGGGGAGGGGGGGCGCCCACCGCCGAGCCCTGCGGCCTCGCACGGCCGCGGGGGGCTGCGGGAAGGCGGCCGCCGGAGCCGGGGCCGGGGCCGGTGCCCGTGCCCCGCCAGCCCCTCCTCGGCAGCGTCCTGCCCAGAGCCGCCTCGGCTGCCAGGGCAGCTCGCGCCATGGCACCTTCGCCCGGCGCCGCCTCAGCCTCCCGGAGGCTTCCACACACCGGGAAGCCGAGGCGGGCACTGGGCATGGCAGCCGGCCACCGGCACAGCCGTCATCCCGGCAGGGGCGCTGCCCGCGGGTGCTCCTTTACGGCTCGGTCGGGCCGCTGGCATCAAGCACCGAATTTCCCTTCCACGTATTTGTGAAGAAGGAAGGGGACGGGTGGGCATGGGCAAGGCGGGAAGGAAGCGGGAGGGAACTTCGGGAGGAGAAGCACGTTTCTCCTACCTGGTGGCTGAGCAACTTGACTCTGCCCACCAGCCGCCAGCGGGCTGATGGAGCCGCTGAGAGATCTGAGGGCCTGTTCTGATGGGAGAAAGCACTGGGTTAAGCAGCAGCTTGCAACTAAGCAGGGAGGAACCACACAGTAATGACAAACAGACACAACCTATCAACTCCTAAATGTGCTCAAGGGCCTTATCCTGAACAAATGCTCCATGTTTGGGGGATTAAACGTCAATGTAGTTTGAAACCAGCTGGCAGGTAAGAGTTTTGAAGGTTTGTAGCAATCCCCCGCCCTTTTCAGTCTGCGACTTACTCCGTGAAAAGAGTGCTTTCAACATCCACTAATCCTTCTCCTTCACCTCCACAAAATGTTCTTAAAATGGGCGATCTTGTGGGTTGTAAGGCAGAGCTTTCCAAACCACCGGTGACACACAGATGCACAGAACCGCTGCAGTCTAACGAGAGAAAGCAGGCTGATCATTTTTGCATATCCGCGATGCCTGAATAACCTGTTTTGCCAATACCAGAAAAGTGAATAGAAATGCAGAGTGTGTTCTCCCTCTCCCTTTATCCTCAGATGACCCACTCTTCACCCTCTCCAACTCCCACTTTTAAATAACCCAGCTCTTTGGAAGGAGACCTTTTCAGCCCTGGGCATTCGCACTGGGCATCGCTCTGGCAGATAAAACCACCTCCTCTCTCTGCTCAGCCCTCACCCCCCCAAGGGGCTTTTCTGTTTTTTTTGTCCCTCTCTTCTCCTTCCCTTGTCCATGCCCACTTGGTAACATGGTTGAAGAACCCTTTACAACTTCCTGAGCGCTGCAACAGGAGCTAATTCGCACCTCTCACCCTCGATAGATACTCTTCCTTGAGGGGGATACTTCTTAACAGCGGTTTTCGGTCCCTTCTAGTTTGCAGACCAGACCCCCTAAACGTTTCCCGCTGGACACTTTCAGCCCACTGACGCCTCTTGCCTGCTTCTCTCTGTTACTTTTTCCAGACAAGTCCCTCAGGCTACAGGTTCCCAGGATCCACCACCCAGAGGTGGAAACCGTTGGTCTCTGGCCAGTCCTTCCACCTCATCCACCAGCGCCAGCCCTACCTGTACCTTGCCACGGATCACGGTAGCGCTTTCTAAAGCTGAAGTGTTGGTGAAACCTAACTGATCAGCTCCACTTGAACCACCACCTTTGTTGCCATCGGTTCAGCCCTCTCCTTTACCTGACGTATAAACCTTCTCTATTTTTACACTGATACGGGTCTTTTTGAATGTAACACCTACAGTTCCTCCTCTACGCATCCTGCACCGGAGAGGGCTCAGTGAACCGAGCCCAGGGAAGGCTGCAACAGCGGTAGCTGTACAGAGTAGAGCGGCCAGGCAGCAAAACACGGTGTAAGGGACAGATACGTCTCGCGGTGCTTTAGACAGAAGACCCAGTCCTGCTCTCGCCGACACCAGGGACCCATCGTGGTTTGCTTAAAAGGAAGCTTGTTTCCCCTGGGCAGCAGAGGCTGGGATTTTGCTACGGAGCCTAAGGAAGCCAGGCACCCAGCTTCCGTTTCCTGAAGGTACCTTTGCAAATCCTACCCTGTGCTTCAATCCTGACACGTGCAACAGCGGCGATAAAATACGAGGTGTTAGCGGACGGCCTTTTTTGTTCTCCTCCCTCCTCTAACCCAGTACTTTGCTGTCTTGTCCCTTGCGGAGTTAGACCAGGGGAAAAGGAGCATAAAATGCTACTGGTTCGCAGATGCTGTGGTTCCTCCAACTCCCCTCCCATCCCCCCGACCCCATCCCCCCACATTTCAAACAGTTATAAATGACTGTGCAACTCTGCAGGCAGCGGTCTCAAATAACCACACCAAGCCTCTCCCCTCCAACGGCTTTATGTCTCTTCCTTCCTCTCTTTGGGGCTCCGGAGAGCAACTATCAAGGTGTTTTGCTTCACTCTCAAGAGTTAAGTTGCTACTTCACCCACCACCTTTGGGAATCTGCCACAGCAAACTGCCACTGGCAGTGAATTCCCAAGGCAGGGATTCTCAGCCGAGAAATCCCTCCTGCTGTCCTCGAAGGGTTTTACCATGGGAACTGACGACAACAACCGGCTCCCAAATGATCTTAACCGCCATGACAGGTTGTAAGGCAGGATTTCAGGAAGGGAGCCCCAGACCACAGGACCGCCACTGCCAGCCTCGAGAGCATCCCCCTGCACTGGGGCCTTGCCCTCCCTTGGCCAAGCTCGTAAAAGCTGCCCCAGAGAAGCCAGCTGTCCCGGCTCTTTAGAGCACTCCGGCAAATCCAAGACCATCGTGGAAACATTACAGCTCTCACCACACTGCGTACACTCTCCTCACAACTCCCTGGCCACGGCAGGGGCAGCAGATCAGCCTTCCTATTCAAAAGCAGGGAGGGTCCTCTTCCATTAGAGCGAACCAAGCCTAAGCCAAGTGGCTACAGGAGCTCCAGTTCTGCAGAGCAGACAGATCAGACAAGACAGGCCAGCCAGCAAAAGACATTTGCATTACACTTTCTATATATGGTTCAGAGCATGGCACACCCCAATCATGGCTTTTATTCTCTTTAAGGGCCCGGCCCTGCAAACAATTTTACATGTGCAAGTGGAGTCCCACTGAAACACAATGGAGCTACTCATGCAAATAACGTTAAGAGCGTGTGGGGCTGTGGCTCCGTTTCACTACTCCATCTGCAGCAGACCCAGTTTAAGAGGATCCTGCCACACTCTCTCACCGTTACTGCTGCTCACTTGTGCCAGTTAAACCACTTATGTAGCCACGCTCATAGGTGAGCTGTTTAAATGATCCAACTTTTTCTTAAAAGCCTTACTAACAAGAACAAATCCTTAACGCCAGACCAGCTCCGATGTAGATTTCATCCCCACAAGCAGCTGAACTGGCACAACTGGAGGAGGTGGAAACATCTGAGAAACAGGAACTTTTGAAGATGGGATCGAGGGCAGGCGCAATGGCGACATGGAGCCTTAGCCCATGAAGGCTGGAGGCATTGCTCTCTTCTGAAGTTACACCCTGCTCCTGACCATCCACTCTCTGAAGCGGAGCCTCTTCCCAACCACAGTCGTTCCACGTGAAACAAGTTTCACCTCAAATGCGACAGCAGATTGAGCCTTTTCAGTCATTTATGCTTAAAAACCTTCCCTCAAGAAAATCTGTCACCATGAAGAAGGATCTGCCAACAGTCACTACAGCCAGGATCAGGGATGCATGCTCGCTCCTCCTTGCAGGTAAAGGCTGTAGTCACCACGCGCATCTGTAGCCAGTCCACTGCTGCTTCTGCAGTCAAAGGATCCCTCGCTATTAGCTTTGACATGGCACATTTGGGCTATGCAAAGTGTTCCCTACAATTTTTTTTCAGTTTATGGGCTATTTTATCTCTAGCAACTCTGCGCTGAAATTGCATCACATATTTCCTGTCTGCTGAGGCAAGATTCCCCTCTTTCAATGTGATTATAACCTTCCAGCAGGGAAGCTCCACTAACTCCTTAAGAGCTTTGCTCTCTGTGCTACCTCCCGCTTCTGCGTTCACGTACACCTGCGCAAAGTGGGTGTAAAACGCTATCACTGTTGTAAGTGAAGAACACACATCATTAGGAGGATGTTTTGCTTTGTTTGTTTGCTTGCTTTAGGTTTGGGGATTTTTTTGCCCTCTTTTTGCTCTGGTGTAAATGATCAGAGGAACCGCAGGACAAGAGCGAGATCAGGCTCTATGAAATCTTTTTCTTAGGAGCTTTGAGTTTTACATGGCTGCGTGCTCTAATGAGCCTTCTGGAAAGGAAACAACCCATTTCTGTGAGGAATCCAGGTGATTACCGTTCACATACCGCCGTGATCTCTCTGCATGGGCACAGGGGAGCTGCCTTCATGCATCTCGCTGCAGGATGAAGTCTAAAGCTGGACAGTGTGAAAGAGACGGGGAAGGACCACAGGGAAGGGTAGTTTAACACTCACAGTTAACTTGGAAAAAAAACCTTCTTTCTTTCAGAAAGTCTTTTATTTATTGTAAATCATTCCTAAAAGATTAGGAAATCAGGCCTGGGGGAGGGGGAGAGATTGTTGCGGCTTTCTTTCTAGTTCAGCGGCTTTTGGTATTAGACATTACCCTGAGCCTCCCCAGTTTTGCTGAACCTCAGTCCTGCAAACACCAGAGAACATTCTTCGCTTGGTTTGGGTAAACAGCCCCTCTGCGCCCCGACTTGCGCGGGACGTCACAGACTCACAGAGGAGGGAAATGCATACACAGCCGTATCAATGTCGGTATCCATACGCACGCACCCCCCCCCCCCCCAAACACACATACGCACACCCCTACCTCTGTCCCCGCTGCTGGCATAAGACCACCTGCAGCTCACCTATACCGATTACTACTGCCTCGCCGGCTGCACAGCGCACAGACCTCTGTTAGGAAGGAGACTGGCTGATGGATCCAACCAGCACTGGCTGCACAACATCACCCTATGGCAGCAGCGTGCAGATGATGGCAAATTCAGCTGGGCGAGAAAGGCCTTGCTCTCACTTTTCCTGTCTACACCGAAAGGAGAGAAACAGTTGATCTTGTTTTTTCCTATTTGCACATGAACATCCAAACAATCTGACCCTTAATCAAGTTTGGGCTGGAGCATGGAACCGGGCCTATGGTTAAAATACTCTTCTGGATCTCCAGAGAGCCTTCTAGTTGATCTGCCCCCCTTCGAGACGTGATCCCACATCAAAACTCTTGACGCGATGAACAAATCCCGCATATTACAACACTCCAATTGCAGGAAGCTCTTGCCCTGTTTAGAAAGTCATGTCTCAAGTCAATAAGCAGGTATGAGGCAAATACCACGCAGCCATAGAGATAAATGCTCAGCTTTATCTCCTACGATTAAAAAAAAAAGGAGAAGAAGAAGGAGGAGAGAAGAGATACTGAATCAGAAGGGAAATCAGGTAAACAGAATCTGGGGAAACATATGCTCATGCAACACATGAAAAATATGAATTCATACTAAAGAAAGGTGGAAAATTTTGGCATACAGGAGACTCCAAAATCAATGTTTGCCCAGGAACACCGCTCCCATTACACTGTCCCCATGTTTTACAGGGAACCGCTAACACACACCGAGTGCTGTGGTGCCACCGGGAGAATCTGGCTGTGGGATCACCCGACCCTTGAGCCTTTTAAGATTCTCAGCCATGACTTTACACTCCCCTTGTACGTGTACGACCATCTTTGACTTCAGTGAGAAAAGACATGGCAGCAGCTCAGAAAATTGCCAAACTCACCTCCTGCTTCCGTTCAGCCACCTGCCGAGCCCAGTCCAAGACAGCAAGCCCCCTTGCACAGCTGCGCAGCTACGTTCTCTGTAATGCCTGCCGCACAGCGCCACGGCACACACGTGTGCACTTCCATGGTGTAAATCCAACCAAACGGAATTTCATTTCCAAAGGAATATTTCTGAGAAAGCCATGACCGGTTGAAGAAAGTGCCTTTCATTAGGAGCATCCTTCTCAGGGGATAAATGGAAGGCCCTCAGACAGACAGAAGAAGTCATCTGTCGCCAGCACGTACAACAGCCCTCGCCCTCTTGGCGTAACAGGCTTTCCGTGCCTCCCAGTGCTGCTCCTCCAGCATCCAGCTGCTCAGGGTACCCGCCTGCTGTGCAACAGGGCAGCAGTGCAGGCGGGTTACACTCAGGGACTACAGCTGACCCTACAGTCAGCGCACAGGTGTTTGAGGGCAAAATTTTGCTCATGTCTCTCCTGCAAGGCTACAATAACATAAAAATAACTTCAGCATGATTTCCCCTCTAGATTGCACACGAAGAAGAAATCAAGCCCCCACTGTACTGCAGACTGGCCCATTAAAGCGAATGGTTAAATTCTTGCTATGAAAAAGTAGGCGTTGTTGTCTGTTTTGTGAGGCAGAAATCAATATTCCCGCCTCCTCTCCTTCTGTTATTTCACCTTGAGATACTCATGCTCAGATAGATGAGATCTGAGTCTTACTCACTGTTACTGCAACTTTTCTCTCTCCAGCATCTCACAGGGTCACAGATGTTCCTGGAGTCCGAACCTGCCTGTAATTTACCACTCAGCTCCCTAAACTGAACACCACTGGTGACTGAAGTAGTGACTGATTTTCCTTCCAAATCACACCATTGCAGCTATTTCTAACTATTTATCTACACCCTCTATCTCAGTCATTTTGCTCCCTGTGTGCTCCAATAACAACCCTCTCTCTGCCACAGTCTCTTTCTTCTCTGGACCCCTATAATTCACTCCCTGGTGCTAGCCTCTTCCATACCACAGCCATCTCATATAAATGATGTTTTATTGCGAAATGCCCCTTCTGCTCTCTGTCTCCCTTTAATCTAACTGGGGGGGGTAGCTTGGTTAAGTCTATGAATTTGGGGGGAGGGAGGTGAGGGGGGAAGGACCGGGGTGACTGATGCTCAGCCCAGGTGAGCCTGAAGCAATGCTGGCTGGGGAGAGACGAGCAGGGTACGATAAGCTAGCACCATACCTCCACATCTGCTCCCGCGGCTGGGTTTCCCTGCGGCAGTTCAGATTCAGGGGCCTGGACCGATTCCTGCAGATCAGGTAGCAATAATGCCAGGCTGACTGGGCCGTTCCGATGAGTCCTCTTGGATGCAGCTCTGTCTGCTATCATGCCTGCCTCTGTCACCTAAGGATTAGACAACTGCAATATGCTCTGTTTGGCACCATGCTTTAAATCCATTCATAAACTGAAGGCAGTGCAGAATTCAGCGCTCCGTTAGATAAGCCGTGTCTCTCACCCACGATCATTCTCACATTTGTGCTTCATTTTTATGCCATCTGACCACTGGTTTCCAGACAGATTTTAGCATGTTCCTGTTGACCTCTAGTGCCTTGCACACCAGAACCCTCCCCACCTGAGAAATCACCTCTTCTATTTCCTAGAAGCTGTAGAAAAGACATCGGGTATTCTCGCACAGGTACCTAGGAGAGTAGAGTTGAGGGCTGTTCAGTCTTTAATTTGCCATTGTTTGCTGGTGACAGTCTGATGAAATTGCTTGAGTTATAATGAAGACAGTTTTCATTATCTGTCATTTAAAAATGTCAAGGGAGCTTAGACTGAATGGATAAAGGTGCTACCTGTTGTTTCAAATAGCTTTTGATGAAGGAAATACATTTCAAAAGCACCAGTCACTGATTTACAGGTGCTGTACAAAGATTACATAAAACAGTGAGATCCCGCCAAAGAAAGCAAGCAGATTTCCCCCTTGCTCTTTAGTTTAGACATTGGCTTATCATCAGCGTGGTGCTGACTTTCTTCTGCAGTAATCATCGGCGGCTTTCAGACCTGCAAGATCCTAGATGACAGAGGACTATACCAACAAAAACAGGGATCATTATTAGAGGGCACTCAAGAGCCTTGGCTTAGCCACATGCGTGCTTTACTCTCGTTCTTCCGCAATTTTACTTGTGCGCTTTTGTGGTGCAAACTCTGGACCGCTTTAGCAACAGATGTCGTGACTGGACATAATTCTGCCCAAACATTTTGCTAGTCCCTCTCTGCTGAAGGTGTTGGCCTCCCACAGCTGAACTGCAATAACAGACTGCGTGAATGTTCCTAGTCCATCTGAGCACAAAATCTGCCAGCTTATTTTAAATCATATCTGTTTATTCCCTAGCATGAATACATCTGCTTACAATACCTGCCTTGCAGGTCCTGAGAGACACCGATGACAGCACGTTTCTTTTCTGTCTATATCCTTACATTTTAGAGCATCCATCTAACGGTGAGATGGCGCTGCATAGGGGACCTGCCTCGGCAATGTGACTCTGATGGGATACACTCCCTGTGCCTCGCCTTGCTCACAAGATGGGCTGTTCCTACACACAACCCCTACCTTTTGCCTGTCCTTTCTGTCGAGCCAAGGCAAAATGAATGCCAGCAGCCCAGCCAGCGTGCAAGGAATGCAGGTCATATTCTGGCTACAGTGTCTTTAAGAACCACTTGCATTTGTGGTAATTTATATGAGTATCCAGCATCAAAGAGTGTAGCATGTAAATATTTAAACTCTGAAGCACAGGTTCAGAATCGGACAACAAAGATCGCTGCTGCTTTGTCCAGTTACCACGACTTCAGCCTGCCCAGGTCCCATGCAAGTCAACTAGCTTCCTCATCCAGGTCCCCGTTTCCCCCGTGCACAGAGACTGCGGTGTCCCCCGTGGGGTCCCAGCTCTTGGTGGTGTACGTGATGTTCAAAACTAAGATTTGGTGGTAATGAGGAAGGAGAGAAGGACCGGGCCTTAGTATGGTGGACTCTGAAGTCACAGATGTGGGGAAGAAATAAGAGTTGTTCTGAGACCCGACCATTTCCACGTCTTGTTTCTATTAGGACAATGTTTCCCAGGCACTTACTTGAGCCATCCTTACAAAGCATCTTCCAAAGAAAAGGGTTTATGTTCCCGGCAACAAGTTCCAAAAAAACATGTCCCCAGTGCCCTGCTGCCATAAGCAAGCACAACTCCAATGATTTCAATAAAGCTGCACTTTCTGTGGCCCTAAGGCTATAACACTATAGTAAACAAAGCCAAATACCGTAAGCCAGATGCTTTAAGGTCTGAATTCAAGTTTTCAATGTCTTACACATACAATTCACCAAAAGATGGCTGAACCCACACCTTCTGCTGGCTGTCACGGAGCTCTCTCACCCGCCAGCAGGACACGGATCCCAGGGCCTCCTCCCGAGGCAGAGCGATGGTGGGTGGATCTCAGCCGGCTCCGGCCGGGCACTTGCCCTTGAAAGGGCCGCGGTACCCCGCTCCTCTAGGCTCTGCGCTGCACCGGCGCTCCCGGCCTCCCTGCCGCGTCCTCTGCCCTCTCCAAAAAGAAACCCCGCACCCCACTCTAATGGCCATAAGGATAAGTTCGAGCAATACAATGCTGATGCTAAAATTAAATGACCTTACAATTTCAGCTGCTTACCACTCCGGTTTCTTCACTTCCCCATCATACAGCTTCTTTACCCTTTACACCTAAAACATCCAAACACACACCGCTCGCTCCAAGCACAGGATAGCGCGAGGCTGTGCCAGACGAGGTTTGGGATCCACGCGCACACGCTGAAAGCAGACCCATGGCTCAGCTAGACAACAGCGTACATCCTGGGGTAAGAAGGATGTAATGCTGGATAGTTGCTCGGGACTGAGTGAACACAGCAAATGAATGGTCTTTCCAGCTTCAGAAGTGGTCCCTGAAGGCCAGCAGTAAGGGACTTTGGCTTGATAATATAGTCTGGGGAACATACTGCACACAGATCCAGTGAGTAATGTTGAAAATCCATAGGCAAAGGAAGTGTTTTAAAACAGAGGAGGAAAATCTACTGGAAATCAATACCGTGAAGGTCTCTAAAAGGAAACACTCTGCAAAAAAGGACACATTTGCCACATATAAATCTTTAATGATATCTTGTAGTGCTAACAAAGCCTTTTTTTTTTAAAAAAAAAACACACAATCAAAACAGATACCGTAATACACCTGATGATAGAGCAGTCATCCTCGGATGGCAAAATATCATTTTCACACCTGGTAAATGAAATGACTGTGCTGCATCTCGAGGCCAGGGTTAGGGGCTAAGGTGAGCTGTTAATGGAAGGTTAGAGATGACACAACGGCTCTGCAGGGAGCACCTTTCAGATGCTCTTTTCATGTACAGTAGTGCGCAGTGATCAGAAGGCACCGGCGGCACGCACTAAAGTCACTGTCACTCACGGCGGTTCTAACTGTGCGGTCGCCAGTTGATAGCTCGGGTTAAGATAGCCGGCTTGCACGCCAGCGCTCCTCAGACTCAGGACAAGGCTTCCTCTCTTGTAAGAGCAATCCCGTATTCTTTCATCTCCCTCCTGGCATGCCTTCTGCAGCACACCAGGGTTAACCGCTCACTCTCTCCTGACAGACGAAGAGTGAAGCTATAGAGCCGAGACGACAAACTTTTCAACCGCATACAGCTAGAGCCTCTGAGCCATTAAAAGAAAAGCATGCAGTGAAAATCAAGGAAAATACTGATGGTAAGCCGTGCTGGTAGGAGCCCGATGGCATTCAGAATCTGCCCTGTATCAGTACGCGAGACTGCTAGATCCAGGCAGGATGGCTACGCAATTTGCCAGTCACTCGGGAACAAGAGGGAAGCGAGACCTGTGGGGAGCCAGCAGGCCCCAGAGGTACGGATATTTACAACAAAAAATCCGAGTGGAATCAGCAAGAGTAAGAGGCAAGGAGAAATGCACCACATGCTCCAGCACCAAACAAGAGACGTGGCTTAACAAGACGCTTTAGAATACCCAGCTCCATAAATCAGACTGTGATTCCCAGTTCTTTAACTCCCAGCTCCCGCTGATTTCTGTGGATAAAGGGGATGTTTGGCACTCCCAAGATCAGACACCAGATCGAATGCTTTTCAAGAAGTACACAGATGAGTGTGTTCCTAGGGAAGAACAAGCTAGAGCTGAGCCTTCAAATGAGCACAAGGAGAACCTCCTGCCCACAGACAGGAAAGTGGTAACCTCCTTCACTTCCTTTGTGGCTTTAACCTAAACCACAACTCCTCCCTTTGGGTTAGGAGTCTCTTCCACTCATTCAGATGTTTGTCAGCTTGTCTCTAATACCCAGCATCCGTCGCTGCCCCATAGGAAAAATAAGCTCTCCTCCTTTTTTCCCCTCTCCCACGCCCCTTTTGCAGTTTCTTTCCTAAACAAGAATGGCTTCAACGCATGGCAAAGCAAGTCTAAACTACAGCTCTTCAGGCACGGGCACAGAAGTTAGCAACTGCAACACGAGGGAGCCAGGAGAAAGGAGCCGTTGGCATACAGGCTACACCAACATCTGGGAACGCTGGCAGTCAGGAAACGTGGCTGCCAGCAGGAAGAGTGACGCCAAACCAACTCACAGGGCTTTTCCACGAGCGCGAGCACTCCTTCCCAGCCCTGGGCGCAACATCCCTCCTTCTTCCCCAGAGACTTTCAGAGCATGGACGAGGTGCTGAAAGCAGTGGGGCAGAGGGGGGCGAGGGCAGGGAAGAGCTGTGCTGCCACGGAGGAGGCCCTCTGCCCGTGCATACCGAGGTGAGAAGGACAGGTCCCATCATCCCTGGTGTGGGGCGTCCATTCGGGAGAGGCGGCGGCTCCCCCCTCACTGAGATCGCATCATCTGCTGAAGGGAGGTTTAACGATGTGAGAGACAGTGGCTCCCACCCAAAACCCAAAGGCGTAACCTTATGACACCCAGGTGATATCGGGGGTTTTTAGAGTGAGTCAGGCCTTGTGAAAGATTTGAGTGGTACTGCACAGGCTTTCTACCTGACAACTGCCTATAGCAGGTAGGCAGAGAGGTACTCGGGGGGGGCAACCTCTCCCACCGCTCCCACCGCAGCCCACCGGGCAGCCACACACGGCATCGAGCGGCGCAGTCGCTCCCTTGTCACCCCCCGCTCCCGGGACAGTTCGGGGCTATTTAGAGTGCAGGGCAATGCTTTTTATTCCTTCAAGATTTTCAGAGATTTCAAACCATTCTTCTGTACCTGATCAGGAAAAAAACCAAAATCTTTTCACAGCTTATACCTAGAAACTATGAACAAGTGAATTAAACACAAGATTTCATTTTGCCTTCTTGAAGCACTTTTTACATCATTTTGAAGCTTCAAAACTTTTCTCCATTTTTTTTTCAAGATGGGACATGAAACTGGAATCAACTTTTCCCAAAAATAGCAACACTTTTGGCAAATCAGCAATTTTCTAAGAAAAATGTATCACTGGAGAAAAATCCTAACAAAACCTAGTTCTATTATTTCCTCCAAGCGCCACACAAGAATATGCCTCCGTGGTCTAATTCAGCCTTAAGTTTCATAGCAACTCAGATTCAGACACATTGCACACACAGATATTAGAATATGCCTTTGACATCATGAGAGCAATGCAAAATAGTGTATACACAATATGGCCAAGCAATGCTGCTATGGAAACCCTTGCTTTGAATTCCCGTATACGGGGTGTTTAAATTCTAACCCCTAATATTGCTTTAACAGAATTTATTACGTATTTTATTTCCTTGCTCGAGTTACCTCCCTCCTTCTGAATTCTCCCCCTTGGAAAAGAAAGATGTTTTTGTGGGTGAAGCGGAACGCGATGAGATCTGAACTGCATTCCTGGTGCTGCATACACACCAGCTCCACGAGCTACAGCAAGAGAAGTAACTGATTTGTGCCTCAGTTTCCGCAGCTGTAAAATGGAAATAAGCTGACGTCTTACTTTGGCTATGACTCGAACGTGCTTTGAAATCCTTTGTGACAGCCACAAGATGCATGCATCCTTATTCCTATTTGTTACTTTCTGTAGGCGAGGAGTTACTGTCCTCTACAGACCTATGCTGATGATCTCTCTATATTGAAGAACCAAATCAGGAAGTACAGTCGCCCACTCATGTAGCGAAGAGATAAGTAATAAAGCAGTGCACTTGCCAACTCCTAAGGAGGTGGTTTCTTAAAAAGACATAGGAAGCTTTCATGTTCTGAAGCTGACTAATTTCAGAAAGTTCCCGTTTCGCTCTCTTTTTCTCAAACTTCTTCAAAAAACGCCTGTTTACCTGCTCTTCTGAAGTGCCTTCTGCTAGGGAGGGTCAGACCGGCTAGATTAGAGGTAACGATGCTGGAAGGAAAGAGGACACTTTATCTGTCCATCTCCTCCGTTTGCGAGGTGCTCCTGGTGACCCCAGCGGTACCTTTCGGGTCTCACCCTGGCAAGGAGAGGACGCTGCAGCCAGCAGCGCCCATCTGAAACTCTGCCGCCTGCTTCGGGGTGCAGCGCATCCCGGGACACATGGCACCACCCCCCGCAAAATCTGAGCAGAATGTGCAATCCAGTAACGATCACCCAGCAGCCAAACTCACCCGTGCAATCCAGTGATCGCAAATGCAGATTAAGTTACTTGCATTCGTCTGACGGTGTAATTGCCAGACTGCACATTCAAATGAGTATTTGTTTAACTGTGTGATATACAGATAGAGCTTATGCACTTGAGGCCAAATTCACCCCTGTTGTAATTTCCCTAACTCCAGTAGCAATTACTCAAAGGATTAATTTGGCCCACAGTGTTTCCTAGTATATGTGATTCATCATTTCTTTCCTATAACAAAGAATAATACACTGTTTCAATCAGTGGTGATGTCCTGGCCTCCTTGAGGCTGCCGGACTCCCTGTTTAATCAGACATAAAACAAATCACTTGCAGAGGCAGAGGCGTACAAGCATGCTTTAATTACAATATTGTAACACCAATTAGAGATCTATCTAATCGAGGACTCAGTACTTCCTACTCGGGTATTACTCCCATGTTGGGATAATTACTGCTAATTAAGCTTGGAACTAATTAGGCCAAATGATCTCATTTATACCAACATAGATGACTTCTAGGAGTTCATACGCACAAAAAAAATCCAAGGGTGATTTTATCATTCCTGGACTCATCAGCACTTTGCTTTTGAAATGGATGGTCCCTCCCCAATGGATAAGCCCTGTTAAAACTCAAGTCCCAGATCTCAGGTGATCTCAGATTCTCCCCAAGGTCGGAAAACGCTCTCTGAAGGCGTTTCAGTTGGTTGGCCCAAGTCACCGTCTGCTCTAATAGGTACAGTGGTTTAACAGAGCCGCGTCCCATCACGGTGTGGTTCATTCCACACCTACAGGCCGCTCTCACACCGTTATGGTTACAACTTCTCAGTGCACTTAGTACTAACTACACGGCCACGATTGCTGCACAGAATACGGAGGTTTGCTGCAGGGTGTTGTGCAGCGTTAAGACTTACAATAACTTAAAAAAAAATTTCTTAAACACACCAATAGCCATATGTACTTGCTGCATGATTTGCATCAATGTTGCGTGTAATTAGAGATTACAGCCCAACACCGTTTAGTAACAGTGGCTCAGCTGTGCTGTATGGGATGGCTGAGGGAAGCGGCTGACTCGAGCTAACGCAGTTCCTTGCAAAGCCTGTCTGTGCTACAAGACTCCCCATGTTCACAGTCTGTATCTAACAAAGTTGGCTTTACGCTGCCGTCAGAAAAATAAAGGACAGCCCCTGAAGCTGTGTTTATGTTGCAGCTTCTCCTCCTCCCCTCCAACCCCAAAATTTCTGCACCAGCTCAGCACTGAGATTCTCAGGCAGAAGAGACACCACGGCAGCTACCATTTAGACCTGCCCTTGGCTTATGGAAACAGTCGCAGGCAGTAAGCAGGGTGTTCCCCACCTAATGCTGAGATGGCTGAACTGGTGGGTAAAACAAAGCTTAAAAACAAAACCTCTGGGCACTGCATTTTTGTCTGGGTATTTTGGGGACTATGAGTCGGCCGGGATTTCAACTGTTGCTTCTCACCCAAAGATGGTTTGCACCAGCGGCGCGATTCCCTCCTGCAGTATTTGCTGAGTGAAAGAAGAATGCCATCTCCCAAAGTACCAGTCCCGCCTCTCGAAGCAACTGGGCATCTTTCAAAGGCCAGGGAAGACTCATATCCAAGAACTGGCTGGGAGCACCCATCCTGGCACCTATCCATCTGCACCACGAACTTTACAAACCTGCGTGGCCTCCTGTCCCTGGGTGCTCAGAGCACCTCAACGCCTCTGCTTAGCCTGCCGCGTCTGCTGAGGCGGCAAACTGGCGAGTCTGTGCTATCGGACAGCACAGGGAAGTCAAGAACGGTTCAGCCACGTTCACTGCACAGGCCATCTCTCTCTGTACATCCCTTCTTCCAACTCCTGCCTCAAATTCAAGCCTTCCAGGATCCGCTTCAAGGCGCAGCATGTAGTAAAACCTGCTTTCTCTTTACTTTTGGCTTTCTCTCACCAGCTGCCTTTATTGCTCCTAAAGCTTCCTCCTAAACACTTCATTTTCTTATGCTTTCTCGTACTTGAGGTTGGAATCCTGAAGCTGTTGAAACCAGGAATTCACCATTGTCTGCAGGTCTTCTTCCAGCCTGCCCCTTTATCCTCACAGCAATCATTGTTCCCTGGTGAGTCACAGACACCCCCCCTTCTCCCCTCCAAATGCCTCCTGAACAATCTTCTCTTTTCCAAAGCCTGTCAAAACTGAGCCCAGCA
This sequence comes from Nipponia nippon, assembly GCF_047370975.1. Lineage (NCBI taxonomy): Eukaryota > Metazoa > Chordata > Aves > Pelecaniformes > Threskiornithidae > Nipponia > Nipponia nippon. The sequence continues at coordinate 16,733,146 of NW_028262336.1, read as the reverse complement.
GGACTCCCTACACCAGCCTGACCTGGTTACAATACCTCCTGGAACTGATGCTCCAGCTGTCTGCGAAATTTCTGTAGAAGTGCCACTTCTTTATGCAGTACCATTAGCAGCAGATTAATAAATAATGCACAGGAATAACAAAATCCCCAATAAACAATGTGCTACTACTTCTCCTATTTTCTTAAGTGAACAACATGGATCCTAAATCTGATCTCCCCCTCCAGTTGTTACCCAATCCTCATCTCAGCTACCAAACTCTCTCCTCCCTCCCCTGGCAAGCCTGTCATTCCTCTCTTCCCAGCCGCCGAGGCCTTCGCTGCTACCTCCTCCAGCCCGAATACGCTAGCAGACATGATTGCAAGCATCCACACACGTATCGGGTTGCATGTTCAAAATGCACGTGCTTCCATACGCTGCAATACAGCAGCCCACGGCCCATTGGATCATATTTATTTGGGTATCTGCTGGAACCCCTGCAGGAAGGGGTGAGTTGGAGGAGATCTTCTAATGGAAACAAAATCACTGAAGCCAGAGTCTGAGCAAGACAGTGGTAGATAGATGATCAGGGCAGTGCTCAGCAGAAGCACACATTGGGCCCAGGGGGCCTCTCTGAATGGCATCTTTAGCGTTAAAAGGGAGGAATTCAGGAGCTTTAGATCAGAAGCGCATCCCAGCTGGGCATTAGACTCTAATAAATAAGATGCTTTACACTGACAGAGTGCCAGAAACCTCCTAACATCCTCCCCAAGCTCCGCATACAGGCGTCTCTTCAGTCGACGGTGGTTTGGATGGCAGAAACCAAGCAAACAAGGTACCTGCGTAACAGAGGAGGGAAGGGAAGCAACGTCCTGGTGGAGGAACATCAAGTCACAGCCGCTACAGAAAGCACCGTGAATGCCCTGATTTGGGACTACAGTGAGTCCTTCAGGACAGGACCTGTCTCTTTCCCGTGCCTGGACAGCACACTGCACAACGCCTCCCCAGTCCCGTATCAGCACTTCAGTATGCAGTGTACAAATATTTACTGCCACCAGCGGCCTGCAAAGAGAGGCCGCCTCAGAAGGACCTCCCCAGGGGCATCTGCAGGGGATGATGGAGGTTTGAGTCAGCGACCTGAGACCCAGACCTGGGGAGCTCGCTGTGAGTCACAGTTCAGTATGTCCCCTTTCCAGACAGGTTTCCTCAGTTATTTTCAAACACCCACCAATTTGGGGGGTTTAACACACTACTTTTTCAGAGCAAATCCCATACTCCCATTCAGGGTCTGCCTACGTGCAGAGGTCCAGTTGGTGGCCGGTCTGTATGGCCCTATATGGCCAACCCTATATGTGAAAAGACGAGGCAGAAAGCGCAAGGAAACAGACACAGGCCAGAAATAACCAATCTCTTGTTCTCCAGGAGCGCTAGACGCAGGAAAACATCCAGGGTCCCAGCAGCAAGATGGCAGGAGAGCGGGGACACTGGCCCTGTCCCCTCCCATCCTGAATATCTGGGTTGGTACCAGCTGCATTTGCAAAAGAAAAGCAAAGGGGCTGCTGCTTACTGCAGGCAGCTGCCAGGTTCGTATCCTCAACTCTCCCAAGAGCCCTGGCTCAGGCTCTTGCTGCATAAGGCAGGTACGCATCCCTAAGTCTGAAGTTTAGAAACAAGATGTATTTATTTGTTATTATTTTCAGTTTTCTGAGTGCGGCAAAGGTCAGAACGCTTATCTTCTGGGGTTGGTTCCTGCTCCCACTCATGTGATTCAAAACCAATTGAATGATTTTTTCCGTACTTCTCAGACAGAAAAAATCTAGTGGGAATGAAACCTGATACAGGGCATTTTCTAAAGAGGATCTGTGGGAAACGAGGATCCACCGCAATGGGAGGAAGGGGAGGCTTGCGGGCATTCCTGGGTACCTCCTCCCCAGTCACCATTAGATGCAACGAAACGTAAATAAAGACGGGTGGGGAGGCCACAGCTTTTTACCTAAGTAAGTTTTAACCTAAGCTGATCTCGAGGAGTGGAGTGGACAGTATCACCTATGTGACACTCGCAGAGCTCCATTTTGGGTGAGAAGACTCAAGGACGGAGCTGCGTGTCCTGTGCCCTGCACACGGGCTGCTCCATAATGTCCAAGATTAATTTATGCAAAACGCGGGAAGACATGCTTTTTCCTTTTGCAGTGAATGACTTCATTAACCTTTCAGGAGCTTGCCGATAGTGAAGTAGAAGCAATGGGAAAATCACTCTTCTCGGGGAAGGGGACTTCTGCCATGTTTCTAACAGCACATACCTCGGAGACGCCAAAGACACCAGCAAACGATGGACCCCGATCTAGTAATACTCTGCCTTCCCCCTCTGCTCTCCCAGACACCCTCCGGTCTCTGCCCTGCTCTTGCAAGGGTCCTTCTCCCCTAGCTGCTGACAGCTCACAGCATGACCAGAGAGACAACGAAGCCAGATGGGAAGGCAAACGAGGCAGAGGAACACAATTTTGGAAAGAGTCTGGAGAGAGACCTAGCCCAGAGGCAGAGCGGGAGGGAAAGAGCAGGTAAAACAGGTGAAGCCGGTATGGAGAAAGAGAGAAACGGCTGTGGGAAAAATGGGAAAAGGTGTATGGCACCTCGAATGGAGCGCGAGGGATACCATCTCAGCACGCTAAGGAAGGGTCAGTCTGTTGCAGAGACAGAAGGGAGAAATCAGGAACTGTCTGGTTAGGAGAGCTTAGGCTCGTGGCTTTTATGAGCCTGGGACTGAGACGTGCCTGGCAGGAACAAATGTGGTGCTACCCAGAAACTGAGCTAAACTCCACTGGAGGCCAGAAAGTCACCGTGCCCTATCCTGTAGGACACTGGCTGAACCTCAGCGCACGGCCATCTACGTGATCTCTTCATGCCTTGCTGTCAGGAAGAGCTGACCAGCCCTGATTTGGCTGGTTCTCCCATCAGCCTAGCTGCAGCCGCCTCTCCCTGCCCTGGGGAAAGGACTTCTCCACGCCATATGTCCCCGTTGTGGAAGGCCAAACAGAGCCCATGAAGGGATATCTGAAAAACCACCACCTTTCAAATGTCGCTGCTGGCCAGGATCCTTGCAGCCACAATCCTGTCCCTGCAGGGAGGTGGTTAAATAGGTTGCATCCACTCCGGCTGATTTGGAGGAAACTCTCCCATGTCAGATAGTGGGATAGCCTCTGCATGGGATCAGGTGCCTCTCTTGGGCAGACGGGAGAGGGGTTCTCTCTAAGGCAGTGACCCTGCTGCCCGTGGCCCATCCAAAGAGCAGCTCTCTTCCCCTGCTAAGCACAGGTCTCCCAGGAACCGAGCGCAGCTGTCCTGACCCGCTGGCTGCTGGCTTGATGCAACTCTCCAACAAGATGCAGAGGCCTCCCCAGACGTTTGGTGCTCGTCCTCTCCCCCTTCCACCACAGCTTTCCCTGGCAGAACATGGGAACTGAACTCATCTGGGAGCGAGGCAGGGGGACAGCCACCCTTCTCTTGACAACCACAGACGTCTCAAGCAGCCAGGCAGAACACAATCCACGTTTTCGGGGCAGAGAGTCCAGAGCCAGGGGGAAGTTGGGGGAATGGGAGTCGCGAGGCCATGTCCAAGGAGGTAAGGTGACATCAGGAGACAAAATTTGAGACTACAGACTTCATCAAGCTCCCAGGGAGAAATAAAGCACACATTGAAGTGACAACCGTGCTGCAGCTCAGAGCAAGACCCGAGGCAGCACCATCCAAAGCCGGCGGCACACGAGCAGAGGGAGTCTCACCTTGCTCTGTCAGAAGGCAACCTCCACCCCGCCTGGCCGGCAGCTGGGCCACGGCCGCGGCGGGGGGCTGTCCGGCCGATCCCATGCCCCATCCTTCCTGCTCGGGCCCTGGCCAGCCAGCTCCCACATGGCTGGGCTGCAGGGACACACAGCTGGGGACAACAAAGGGGGGTCCACGGCGGAGAGACACGCAAGGGAGGAATTTGGGGAATAAACTAGAGAGAGACGATAGGAAGAGTGTGCGGCACATGAATAGTGGGGGAGGGTAGAAGATACAGGGTGAGAGAAGAAAATGACATGAACAGAAGGAAGGGAGCTGCAAATAGAAGGGGATGTGGAAACAGCAGAGAGAGACAGATTGCAAGAGCGGTGGAAGTAGAGGAGACCTAGAGGGACAGAATATAATAAGAACTCTTAAAATCAGAGGAGAGGAGAGGAGAGGAGAGGAGAGGAGAGGAGAGGAGAGGAGAGGAGAGGAGAGGAGAGGAGAGGAGAGGAGAGGAGAGGAGAGGAGAGGAGAGGAGAGAGGAGAGGAGAGGAGAGGAGAGGAGAGGAGAGGAGAGGAGAGGAGAGGAGAGGAGAGGAGAGGAGAGGAGAGGAGAGGAGAGGAGAGGAGAGGAGAGGAGAGGAGAGGAGAGGAGAGGAGAGGAGAGGAGAGGAGAGGAGAGGAGAGGAGAGGAGAGGAGAGGAGAGGAGAGGAGAGGAGAGGAGAGGACTTATGGTCTCCCCAAGAAGGAAGAAGAAAACCCTGCACTTTCTTCTCCTTAGCTTTCAAAGCTTTTGCAAAAGCAGAGTGAAGAGTTGTCATTCTCATTTTAAGAAAGGAGGAACTAAAGCGCAGCGACCGAGAGAGGCAGCGAACGAGTGAGATGGTAGAAAGGAGCTTAGCTCCCTACTTAAAGTCTTCTGTCAAAGATACAGATGAAGAACAGTCCTGACTTTCTTCTCCTGAGCACACCAGAGAGAGCCCGCTACCCAAAGATGGTAGGAAGAGAGCCCACTAGAAGAATGAGATATAACCAAAGTAGCATAGGAAAAAGAGCAGCACCTCCTCTTTTTCGTCAACACCAAAGTCCTGGAGATCTGGATTTAGACATATTCAGAGTAAATTAAACTAGAACACACCAAAACCAAGCAATGTCTGAGTGCTTATGTGGAGAATTACCTGCGGGGAGAAGATGTTGCAGTGCGGGTTCAGGTACTTGCCAACCCTACCAGCTCACAGCCAGCTGCAAGGAAAACAGAAGCGGGGTGCGCAGGAGGCTGTGTGACCGGGGCTCTGCTCCTGCAACGCTCGCTAACGCCTTTCATTTGCAGCTTTTTTTTTAAGCGTCTAATACTTATCCAGTTTAATTTGTACCACCTTTATGTTTCAACTGCCTCTATGGAAAACAAGGGGTTTGTGCGTACAAACAAACACCAAGCCCCCAACGCCAGGTACGCCCGAGCCAAATATAGTTCGTAAAGAGCCCTGAATAAACCAAATACCCGGTGCCTGTTTGCACTCCCGTACACACATGGGCAAACAAAGCTTCTCAGTTACTCACCGCACACGGGAACCCAAAGGATCCGGTATTTTCCTAACCCCAGACAACACTACTTTATGGCTTGCTAGCACAGGAATTGTCTAGGATTCCCTCGTCAATGAGTGACGAAGGTCTCTCTGCTATAACTAATGTTAATGGCAGGTTGTGTACCTTGTTTGTTTATTGCCGAGGAGGAATGTTTGTCGTGGCTGTCAAGCTTATAAAAATATTTCCATGACTTCAGACAGCTTGGCATTTTTACATGCAGCTGAGAGAGTGGGTGAATGTACAGATGAAAAATTGAAGAAACATTATTAAGGGAGGAAAGAGAGTATCTCCTAGCACCACCAAGACGGCTTAGAAAGGCCAGAGAGGTCAGAGACATTTCTGAATAAAATGCGTTTTTTTTCCCCTGGGGGTTTCTGAAGAGCTGGCAATAATTAAGCATTACAACACCTTTCTGGAGTAGATAAGTCAGCTGAGGCCATCAGAGGTTAAAGGACTTGCCCGTGATCACACGCAGCAAATCAGTGGCAGAGAGGAGAATTAAACCCAACAGGCTTAGCTTCCATTACCCACATCCTACACCTACACCCCCTGGCTGAGGTTCGGATCAAAGGACGGGAGCTGTGCTGACTGTGGACCTGACTGTCAAGCGCAGGTCCTCCAAGACAGTATAGCAATCGGGCGAAGAGCTGAATGGCAGGCATCCACCCTAACTTAAAGATGGTAATTGTGAAAACAAGTGACAGAAGGCTGGGAAGCAGTGCCTAGTTACAAACCGTGGTGCCAAGTGGATTAAATATACATCGATAGATTCAATTACAAAGAACAGCATGCAAAATGGAAATGACTGCAGTCAAGGACCCCGGATGGCAAAAAATAACCCCAAAATACAACCACAGTTTTCGGTAGAAAGAAATGCGTACTTCCAGACCTCGTGGAGAAGGTGCAGCCTTCTGTCTCCAGGGGGGCTGTCCCAGGCCAGCCCGGGCAGCGAGCGGACAGTGACACCCAAGCCCTGAGGGCTAGTGAGAAGCCTGCGGGACTCAGGTTTAGTGGGCTGAGAGAGATCCGTATCACCTAATGCCAAGCAGCCGTTTGTTATCGCTGTCACCAGAGAAGCCAGAGAGTGAAGTGGCGGAGAAAGTGAGCGATTCCCAGTCGTCCCCCCGCCCGCCCCCAGCTCACCAGGGCAGGGCTGAGATGCACCCACTGAACGAGGAGTGGGAAACCTGTTCCACACTTCGATCCACGCTGCCCTGGGCTGGAATATCCAAGGACAGGCTCACCGGTGTCCATATTCAGCCCTGCATCCATCTGTGCCGAAATGCACGTTCTGGTTTGGGGGGCTCTGAAAGTACCGGATTTGGCAGAAGGCGAGGCCAAATCCTGACACCACCACCCCACTCCATGGCTCAAGACTCCTCCTCTGCAGCGGGAAGGGAAGCTCACCTCTTCCTTCTTCTTTTTCATCTATGCATTTCCCCAAGATTTCAGAGAGTTATGGAATTATCATTGTAACCCCCCCGCCCCAACTTCACCGTGCGCTTACCGCAACACATGTACTGCCCCGATCACTAGTAATGATTTAATTTCCTCCTTCTTCTTGGAGCAAAAATAGCAAGGATAATCATTCAGCACTCCATACACACAGCTGCCACCCGAAAAATGCAGGTGAACGCAGTTAAATGGAAAGGCAAGAACAATCTCAGACCATTTTTTGTACCTGGAGAACTAGACCAGCAGTATTTTGCATGCAAGATTACAGGTCTCTGTGTAGTTGCATTTTCACATTCCATTACTGCAATTGCACACGGCCAGTTACGTGCCTTAGCAGCAGCTTACAAAAGCAATTGCTGCTAAACATACAAAATCCAGCCCTGAGATGCTCACGCGCAAGACTAAAAAACTGGTCCTTATTTTTCTGCTACAGAAAAAACATGAATTTGCTAGCTGCCTGCCCCTTGTGCAAAACACCACACCAGCGTTATTTCCTTGCACTTATACTTGTATGTTGATCCGCATATTCATTCAAGCCTTGCAATAACCTAAAATACATACAGCATTTTGCAATTAGAAGCATCCCAAAAATGCAAAAAAAGCCCTGGTTTTTGCAGAAAAAATTCTTCTCCCAGCAAGCAACTGTAACCACCTCTCCAGCTAGAATGTACTGTCTGTTTAAGGCTCCAGAGAAACACAGCGCTAACCCTTTAAGACAGTAAGAGATGAATACTTTTTTTCATTTAAACTATAGGGGAGTTTTACCTAGATAGACTGCAATTTCCTGAGCTTGAGTCTGGCAAAGTGCCCAGGGCTAAGACCACCCCCACCCCTTCTTTTGGCAAAAATTACCATGGCGTTTTTAATAGTCCGAAGTAGTTTTTAGGGTTTTGTTTTTACAAAAGATGCCGAGACAAAACTCAGCTGTAAGCAAGCCCGGGCACTGCAGAATTTCTTCCAAGAACTAAACTGATGCGCGACGTCCTAAGCGTACTATCCCCAAATACCCGACCGAGGGATGGTTCAGTACTGAGTCAGAGGGAAGCAGACTGAATTGCAAACAGCCATTCCTGCAAACTGCTCCCCCCCACACCCCAAGTTTACAATCCCAGCAGTGACCAGGTTGCGGTTAGCTTGGGAAAGCTGATGAGATCACAGTCTGGGGAGATACAGCCTCAGACAGCCTCAAGTTTTTGTTAATCGTCTCCTTGTTTTGCATGGAGACACGGACAGGAGTTGTTACACCAGGTTTACCATATGTTTATAATATTGTTGTTATGGGAATACATGTACAGTCCGTGTCACTGGCAAGTTGCGCTGTTTTCTGCTGGAAGGACAAAACAGAATTCACCGTCCAATGGAGCGCCGAGCGCGCGCATACTTCTAGCAAAATTTATCATAGCATGAGTCACGCTCGGTGCAAAACCACACGCTTTGTTCGTGTGATGGTGTGCAAACCCGCCGTAGCGTCTGCACAGGAGCACGCGGCACTTCACAACCGTATGCAAGCGATTTAGGTGCGCTGCTCCTTCCCTGGGAGGTAGGCAAGCATTACCCCCATTTTACAGATTTCAGCAGGAAGATCGATCCTAGCTTTAAGGCGATTTGCCTAAGGCTGCCCATCAAATCCATGTCAGGATCGCAAGTTCTGCAAGACCTCCATGCCTGCAACCACTGTTCCTCAAACGGGACCAGTGAAGGATAAAGCAGGGATGACATTAACTCAGTTACGTACCTAAGCCCACATCACATAGCAGAAATATTTGCTTCCCCGCGCGTCCTGAAATGGTGTTTAGGGCAATGAGTTTGCTTACAGGACACAGGGTTAATGTGTTTGTGCGTGCCAGACTTATCAAAACTATGATGCCCAAGATGCCTGCACCCTTAGATGTAGGGCAGGGAGCATCAGTGAGTGGTGCTCGCATCTCCAGTGGGTAGGAGCAATGTTGGTGGCTCGAGTGGCTCTGCCACGCAGGAGCAGCACCAAGTAACTGCTGAGGAGAAATCCTCTTGTCTGACAGCCCCCAAAGTCCAGGCTGAAGGAGTGAAATACATTTTGTTTGCTGCCAGCCCCACCAACTCCTGAGCTGCTGCTGAAGATCTCGGGGGCGAGAGCAGCTGACTGGACCAACGCACAACCAGTTCAAAGGAAAACCGATTTACCCATTTAGTCTCCTTCTAGACATCAGCAAACAGCGTAAGAAATAGCCAACTCCCCTCCCCGCCTCCCTCCCACCCCCGGCCCTGACACGTTGCCATTTTCTGTCCCCGTTTCCATGCAGCTAGTCACATCCCATGCCGTAGTTGAGGAGCGGCGTGCAGGGTTTAATTGTGCACGCACTCTCCGGGGAAGGCCGGCATGGGATACAACTGACTGTCCACAAAGGAGCGGAGGCAGGAGGCCAAGGCTGGTTATTGGCCTCGAGTCATACTTGCTGATCGGCACGTCGAGGATTTTATAGCGCATAGCTGATCAGATCAGCAGCTTGTCCTAGAAGGAGAAAAGTGACATAAAATATGCACAAGCCTTCCTTCTGTCCTGACAGCAGGTTGAGTTTTCAGATGATGTGGAAACAGCAGCCTGATCTCCTCCCCCCAACATGGTCTCCTCTCATGCCTTTGCTGCAGCGCTGCCGTCTTGTTCCCGACTCCGGAGACTCCGCTCCCTCCCCAGCCTTTGTGCCGAGGCTCAGGCTCTGGCCAGGGGGCTCCACGCCACTGTTTTTATGCCCGTTCAGCCCTTGGCCTTTCTTCTCAGCATGCCAAGCCGGGGCTCATTAGTGTTCCCTGTTGTTAAGCTTTTGTGGCTCGAGCCCATCCAGCGCCAAGCTGGAACAGAAAGGGCATCGAATCCCCATCCAGGGCGTTGCTAAACTTCCCCGCGCTGCCAGCCCAGCTGGAATTCAAACAGGTGATGCCGGAGAGGAAAGGTGGAGCATGCACGCGTGTGATCTGCGTGTGCGGGAGCAGCGTGCGAGCTCTGTCTGCAACATGCAGGCACTGCTTCAGCTTCCTCCCAAAGAGAGCAACTTCGAGTATGTTTGACCCGAGATCAGTCCTCTCTGCATGTGTATGTGCGTAACATTTTTATGGCGCCTCTTGTGCGCGCGGTGTCTGCGGTATGTGCCTGCTCCGTCATGGGAACGCTGCTGTGAATGGAAAAGCTAAAACATGGCACATACTGGTTTTAAGCCTCAGCTGCCCTGCGCCTCACATCGTAATCCATGCTATTGCAAAGTTGGCTGTCAAATACTACCGCTACCAGGCTGATAGAATAAGCTATTATGTAAACTGAGGAAAACATGGGAACTGGGCCGTGTCCATGCAGGAACCACGCTCACAACGTGTGCACGTTGCCCCTCAGGAGGAAGAATGCGCTACACAAGCAGGTGTGTTTGCACAAACTTGCTCTTTCCATGCATGCGGAGGGGCTGGGTGCACAGGAGCATTTGTGATAAAGCTTTATTTCATCCCCACGCGTATTTTCACAAGGGACGGATATTTTGTCCTTGCTGTTGCCAGATTCCAACATAATTAACAGAAATTTACAGAGATAATTTAACAGAAGGTCCCCCTACCAGAGAAACCACCCACGGAAAAGGCAAGCCACACAGTCTCCCCCCATCCCTCAGCTGCAATCCCTGTCCGAGTCACTATCAGCCCTTGAGCTGGCTGCAAAGATCTCTTCCCCCAACCAACTGCCCCAAACTCTGCCGAGTCAGAGAACTCAACCTCCGTTTTCTTCCATGCCGAAAAGTCCTGCTAGATCACATTCAGCTTAGCTATGCTCCGTCCTTGCTCATATCCCGATTCAGTTCAAAATTCCCCCTCTTTTTAAAGCCCTCCGAGGAGCGGGTCCAAGGTCTTCCCTGGACATCCTTCCTCCCCGCTCCCCCATCTGTCCACATCCTCTCTCCGCAGGTTTTCCACCCAGCATCAGAACCGTAGGTGCCAGAGCCTCCTCCTCCTCCTCCCCAGGTCCAGCTGCCTGAAACAGGCATTTTTTCTCCCTACCTCACAGCCTGACAAGTCTCCCTTCGAACGCGATCTGATACTTCTCCCCCTCCTCTGACAAAAAACCTCAGAGTCTTTCTCCCTGCTTCTCGCATACCTCCATCACTGGACTCTCTGGCTGTAAAGCACGCGGGATAAAGGTACCGTGGAAAACGTTACAGCAAATCATGGGGTTTTGCTTTGATTCTTTTTCTGCTTATTTATTTATTTTTTGAGAGGAGGTAACAAGTCAGAGAGAAGCTGGCTGAGATTTCTGCCGTACATTTTTTTTGCAGCAGCAAGATCCTCCATCTTCCTTGCTGGATTGAATAGGGTCTCAGGACAATTTAGACTCCCTCCCCCATCTCCCATTCCTGCTCATATTCTTCAACACATGATGCTCTCCTCCCAGCCTTGACTGGGAAAGCACATATCCTCACTCTCCCCCTCTTTCGGCTCCTGCCTCGCTTAGGTTGTGTCAGGACGTTAGGATGACGAACGTTCGGGCAGCTCAGATTCTTGTAGGTTATTTTTTAACAAAACAACTAGAATCAATGAAACCTGAATGACGGCAGATGACAAACTTAAAAGACCTCGCGAGGATGCACCTAGCGCGCTGGGAGGCTTTCTGCATCTCACGCCAAAAGGGAAAAATAACCTTCCAAATTTCAGCCGAACCCAGCGCCGACACCGTAACGAGGCCGGGCGTGAGGAGCAGGGTTTCTCTCCCCTCCGCCTTTTATTTTTTTTTGCTCTTGCACGTTATCACCTCAACAACAGTAGGTTAACAGCCACAAAACCTCCAGCAAGCGAGCCAGCGAGCAGGCTTCACATTGCTGCTCTCCCGCCGAGCTAGATATTTACTTGCTGATAAACGGCAATTGTAAATACATCTCATTTAATCTCCCAACATCCAGGAGGGAAAAAACACCTCCCATCCCCGCGGCGGACTTTCGAGGCAGCGGGATGGAGGACTGACAAAAGGCCCCGGCTTTCCACCCTCCCCCGGGCCACCCCCGGGGGCTGCAGCCGGGCAGCGGGCAGGCCGGCCGCCCCCGGCCCGCCGCCCCCCCGCAAGCCGCCGGCACGGAAGCCAACAGGTGGAAGGAGCTTTTTTGTCCCTTCCCCGCTCGGTCCCGGCTCTCTCCCCGCGCCGGTCCCGGGATCGCCCCGGCCACCGCGATCCCTCCCTGCGCGCCGCCGCCGGGGGGGAAACTGAGGCACAGCCGCCGCCGCCCGCTGCAAAAAACTTTCCGCCCCCCCCGCGCCGGGTCGAGCCGGGCCGATCCGACCGGAGCCGGGCCTGGGCAGCGGGGCGGCGGGCAGGGGCTGACTGCGGCACACGCAGCCGCCCGCCCCGACGCCGGCGCGCACACGCCGCCCCCCGCCGCTGCCAGCCGGGCCCCGCCGCGCCGGGGGAGCCGGCGGCGGGGAGGCGGCCCCGGGGGCGGCGGCGCCAGCCATCGCCCCCCCCCGCCGGCAGCGCGGCGCGCAGGCTGCCCGGGGGCGGCGGGGCCGGGCCGGGCCGGGCCGGGCCGGGCCGGGCGGCGGGGCCGGCGCTTACCTGCCTCAGGCGGCGAAGGCGCGGAGCGGCATGTCGGGGGGCGGCGGCGGGGAGCGGGACCCTGCCGGCGGCGCGGCCTGGGCTGGCCGGGCGCTAGGGCAGCATCAAGGCAACTTAGGGGGAACCCTTGCGGGGCCTATTGTCTGCGCGGGGCGGCGGGGCGGCGGGGCGGCCTCCCCCCGCGGGCGCCGCGGCGCTTGGTACGGCCCAGGCATTCATGCCAAGCGGCTTTCACACATGGAGGCTTGTCTCCAGTGGCTGCTGACAAGCCACAAACAAGGCGTCCCCCTCCCTCCTCCTCCTCCTCCTCCTCCTGCCTCCTCCCTCCTCCTCCGGCCTCCTCCATGCGAACTCCAACTCCGGTGACAGGCGGGCGGGCCGGGCCTCGCCGCCGCCTCTCCGCGCGCCCGCCGGGGCGCAGGGGCCGGGAGAAGGCCGCCCGCCGCCTCCCCGGGAAAATGGCAGCCGCCGGCCCCGGGCCTCGCCGGGAGGGTGGGGGGTTCCCAGCCCGCCGCCTCCCCCCGCCGGCATGCCGGCCGCCAGCCGAGGGGCGAAGGGGGAGCCGGCGGGGTAAATAACGCGGGCCCACCGCGGCCCGTCCTCGCAGGCGCCCCGCTAACGGCGTCTCCCAGCGCTCCCGCTCCTCCGGGGCCGCTACCGGCAGAGGAGCCGGCGGAGAACTTGCCCGGTTCCTCCAAGGTCGCGCAAATAACCTCGCACGCCAAACCGTGGAGACCCAGCCCCGGGGGCCTCGGGGTCAACTTCGCCCGCAGCCGCCAGCCCTCTGCGTGGCAACGCGGCGGCGGGAGAGAAGGGCGAGGAGAGGAGTCGCAAAAAACAAGCCCTCGTGGGCTCCCGAAAATTTTTGCAGCCCCCAGCACTGTAGATGGCGGGGGCGAGGGAGCCTAGTTCTCCGGTGGGAAAGTCTGGGTGTCTCCAGGCACGGCCGGCTCTGGCAACCCGAAACACCCAAAAAGGGTCTCGCCCAACAACGGGGCCACGTTGGGTCCGCGCTCGCGGAGACTTGGGCAAAGTTTTTTCAGTGACTTCAGCTGAGAGGGTTCCCTGGATGCTCGGGTTTGTACGCCCTCCGTCCAGCAAAAGCTAAACCAAAACATAGCCGGCGTGAATCATTAAACCGCGTGCTGCCTTACGTACGGGTTCAGCAGGGTTCATTCGGCCCAGAAAGCAAAACACGTGACGGACTGTCGTACGTTTCATAACTAAACCACAAAACTCAGTCTCAAAAAACACATCCCTGTCCAGGGACAACAAAAGTTTTTTTCTGTGAGCCTCAGCGGAAAAGGTCTGCAGAGCCCAGAAGAGTGTTGCACAAGCATCAGCTGGTTTCAGTTAATAAAAATAATTATAATAATCGTAATAATCACCACTTGGATAGCTTTTTTTTGTCCAATGATTTCAAAGACATTTTACTAACCCGTGCAAGTATTTTTATCTTAAATTTAACAAGTGGTAAAACAGATTCAGGCAGATGAAGTGACCTACCCAAGGTCATCTTCTGAACCTGTTTCAGAAGGGAGAATGCACATTTTTGAGCTCAAGAGCTCAACAGAAAAGCCACTTCCCAAAAATAGAGCTCCCGCAATCCCGCCAAACTGTAAAGTTTTAGATGAGTCAGGGTTTCACTGTGAGAAACGTTAACCAGGTTTAATTTGTAGCTTGGATACTAGGACAGATGCAAATGAAGTGCTTCCCAGGAAAGAGAAATAGAGGTCACGCAGGGAAGGAAGACTGCAACCAAGAATGGCTGGGGAGAAAGGAGAAGAGCAAAGCCAGGGGAGAAGGCTGGAAAATCAGAGACGATCTTACCGATTTCCCAGCTGGAAGAGCAGGGTTGTGCCAGGGGATCTGGGTGGAAGGACTGAAGGCAACGCAGAGAATATAAAAAGGTGGAAGGACGTCCAGTCTAGAATTGGACAGGCAGGAAAACGAAATCAAACCACTTGCAATCCGGCACTTGGGGGCTGGTAGAGCGCGCTCTCACCACAGCCATGAGCAAAGGTGTCAGTCAACTCCCCTGAGCAGGCTGTGGGAAGCAGCAGGGCCAGGCACAGAGTCCTCAATGCCTTGGCAAATGCCGGGAGCATGGCACTACAAGTCCTCAGAAGAGGATGGCCACGACGCTCATCCTGTTGAAAGCAAGGACAGACTATATGCAGAGCAGTCATCCCGTCCAGCTTCATCTCCCGCGGTCTCCACAGCAGGACGTAGGCCAGTAGGGTCTGCAGCCGTGTGTGCTCTGTGCAGCAAGGCTCTCACCCGTCTCCTCAGCCTAACATCCAGCTCACAATTTCTGAGCCTTTTAAGGCAGAACAAAAGCCTTTCTGTATTGTCACAGGTTGAATCCTGATGATTTCAAGTACCCACATTCTGCTAATGGGGAAAAACAACCCAGGGCTAAACTTACCTTCTCAGGGAACGGCTGCGCCCCATAGATAGCCTTTCTCCACTGCTCCAAGTCTCACTCTTTCGGGTCGTTTTTGAACATTGATGAAGATGACTTGGTCTTCTTTTCCGGTCCCAGGACTTCCTAATGCCTAATCAGCTCTGAGTGAGGCCATATCTTCTTGCAGCTGATGAGAGCTGCTGCTCTTGGCAGGGTGGATTTTCCCTCTTCCTTCATTTCCATAACGTTTCTCTTCTGTTTACTTTCCCATTGCTCTCCTCATGGCCCCAATTCAGGACAGCATGTAAGCACATGTTTAATCTCATTGATCTCATGGCACTCCATGTACGAAGGAAAACATGGGTCCCTGTGCCCAGTGCCTGCTTATGAATTTTACATTAAAGAGACATGAGGTAAGAGTCAGAAGTGGTCGCTCGAGAGTGGACTGGAGAGTGGGCTTCCCCCTCCTCTCTGCTGAAACCCTGCACAGCCAGGCTGGTGATTCCTGCAGATGCTTCCTCTCCGCTGTGTGTGTGTGTGTGCCCAGGGAAGCCAAAACTCCTTTAAGAAAAATCATAACGCCTTTGGCAGAAGAGGTGAGCATGCCCTCTCTCTCCGAAACAGCTGGCAGCTCGAGAGCTGGAATATGTCCATGGGAGATGCAGACAGGAAAGCCCTGGGGCAGAGGAGGCAGCCCAGGCTGGGTCTTCCATATCCTCCATGGGTGCTTTAACCCCTTTGGACACTGGACCTTAAAAAGAAGCGTCAGCCTCTCTGGGGGCTTGCACAGAGCCCATCCTGGAGGCTTGCTCCTTTAGGCAAAGAGGCGTTTCGAGGCCAGCTCCTCCTGCTGCCGCTGTTGTGCTTAGCCTTGTCAAGCTGGACGCCTTCCCAGATAGGTGCAGGGCAGAGCTGCTGAAGCCATGGGCCTCACTGTCAAATCTGATGGGCCTGAGGGGTCTGGGCATCCCCAGCACCAGGCATCAGCTGAACAAGGGTTTGCAGGATCATAATTTGCGCTCAGATGTCTAAAATTCACCTGTGTCCTGCTTTAGGAGACTAAGAGCTTCCTTTTATTTGGCTCATCTCTGGGATTCATTTCCCTGTCTGTCCAGAAGGAATTACAATGCCCCTTTCTTGCACTAACATTAATTTAGATTATATTGGGGGGGGAGGGTTGAGGGGGAGTGGGGGGGAATAACACCTTTTCACTATGTGCATGTACAATGTCTTGTATAATAGGACCTCGACCCCAGTTACATTGTTTAGGTGGCTGCTGTAAAACAAGTAGCATGTAATAGGATAGTCTAGCTTCCATACATATGAATACACCTAAGTTTCCTTCTCTACTGCACTGAAGCGTTCAGCTGTTCCCTCCTCTACAAATATATCAAGAATGTGTAAAACCCCTTATGTTTATCCCATTTCCCAAGCAGGAATACGTACACCTGCACCATATAGATGTTCTGCGCATGCAGGGTAGACCAGACGCCTTTAGAGCGCGCTGGGCATACTGTACATATGCAGATCATCTGCACAGCATATGCACAGCAGGTCTGACAGTTTTTGGATTCATTAGACATAGTGCATGCATGCTATACAGTTCACCTCCCCAGTGTGCAGTCGACCTATCCTGAATTTCCGGATGTTCAGCAGCCCGGCTATCTGAAAGGCCTGATGGGCATGTGGAAACTCTGAATAAACGTAAACAGTATTCAGATTTCATCCCAACAAAATTCCCAGGTGGAGAAAGATGAGATGTCCAGGGAAATACGCACACGTGGAAACTCACAGTGCTGAAAATGAAGGGGTGGTTCATCTGTACCTGTGCAGCACCCATCCATATCTCTTCTGATCTATGCTGCTCTGCCTTGCCTAGGACTTGCTCTCCTCAGTCGAGTGCCCAGGCTGTTCCGAAAGCTGGGAGTTTTGTGCCCACTCTGCTACTCTGAACTTGCGTTGTGGCTCTCTGGCATTGCCCGTACGCACACACCCCATCTCATAATGTGTAGGCTGGTTGTGATTGCTGCCTGCCCCTCTGTCCCTTGGAGCAGATGTTCTGAAATGCTGTGCTTGGTCACATTTCGCAGCACTTTGGAGAGTCCTTTGCTCAGCCCCATTAGTTTATCCCATTGTCAATACAGCCCATCTATTGCCGTAGATGCTTCATTCCCGGTCAGACCTCAGACAAAATATTTTTAAGAAAATCTCAGGAATCCCATTATGGCCAATTTTCAAGCCATCTGTTACTTTTCTTAAAGTCCCTGTTCTTGGATTCATGGGCTTATGCAAGAATCTCAGTCTTCACTAATAAAGGAAAAGTTACTTTTCTAGCTCATGAAAGGCTTCGGCACTGGAATAGCAGAAAAGGACCCTGAAATGATCGTGCATTTGTTTTCAAGCCAGATTTCTGAGCTCGTGCCCTGATTTGCAGGCCCTGCCTCTCAGCATTGCTTTCTGGGGATGACCTTTTAGACCTTTCTGCTGGAGGCAGAGGATGCGCCATGGAGTGTCTGGAGAGGAGGAGAAGGACGGCTCTGGAGCGGTGCACTGGAGAAGTATCCTGAAGTCTCCTCAGCCGGAGGGGGGACCGTTCCTCTTGCAGTTGCATTGTTTTAAGGTGGTGGCGTGCAATGAGATGGTGCCGGTTGTGGTTGTAACCAGCAGGCGGAGCTGAGCTGAATAAACAAGAGCGAGCTATTCATAGCCATGAAGAGGGCAGAGCACTCCTCTCCTAGCAACACAACCAGAAGAAGAGGAGAAGAGCTCTGCCCAACTGGTGAAGAAACGTGTGCGTGAAATGTTGATGTCCCTCCCTTGCTGAGCAGTTCCCGCTCCATCGCTGCGCGATGCCTGGAGACCTCTCACGTGCCCTGCTCCCTCGCTCCAAAACCTCTCTTGGATCTCAGTGATGCGCTCGTGCAAGTGGTGGCAAGGCCCGTTTTCTGGGGTTTGATCAGTGAAAACGTCCTTTTCTGGTTTAAAAAGACAAACAGACGAGAGGTGAAAGGCGGGGTGCAAACCTGCGCCGTGGGCTGCAGCAGCCGGGAGCTCCTCACAAGGGTAGGAGGAGCAGGGACGCACGCTGCCCTGCTGCCTGTCTCAGGGTGGGTACTGGACCATCCTTGCTCCAGAATACCCACAGCCAGCTGGAGGGCTGCTCCCTCATGCCATTTCTCTGCTCACTTCTCCTTATCGGAAGGCCAGTTACATCAACATCTGCACATAGGGCCTGATTTTTTTTTTTGGGGGGGGGGGGGCAGGAAATCCTAGGGCATAGCTCTGGAAGCTTTGGGTGCAGGTATGTGATGAAGCCCACGGCAGGGGAATAATACCAGGTAAATGTGCAGGGACGTTCTGCAAAGGAAGCTAGCACACCCAGCCATTTGAAAAATTAGGCATGTAGTAGCAAAGTACTGACAAGTGTTCCACACACCTGTAACACCGCCAGTAAATCAAGCAAAAGCATTTGTCAGCTCGTCATTAGGAGAGTAATGAGGTAAGTACAACAGAATTTAGGGCAAGCAAAGAGGCCAGCATCCGTCGCAGGAGATATCACCAGAGACAAAGACGAGTCAAAGTTTAAAAGAAAACTTACAGAATCATAGAATACCAGGTTGGAAGGGACCTCAAGGATCATCTGGTCCAACCTTTAGAGTATAGACTCCAAACAGAGGGAACCCAGTCCCTAATGAAGAGCTTCCCTTGCTCTGACCTCTGCATGGTGAAGACATACAGCCTCTGGGAAGGACCAAGTCTGCCTTCCTCCCGCTACTGCCACGAGAGGTGCAGAGTCCTCAGCCCTCAGGACCACGCGCTTGTGATTTCACCAGTCCATACGCATAACAAATGCCTCCAAATCAGCATACAGGTATTTTGATTTCTGGCACACCACGATGAGCAGATTGTTGACAGACATCTTCGTTTTCCAGCAAGTTTTCAATCTGTGAATTTAATATATCGTTGGGAACAAAAAAGGAGGGGGGGAATCACAGGCACAATTACAGTGTCTATCTGAAAGCTGCATACTAGGCTTCCAGATCTCTCGCAAAACATGCCACCACTTGAACTCCAGGAGTAATTATCTTTTATGGAGTTTGGCGAGGAGAGAGGGCCTCGACTCATAGTTTGCCATTTGGTTGCAAACTATTTGCTACATAGCAGGAGAATGATCAAACCCAGGAATCCTGGGTTCTGCTTCTAGCTATAGGACCTAGAGGCTAAAATAGCAGAGGGGCCAACCGAGTCACATAGATTTAGCCCATCCAGATGAAAAGCAGAGTAGCTGAAGGGGTAAGAGAACTCTATTCTCGTCTCTCTTTGTTTACTTTGGCATTGCAGGAGGGTTAGGTGTGCAGGGGGTCACAGACCGAAGGCTTGGTCAGCAAATAAGGTTAGGAAGTGCCCTGAAACATAAGTGAAATAGCATTAGGGGAAAGCCAGCGATGTAAAGTGTGCTTGCTCCCTGAGTGCAGCCTCCCTGAGTCTGCAGGAAATTCAGCCTGGGACTCTCACTTAGTGTACCTGATTCAGCTGAAAAAGCAAAAGCCTGGTACAGCTAAGAGTATGTGATAGAAACAATGATAAGGCAAGAGAGAGCAAAAAAAAAGGAACAATTGATTTAATGCCTTCTTCATTTGTATTTAAATAAATAAAGATGCCAATAGAAGGCTCTAGGCACCTTACCACACAATTAACACAACCACAGAGAAACCAAACTACATGCCACTCCCAAGCAGCATGAAATGATTATCCAGAATGTGCTCTGTCACCTCCCAGAGGAAAAAAAGACTTGTTCCAGCCCTCCCAGCCTCTCTCGCCAAAGGGTGCCATTTGCAGTATGCTTGCCCCGTGGACTTCTGCTGGGAAAGAGGGACAGCACGCCCTGCAGAGCCGCTGCTACCCTGCCAGGGACCCCCCTCACCCTCTGCCTCCCCACGGACCGAGGCGACAGGCGATGCTCCTAGTGACTAGCACATGGGAAGGGAATACAACGTGATGCCCTTCTTTCCCTGGTAGTGTTTAGCAGGAAAAATGTTGGCTCGCCCAAGATCCTGTTGACACTGAAGAATTTTGTTGGCCCTGGCATAACAAGCTGGAAGACTTCTGTGTCCGAATTAAAAGAAAGAAAAGGAAAAAAAAAAAGTTATTTCACCGGCAGTTATTTCACTAGCAGGACTGTTACAAGCTCCAAGCTCATAACTTTGTTAGTGTTTTCCCCACCACCATGTAGTTTGAATTGTTTCTGTTTTCCATTAGCATCTCTTGCCCAACACTGCAGCTGCACACACACCCCTCTCCCCGCCAGCGGGGCCGGGGCTGGAGCTGACAGTCCTCCCGCTCCCGGCCCTCAGCTCAGCGGGGACAGCCGTTTGCCTTCCCCCTGCCTGCACCCAGCACTTCCAGCGGGCAACCAGCACCAACACCGCTGCCCGAGCCGGGCTCTGCGAGGCAGGGGCACGCCGGGTGCCAGGGGTTTGGGCACGGCTCTGCCTGTCTCAGGTGCGGTGCCTGGGTTAAGGGCCACATGCCAGCCACTCCTCCTGCACGGCAGCGGTTGCACAACGGGCAGAGGTCCATGCTTGGGTCCAGGTGGATGAGCCTAGATTATAGCTGTTAATCAGCTAAACCAATTGCTAAGTCGCTCTCAGAGCTGGGGCAGAGTGCTCCAAAGTCACCTGCGAGTGAACGGTTTGTGCCGTGGAAGGGTCCCTCCTGTCCCCTCTCGCCAGCCCCAATGATCCCCACCAACCTTTTGCCCAGGAGCCCCTGAGGTGGTCAAGGGCTGCAGGGTGAGCTCAGGGGCACACATCAGGCTGGGACAACAGATCAGGGACTGGAATGAGATAGAGGAATGGCATGTACCTCTGTGTGTGATGGTCCAAAGAAACCTGGCAAAGCTGGGGCGGACGGCTAGGACCCAGAGTTGAGGGGGTGCAGAGGCTGGGGTGGGGACAGTAGGGGAATTAAAACTTCAAACTGCAAACAGGGGTTTTATTGCTGCTTTTTTTCCTGCCCAAATATCTGTTGCTATTATGAGGCAAATTAACAACCACAGTTGTTGGAAAGAAACTCTGCTGCTGTAATGGCTCTTTACTGTCGTTAGCCTGAGCTACCTACTCCAGATTCAGCATGAGCTGGTATCTAGACTGTCTAGGTTCTTGCAGAGCTACTGAGTGGCAGTCCCAGACTGGCATAACACACGGTGCTGAGCACTGCCAGGCCAAAAGAAAGAGCCCGTCCACGTGGGCGCAGTAAGGACCAGCACAGCAGCTGGTTCTCCAGACCTCTGCAAGATCTGGTGCGAAAAGGAGCACAGCCTCTGCGTCATGTGTGAGCCAGGTACATGAGACTGACATCAGCTTCAGCCTTCGTAGCCTGGCAGAACTTGAAAGCGCAAGTGGTCTTGAACCAGAGATAGTGGTTTTGCTAGGTTAATTCTTACATCGCCTCAGCTCTGGCCCTGCCCTCGTAGTTGACCTCTGACCCTCTGCTCTGACAAACACGTAAAGTCCTGCAGCATGAAATTACAAAGAGAAGGCTTTCAATACTCCAGTTTTACTTCCATTTGTCTTTGGGTTCTCTGCAGGTTCACAATCACCAACCATAGCAATAACCAGTGATCCTTATGAAGCAAGGCAAGGTTGCCAAACTGGGGACAGGTCCGAAGGTCCTTGGGAATCACAGTTGGATACACCTCTACAGTGATGGGGATGACTCCTGGTGACAAAGTAGTCCTTTTGAAAGCTACACCTCACGCAGCTGGCAGGTCAGCCAATGCCCCAAAGAGCCAGTCTGCATGGTCTTGCAGCATTGGCCACCTCAGTGACACCGACACCTGTGCAGTACAGAGAGTTAGCTCTGCTGCTGCTAACTCTCCCAGAGCATACAGGCGTAGCAGAGCTGGTGGGACACGGGTCCGGTACTAGTCTTGCTTCCTCAGTTCAGTAGCATGCCTTCTGTAACAAGCTTCACCCTTAGTACCTGGTGCACAGCTTCAAAAAGGGACCGTGACTCCATGGGATCAAGGCCTGAGCTATGAAGTCTACCAGGCTTCATGGTGCTTGCACAGGCATAGTGGCTTGGGTCTTCACCGGCATGGACATCTTTGCACCACCTTTTGCATCACGGTGTCAAGATGTTTGCAATATCCAGGGGGAGAAAATGGAGGAATGAGTGACATCAAGAGATTTCTCTCTGAGGGTGGGGAATCCAGAGGGCTCACCTCAGAGTGATCTCAGGTATGT
This sequence comes from Nipponia nippon, assembly GCF_047370975.1. Lineage (NCBI taxonomy): Eukaryota > Metazoa > Chordata > Aves > Pelecaniformes > Threskiornithidae > Nipponia > Nipponia nippon. The sequence continues at coordinate 16,711,151 of NW_028262336.1, read as the reverse complement.
TTTGTCACCTGCCCCAGTGCAAGGTGTGCTTCAGCATGCACACTCACATACTTCCAGCCTGGCAGTCATCATCGTGTGTCCCCTTAGTGAGCACTGCCCAGCCCTGAGCCTTCTCTTCAAGTTGCCATCAACCACCAGAAAAGCTCCCGCTCTGTTGTCCCTGGTGGCCAGAGCTCACATTCGGCAAGCACAGCCCAGCAATCCTGCAGGAAGACGCGCTTAAGTCGAGGAGCTGAATGTATCTCCTCCCTCATCCATTCTGCTTCCTCTCCTCATTCTCGGTCCCCAGCCCAAGTGCCTCTGCCTCCTCGCATGCTGGATGCGGTCCCAGCAGTGCTTAGCCCTGTGTGTCAGCTGGGAGAACATGCAGCCGCGACATCAGGCATGATCCCTGATCCCAAACAGCACCAGCTGTCACCACCTCGACCCGCTGGGACCCGGTGGACGGGATTTTTCTAGTTCGCGTGTTCTGGCTGCCTCAAGCCTCAGAAACCCATCTGAGCTGTGCACTACTTAGCAAGCCCCAGTCCTAACCACCATCCCAGCAAGAACAAGCCACAGTTACTGTGCTGCCTGCTTGGGGGCAGGCAGTGGGCAGAAGGAAGGGGTGACCCTCCCGTGGGTCAGGGAAGCTCCTGGCAGTCTCTCAGCAGGCCCCTGGGCAGTGGGCTCGCCCGTCCACGTGCTGCCAGCGATCGCCACACAGGTGCCCAGCAGAGCTCTCCGGGGAGCTCCAGCGGCACACATGGAGGGGAGAGTGAGCCAGGGCGGGTAGGATGGATGTACTGAAATTCCGTGGGAGCAGGCATGGAGGGAAACCCTTCCTATCAAACATCCAGCCTTGAAATAGTATGGGTGACCTCGTCTGGCTCCCAGTGTACTCTAAACACTGGCGGGTTGATGTCAAAACTACACTGCTTAGCGCAGAAGATCCTGGTCCACTTCCAATGTATTTCTGCAGGAGTCTCTTCACTGGCTCCAGGGAGGACTGCGTTTGGGCCTGAGGGAAGGAAAAGAGATGGGATGCGGTGCCACCATGGAGGAATCAACCTGCCCTTGTCAAAGCCATGTGGCCGTTCTCCTGGAGGCAGAGATAGCAAAGGGAGAAAATCCAGAAAGGGACAAACTGACATCTGGCGCTATCTGGCTCCATAATTCTTTGTCTCTCCAGTATTTATTGTTTGTACAACAGCAGCGATTAGTGCCCCCACCAATGTCAAGGCCTCCCTGTACAAGGCACTGAATAGGCATAATGAGAAACAGCTCCTGCCCTGAGCGGCTCGACTGAAGAAGAGAGTGAGGGCACGGAGAAGGGGGACAGGGATGGGAAATGACATGCTTATGGTGGCAGGGGCCGGGGGAAGAGCTGGGATCACAGACACGGGTTTCTCCGCCTCCCTTCTCTCCCTCTCCCCCAGCCCAGCGCCCTCGGCAATGAAACCACACTGACGCTCCTCCACCGCTCCGCACGGCTGCAGAGTTAATTAGTTAGGTCTGTGAATTAGTTAATTTCCAGGAGCGGTTCTTTCATTACAAACACCGCACAGCAGGCATTTTACATCTACAGCTACAAGAGCAGCCTGTAAGCCCACAACCCTTTGTCAAGAGTAAAAAGAGAAAACAGTCACAGTCGATGGGAAGAGAGTCAGGAATAAGGCGAGGGCAGGGAAAGATGGAAGCACTACAAGTTCTGCAGAAGAATGGAGGCATTCGAAAATACCCAGTCATCTCCAGAGCCCGAGTGTGCTGCACGCTTGCTTCAGCACAGCAAGATGGTAAAGAGGGTGGCTCAGGGCTACAGGAAGCCATCTCTAACAGTTATTTGGATTCAAGCACCTTAGACTCATTACTAAATAATTAGGGAGCCCATCCTGGCCCAGAAGTCACATCTTTCCACGGTGACTTAAGCTGAACAAAGCCTTTGGACTTCCATCCCACCGGGGTCCAGAGGACCAGCAGCGTGAGGGCTCTAGCGGGGCTGGGGGCCCCAGAGGCGAGGAGCGGGCAAGGCAGAGGAAGGCAGCTGTGGGCAGGGGCGGTGGAGAGGGGCAACAACTGCAGCCCCCAAGAGCCCCTGTGCAGGAGCGATGGGGAATACCGGGGCAAATACATCCTTGGGGAAGGACTCCTCCGGGGGGGTGAGAGGCTGCAGGAGGAACACTCAGAGAAGAGGGCAGCTCCATCCGTAAGCACAGCTGAGCTGGGCCTCAAAGCTCAAGGCAGCCCAGTAACCTGCCTCCGACTGCTGCGAGCAGGAGATGCTGAGGACGAGCAAGTACAGGGAAAGGGAGCATTGCTGCGCCATTGTGGCATACAACAGGCAGGGAGCGACTGCAAGTTCGGTGGGGGGGTGTCTCCATGGCAGGGAGCTGGGGAGGGATGGCTAAGGCACAGGGAAGTGTTGGGCAGTGGGAAACAGGGAGACGGAGAAGATATTTTAGCAAATAATGGAAGGGAGAGATTAGGAATGGAGAAAAAGGAGATCGATAGGTCTCTAGAAGATAACGCGGTAGGGAAGGAAGAGGCTTTGGTGACAGGTGGTGGTGGAAGAACAAAGCAGAATAAAAGCGAGGCGGTGTGAGAAAGAGAGCGTGAACAGAGTCAGGCTGAAATGAGAGACTGAAATAATGGTGGGGAGAGCACCCCTCAGACACCCTTCAGAAAGGAAGTGACAAAGAGAAAAAAGGAAAAAAAACATAAAATGCAAGGGAAAGAAGTGGATATCGTTTTATCATCGAGTGCAAGGTGACGCTGGCGTGCGGGAACGCAGTGATTGAAAACCACAGGCAGAATGGCGCAATTCCCCAACACGTGCTTGCACACCACAGACACAAATAACCAGGGGATGCAAGGATTGCGTCTTAAATTGGGGCGATCTCCAGAAGAATGGCCCACCACCTTTTCTACTGTGTTTTTGTGCTGGGCCTAGAGCTCAGGCACCGATCCACCCCAGGCAAGAAACCCTGTGTTGGTGCCCCCCTGGCTCTGCAGCCTGCTGGGGGGGATGCTGCTGCCTTGCAACTGTGGATGCCAGCCTCGGAAGCACAGGTATCCTGCCTGCGGGGAACCAGGGCGCTGAAAACATTGGACTGCTTTGAACAGCAAGGAGCTTCGTCTCCTCACCTTGGGTGCTCTGCCTTTTGCCGACGCTGAAGGCTTGAAACAGCCGCAGGGAGACAATGTGAACACCGCTCAGGGTCTGCCTGGGCTCCCCAGGATAAGCGCGAGGCTAGCCTCAAGACATAAAGAGAGGAATCCAAACACCACATGTCTATGATCCCTGCTCTAGTGCTCCTGCAAGGGTGTTAAAATCCATTTTCCCCTATAACTTCCTTTTTAATATTGCTAGCTGTCTGGACTGGAAGACGTGACTCAGGAAGAGCCTGTGGACGTCTCGCTGAACAGCGAGGGGAGCAGCGAACATCAGAGAACAGAAATCACATCCCTCGTCCTACAGACGCCACCCGGGAAGACCAGCCTGCTGCTGCTCTGGGGGAGGGCTTGGGCAGAGGAGGGCTTGCACGCTCTGCCGCATGCAGTGGGTTTCTTCACTGCGGGGATCAAACGCATCATTTACAGCTGCGACTACCAAAGCCAATCTTTTGGCTTTTGGTTTCGTTGGTCAAACTGGGGAAACCTCCCAAGTGCTTGTACTGCTAAAATAAGATCTTGTTCACTGGAGATTATGCATCTCTTTCCAGGCATATTTTGTTAGCAAGGGATTAACTAGGAATGTTGACATTTAAGTTGTTGTCACTGCGTATTTGAGGCCGAGTGTACATTAATTACAGGGCGGTACGGCTCGCAGCCTCAAAGCTCCTTTTCACCAGGAGGAGGGACCCAGGGCTGTGCATCCCCCTGTGCGCGCGAGCGAGGGGTCGGACCCGCGGGGCATTCCAGCAGGGGTTTCAAGGGGACAGATCAGGCATCAAGAGGAGAGTCCTGCGCTACAGAGGCAGCCTCAGCTGACACTGCATGAAGGGGAACGGGGCAGCGTACGCTGAGCACGGCCACTGTCATTTCAGGTGCCCTGCAGATGAAGGCAGGCATCATTTTTTCATGTTTAAGCAACTGGGCAATTACTAGAGGTTCTTTGATTGCAGAACCGTATCTATCTCCAAAGGAAAGGGGGGGTGGGAGAGGGAAAGGATGATGCCACTTCAGTGGCTCGCATCCCTCTTGGTGCTGGGATGGCGGGTGACAGCCGGGGGGTTGCTCCCTCTCCTCCTGAAAGGTCCTCCCGGTAGTGTCGAGCCTGAGCCTCTCGGATGACTCTGAACTAAACCGGCTCAGAATATCACTACAACCATCCATCAAAGCTCATTCACGCTCGATTTCGAATCTCATTATGATCCAAAAAGGCACAGGCAGAAATTCACAGTTTCCTTATCGTCCTAGTATTTCCAGCACGAACGCATTCAAAATACCGCAAGAGAAATGGTGCCTCGGCAGAAGGACATATGGCAGCAACAGAAAGAGCCGCTCCGGTGCAACCGTTCAGCCCCGTCTCCCGGGGGGGAGCCGCGGGGAGGGCGGCGGCGGCGGCGGCGCAGAGCTGGCAGGGGCGCGGGGGCACGAGGGGCCGGCGGAGCGGACAGCGAGAGACAAATGCAGCTCAAGGGGAGAGGCAGCAGCAACGCCACCCCCCCCCCCCCCCCCAAAGAACAAAGATACGGGAAGGAAAAAAAGGAGGAAAAGAGGAAAAAGGGGGGACGGGGACGGGGGGGGGCGCGCCCCCGCGCCGCGGGGCGCTGGAGGCGGGGCCGCGCCTGCCCCCTGCCGGCCCCGCGGCGGGAGAGGGCGCCCCCTGCAGGGCTGGGGGCGCGGCCGGGCGGCACCGGGGCCCCGCCGCCCCCGGGCCCCGCCGCCCGCCCTCGCCCGCCGGCCTCGGCCGGGCCCCCGCTCCCCGCCCGCGGCAGAGCCGCGCCGCGGCGTTCCGCTTTCTCGCCCCACGGCTTCTCCTGCCGGCGTGCCGCACTCGCGTCTCTCGGCTTCTCCGGGCCGAGGGCCGGCATCTCTGCTGCTGCCGCGGCTGCCGCAGGGGGCCTCCCGCTGCCTCTGCAGGACACGGCAGCTGCAGATCGCTGCCCACATCTGGGAAGCATCGGGAGCCCTGGTTACCCAGTGAGGAGAACCGGGGGGATACAGAGCGCTGGTTACCCAGTCAGGGGAACTGGGGGGATACAGGAGCCCTGGTTACCCAGTCAGGGGAACTTTTGGGTAGGTAAGGCCCTCCTCAAGGGCAGTGAAATGGAAAAACAGCTTTTCAGGAGAGACTTGGAGAGAGCTAATGTACCCCTTTCACTCCGCAGGCAACGTTAGCACCACCGCCAGAGAGCAAGGAAGGGGTTGCGGGGGAAGGCGGACACAAGCCTGCAGCCCACCTCAGTGGCAGAGCTCAGCCTGCCCTGTACCTTTGCTCCCAGCAAGGTAACGCAAGGATGATCCGTGGGATCATCCCGTAGGATAAGGCCCATGAAGCCCCAGAAAGGGACTTGAGCACTGTGATGAGCAAGGCCACCAGAACTGAACAGGTCTGACTGCTGCCGCAGTGGAGGGGGGCATCTTCACTTACAGGGATCACATGAGGTGGCTGAGGTCTCTCGAATCATTAACCAAGTAGTACGAGCTTTGGGCCTTTTATTTTATTTATTTTTTCCCTCTCTGTGTAAGGGACTTCCTCACTCCTCCTCCTCCTCCTCCAAGCAACGCGAGCAATTTGAGAGGCCGGTTCATCCCCGCAGGACGAGAATCGCCCTCAGCCCGGTGCCGGGCGCCCTTGTGCCGAGCGTGGGGCGCAGCGGCAGCGGCAGCGTGGTTAACCGCCCCCCGAGGCCCTCCCGCCTGGGTGCAAAGCGAAGAAGGCAACTGCCTGTTTACAGTGGGAGGGTGCAAATTAGCCTTCTGGGAGAGCCGCACCGCTAATTTCCCTGCAGCTTGGGGTTGGGAGGGGGGGAGACCTCCAGCTGAGGAAAACAAGCAGGAAGGCGAGTGTCTGCCATTTCCTAGGGGGAAAGGATTCAGAGGAGAACTGTCTGAGTCTATTAACTGATGCTGGTTCCTGTGGAGAGATGGTGGCACACCGGTTTACTTCAAATAGTCTGTTTCCATCTCTAATACCACCTTCAAGCATTCAAACCCAGCCACATAAAGCTCCCTCCCTGCTACCTTCTACAGCGTGTCTCTCACCGGCGATTTTATTTTCATAGCGGGAGACCCGAAGCGGGGTTTGCAGTAAATGAAAAGAACCGTGTCCATTTGCATGGTTGCATAATCATGTTATACAGGGATCTTTCAGGCGCTGGAGAGCAGAACGAGAGAGAGAGAGAGAGAGGAAAGTGGGATGTCACGAGTGGGAGCTAAAAGCCAGATCTCTCGATGAGATCAAGGAATAGATGCAAAGTCAGTCAGATGGAGAAATGTCTGGATAGCTCTTCCAAACTGCGAGAGTCGCAGGCTGAGCTCGGAACATAAACAAAGCAAGATGTTTCTGGGGGTTGGGCTAGGTTTTGTATAAACTCTGTTTCCTCTTCCATCATTGAAACCGGATGAGAAGAACAGCCTGTAGCCAGGATCCTTTGCCTCTCTGCTGAGGGTTTACACAGGGCTCAATTCCCAGGGCGGTCAGGCCAGGACCTTTCACCACTGCAGAGTGAAAGAAAAATCACTCATGTCCGTGCTGCTGAATGGGAAGCTGAAGCCGAGCGTCGCTGAGGAGCAGTATTATGTATTCCAGAATACATGTTTTCCTCTTACTAAATGCTAATTCACCAGCACTGACAATTTTCCCTTTTGGATTCCCCAGTGACCGTCGGCTAGCCCAAGCCTCAGCCCGGGGTCACCAGAACCGCAGCCCTCTGAGACGGAAAGCATCACTCAAAACAGAAACACTGTTAAACCAAAATGGCAAATTTTCGCAGAAATTGAATATTCTCTGAAACAAGGGAAACAAAACTGGGCAAGTGTAGCGTCTCCATTCTAAGGATGAGAAATTTATTTTGAAACCTAGCATCACCCATTTGTTTTCCCATTACCCTAAAATTCCCGCCTCCCCTCCCTTACCCCGTTGTTTGCTCTGATGTCAGTAGCAGGAGGATAAGAACATCTCCACAAACATTTCACGGTCCACTTTGTAACTCAAGTACTTCTGCGAAATTTTTAAAATCTAGGACATTTACCCATCCAAACCGTTTGAAATGTTTAACCATCTGAAGGATTTCTCAGCTGCTTCCTCAAGTGTGAAGTCAAACATCGCCTATCCTGCGGAAAAGGGAGAGTGGGAGGACATGTTTTTTACATGTTGTACCTCCTCGCCTCCTTTGCACAGTCTGATTTCTTGCTCATGGAGTAGGTAACGAATACAGTACTTAAAGGAGATCTATCCTCAGCCAGAGAGGACAAGGGAGCCACAAGTGCCCAATCTAAATTAACTCTTACCCCTAGGTGCAAAGCTGTCATCACCAGCCCCGAACCTGTTACACGGAATAAAGGGCTAACGTTAGAGGCACAAGAGAGCCTTCCCTCCCCAAGCAACCTGCAGCATATGGCAGCGGGAGCCCACAGGATTTCCAGTGGCACGAAGCACGACTGCCAGGGGCTGCCTTCCCTTTGACGCTTGGGCCTTTTGGCAGCATTCGGGAAGTGTGAAGAGGCAACAGGCGAAATGCAAACCTGGCCCGCTGTGCTCACATTAAATTCCTCGACATGTGGTGTTTCATGCGAGTGGGATAGCTGTCAGACGTTGCCTCTTGAGGACAAGTTCCTCAGTGGGCTCAGGCTGCTCAGAAAATCCTGGATTCCTCCCCCAAGCCAGGCAGCTCCCGGTTACCTGTCTCTAAACTGCTGTGCCAGGTTATGCCTGCTGCAATTGCACTTTGAAGATTAGGGCATTTATCTGTACCTCTGTGCCCAACGTAGACACAGCTTAGCTAAGTCTGTCTCCTTTCACATCCTCACCACAGCTGCGAACTCCCACGAGAAGCACCTAAACCTCTCAGGGACTGTGAACAGCCCCAAGAGTGGGACTGAAAAGTAAGCTGGGAGGGGTGTGCCCACAGTGCACATTGCTGTGGAGGGGAGGGATGCCTGAGTTAGCTGGAGATGAACTTGTTCAGGCTCTGGAAGCAGCCTAAGAGCTTTGGAAGCAGCCTAGGAGGTACATACGGATGCCACTTGCAGCTGCAAGCCACCTGACATAAAACATTATGCATTTGGCACTAAAAAGGATGGGTAACTGTCTTACAGATTTTGCAGGAAGTAATATATTGCAAACCCATCGCTTGAGATGTGAGGGGCCAAGTTATCTGCAACATAAAGATGAACAGGACATTTGCATCGAATTTCCTACTAGTGTTCTGGCTGGGATGTCAAGAGGAGGAACAAGACAGTATTTTTTTGTTATGAGAATCTTCCTTTTCGGCCCGGACTGTGCCACATACACCTTATACACTGCAACAGGGATCAGGTACTAAGTAGGGGAAAGCTCTGAGCAGGACTCAGTGAGAGACCTTTTGAAGCTGCTACAAAAAGCTAACATCGCAGCAAGCTCATACCATGCCCCAGGCAAAGGGGTTATCCTGAAGTTACAAAGGGGCAGAAGTGGGGTGACTGACTTTGCCTCTGCATTGCTCGGAGGCTTTGGCTCTACTTGGGGCTGAGCATGTCTTCTGGATAGCGCCCATGAAACCGGTACAGAAGAGCACAAGGAACAGGCTCACTCCAGTCGAAGCACAGTCCACGCAGAGAGCAGGTTTTGCTGCAGCAGCAGTCCAAGCAGGAGAGCTTGGATAGCAGCGGGACACCCCAGACATGCTGAGTTATTAGGGGTTGCTGATGGCTAAGGCTGACATTAGGAAAGCACGTACCGAGGCGCTCACTAAGCCACACAGCCATAGAAATCCTTCCCACTGCAAGCTAGCCATCCTTTTCATGATACACAAGTAGTGCAAACACCAGCAGACAGCTACAAAAGCTACTACATGAGCCACAACAGCCAGCAGGACAGACTCCATGCCAGAATAAGTCACAGTGAATCAGAGCTGCATGATGCGGCTAGCGTAGGAAATGGTTTTCCTGTTTCAAAAATGTTCGCCAGTGTAGCTGGAACAGAGGTAGGCAAATAGCAAATGTCTATGAGACAAACTGCCAAGGGAATAACACTTGGGTGTACTGGATCAGCTCTAAAATTGAGCACTTTCCTCATCAGTGTCACTGCAAAGATCACCAAAACCACCAGGAAGAGTAACACCTGAAGGGACAGGTGGCATGGAAAGCCTAGGAAAATGAATACCATTGTTAAGGTTTGATTTCCCATTCATGCAATGATATATTTTTTTTAATCTACTGGCAAAAAGGATGCAAAAAAATAATCAGTGTGTAGACGGTGGGAATATCCTGTGGAAAAAAACTTAGCTTTTCTAAAGAAGTTTCCAAACAAGGGGCTAGATCTCCTTCAAAGTGACATTTAATCAGAAGAAAGAAATGGAGCTACTCAGATTTAGTAAGGAAGTGATCCTATTGTTCTAATGTTATTTTGTTTTACTGATGTTATAAGAAATTGGCTCCCTCTGGTTTGGAGTTTTCCAGACTGGCACAGCACAGATACAACAAATGAAGAATGCCAGTAGGACTATAAATGGAATAGAACTGTAGTTTCTACACTTAGTTATGCCTGCATCTCACATACCAGAACAAAAAAAAAAGGTGAGGCGGGGGGGAGCTATGGTGACATGGAGTTAGGGCTGAGAGTATGTATTAGTAAATTTAGGGTAAGATACACCCCAGAGCACTGTAAACCCTCAGAGCTTAGTGTTAACTTTAAAAAAAAAAAAAAAAAAAAGATACACCATAGCTCTGGAAATGCAGAGCTAAGGGCACCCAAAAGAATGTGATTTTGTTCTACAGTGCCACTGTTGACCAAGAGCATGATTATAGTTAAGTCATGTTGACGTTTGAAGCCAAGGACCCTATCCTCTCCTGCCAGCCACCACAGTAATTCCCCATGGCAGTGGGAATCCATATCTGCATTTTCAGGTATCTCCCTCTTTGGATGCCTCTTAGGTTTAACCTTGAGCCCGCATTGCAAAATTTCCATTTGTAGCACATCAATTAGTTACTTCCATCCACCCACAACAGTTTTCTGTCGAGTTTACATTTCCATCTTCATCAATATATTTTCCAAATCTCTTCCATAATTTAAACATTTGAATATTCCCAAAGATATGCATTTCATAAGAGATGAGTTCTGCCTCGTCAAAGATCTCATGCTCACTGATTCCAACCTGTCTCAATAAATACACACATGGGTATTTATTTTACTTAACCTTAAAGCAAAGCAGCTCAGCTTTGTTGTGTAGACGGTCCTTATATTTTCTTGTTTTTGTGAATTTGTATACAGATAAACAACATTCAGGATCTGACATTTCACTTTGATTGCAAGTTGCTGTAATTAAGAACCAAAGCTTTATGAATTTTAATCATCAGCTGTAAGTGGTACATTATCTCTAGTTCACAATGAAAGCAATCAAGTGGACAAGATATTTTTAGAGACATTACTGTGGTAATATTACATTAAGTAGCGGTTAGTACACTATTTTCACACCCAGTGATTTCACACATTAATGCGGCTATAGATCAGCGTTAATGACAAAAGAAAGTTATTTTTCAAGTAGTATGAGAAGGGTGGTTAAAAGAGCTACTGGGGATTTACACTTCAGCAGCAGGAGGGGCACCCCAGCGGGGCTGCAGCTGAAGATGCTCCAGCAGCAGGGGCTGCTTCCACTTCTCCTGGAAACCGAGGCAGAAGCCCCCGTTGTCCCAAATGGATACAGGTTAACGACAGGGGCAGCATTTTCTCCCTGATTCTTGGGAGGGAAAGAAGGACAGGAGGGGAGAGCAAGACAAAGTACCCCAATGCTGGCACTTAACCCCAAAGCTGGTGAGAGAAATATGCATACCGCATCTTGCCCAAGGCTGCCACTTCAGTAACACAACGGTTCCCCCTTTCAAGAAGGGCACAGTAAAGAACAAATCAGAAACACCCTATGGCTTAAAGGAAAAAAAGGCAGGGAGTCTGGCACATTTTAAAGTATCCATGTATGCTACTGCACGTGGATACAATACCACTGTCTAGATAAACCTGTAAATACAGACATCTCTTCTTTCAAGGCAGGAGGAACTAATGCACAAAGCACACAGCCCCAAAAGGAGCGCATGTAAGGTACTATTGTCTCGCTGAAGGATACCAGTTCATCCAAAAATTGTTTGCCTGAAACTAGGGCTAATGAGAAACACTGTTATGGGGAGGAGAAATTCTTCCTTCTTCCTGGAGTCTCAGATCTGGGATAACAGGAGAAGCTCCAGCAGCCTCACCCCAGACCTGCAGGCCATTTTATTTTACTGCAGAGGTCCTATGAGGATGGCAGGGCTGGGATTCAGAGAGCTCAGCAGCTAGTTGTACCAGAGAGAGAGTGTGCTATGTTGTCTGGGTGTTGTCTGGGTGGCAGACAGCTGTTGTCACAGCATCTTGGATTCTGTTGGAAAAGCCCTCACATAAAGCCAGTTCAGCTCCACAGAGGGCGGCACACGAGAGGCTGATGGCTCTGCAGCCAGAACTTGCTGATACCAGCATCATGGCAGCACTTTGCAATTCCAGTTCAAACCACCTAGTTACGCAGGCCAGCTGTTGACGACAGCTCATTCAGAATATGTATACGGCATCCAGATGCAGTGATATAACAGCCTCTTTTGCTACTTTCCCTCATACAGCACCAGTTACATCCCAGTAACAGGTCAGCCCTCAAATTCAGTCCAAAATTATTGGATTAAAATTATTTTAGTATAGAAAGATTGGACCACTACTGCTCTGTGATATAGAGAAGCAGTATGGAAATACCGATCAGACTTTAGGTACATGTTAAAATGTCCCTTACAACGTTTGCCTTCTTACTTCTATTATAGGGTAGCCCAAAAAGCTCTGTCACAGAACAACCTGAAGTCGCGGCACAAGCAGAGCTCCAGGTTTTGCACCCCAAAGTAAGAGAGGAATCCTACATTTGAGCAATAGGTAATGCTCTCTGTAAACTAAAGAATTATTTCTTTCTCAGGATCCTATAGATGCCTTCAGAAAGCAGCATTTAACTACATATTGGGGGCCTATCGGACAGATTATATTCACAGAAGCGCCTCTGCAGTGTACACAAAGACTGTACAACTTGGAAAAAAAGAATGTTGAAATAAGAAATAGACAGGACAGGAAAAGGTCTACCTGACAACCTGAGAAAAATACACACTGTTAATATACCTATACAGAAAAATCCAATATGCTGTTTGCTCATTGCCTAGCTTTTGAGGCTCTGCTGGGTTATTCCTATGTGGAGAAGAAACCAGTTGCATCAGCAAAGTGTTTCTTGATACACAGCCTCTGTCTTTCATTCCAGTCCCGTTTCCCTACACGCTGTGGAAATGCGCAAAGGGAGGCGGTTTCCCTGTACAGAAATTGGAGTCTGCCTTTGGACCAAGCAATGTCTCTTGTCCCTTGCCAGGCCATGCTCCCAACTCTTTCCACAGCCCTTCCCGGTGGCAGCTCCCCAGCTCCCCGTCTCCTGTTTTTCAAACAGGTCATTTGAAACTAATGGCTTACCTTGTGCTCAAGGCTGTGGCTTGGGGCACTGGCTTCATCTGTGTCCTCTCCCACTACAGGAAAGAAAATGCAATTGCTTCATCATTAGGTCAGAGTGGGGATGATTTATGTATCCATCTTTGCCTGTAATTAAAAACAGATAAAGATAGGAAAACATTAACAACAATAATAATGAATAAAGTGTATAAATGAGTGAGAGCATTCTTAATTATGTATCCAGACCTGTACGTATAGAAAGGTCTGCACTTATATCACACAGGGCTTTCTTCACCGCTTCCTTTTGCCTTTCCAGAGTTAGTTAGGTGTAAAATCCTAATTTGGCATCAGTTGACACATGCAGAGGTGTCTCTGCTAAGTGTGAGAGACACAGGGAACAGACACCTTTCATTCCCTTACATCAAAATGCAAATTCCTCCTTTGGACTTCTGTACAAACTGGGACTCAAGTCAGTGCCCTGTTTCTGACGGTGCCACATATGGATGTTTCAGAGGAACGTGTAAGAATGTCCTCAAGAATCACAAAACCATTGAGGTGGGAAGGGACTTCTGAAAATTGCCTAGTCTAACCCTGGTCAAAGCAGGGTCAACTAGAGCAGGTTGCTTAGGGCTGTATCCAGTCAGATTTTTAATATCTTCATGGATGGAGACTCTGCAATGTCTCTGGACACCCATTCCAGTGTTCAACCCCTCGTCACAGTAAAAAAGGAAAAAAAAAAAAAGGGTTTTCTTATGTTCAGACAGAACTTCTTGTCTTTCAGCTTGTGCCTGTTACCTCTTGTCCTTTCACTTTTTACCATGGAAAAGAGTCCGGCTCTGTCTTCTTTACTGCACCCCCATCAGGCATTTATACACATTGATAAGATGCCCCTGGGCCTTCCCTTCTCCAGGCTGGACAGTCCCGGCCCTCTCAGCCTTTTCCCATGTAAGAAACACTCCAAGCCCTTAATCATCTTTCTGGCCCTTTGCTGGACTTGTTCCAGTAGCCCATGTCTGTCTTGTACTGGGGAGCGCAGGACTGGACACCACTCCAGATGTGACTCACCAGTGCCAAGCAGAGGGGAAGGATCCTCTCCCTTGACCTGCTGGTGATGTTCTTCCTAACACAGCCCAGCGGCTGTTGGACGCCTTTGCCACAAGGGCACACTGCTGGCTCACGTTCAACTTGGTGTCCACCAGGACCCGCAGGACCTTCTCTGCAAAGCTGCCTTCCAGCCTCTCAGCCCCCGGCCTGTACTGGTGGCATGGGGTTATTCCTGCCCAGGGACAGAGCTTGGTGTTTCCCTTTGTTGAACTTCATGAGACTCCCGTTGGCACATTTCTCCAGCCTGTTGAGACCCCTTTGAACGGCAGCACAACCATTTGGAATAACCTGCCTTTTGCAGAGCCCTCTTCCTGAGACCAAAAAGTTAGAGGTTGGCTTAAATCTTGAAGGTACAAGGCATCATTACCTTGAAAAATTCAAGCACTCCTCTTGGTCATTTGAATGTCTAAGCACCCTTAGAAGTATGTCTGAGAAGTACTTAGCTACATGCAGATCAATGTACCCTCAGTACGAGATCACTGTATGACTCAAAAGTCAAAAGTAGCAAATCATGAGAGCTTTTTTCAAAGAAATAAAACCTTTAAGGAACTGCCAAGCTTTCTACAGAGGTCGTACCTGCTCCAAAAGACTTAAATCCACAGTTTTTTTTCAACAATCTGCTGAGACTATTTCTGTAACACTCCAGCTTTAAGGCCAGGGGGTGTGTTGGCCTGGTAGCTGTCTGGCAGGGTGCCATAAATACTTAAAGCATTTCCTTGAGCAGATTGTCTAACTTTAAATGTTTATGGATTTTACAGCTAGAGCATGGATCTTCTACAACCTATGAGTAAATTCTGCTGTTAGGCGTATTCTACGCTTCCCCAGTCTTTGGAGACTTTTCTTCGTAAAAGATTTTAAACTTGGAATGTTTCACAACCTGTGAAAGCAAATTGTTCTTGATCGTCATTTGGGGGAGAGGGAAATTTCATACCCAGTGAAGCTGCTGCTACTTCTCCATCAAACTGGAGAGATGCATCAAGCTGGATTTTTGTAGAGAACTCTCCCAGAACTTGTATTATTCAATATTTTCATTAATGACAAGAATGAAGGAACAGAGGCTGAGCTTATTAAACTTTTAGATGGCACCTTGCTGGGCGGGGCTGCAAATACGCTGGAAAACAGACTTAGTATTCAAAACAGCTTTGATTATCTGAGAAAGTCTGGGGGAAAAAAAGATGTTATTCAAAAAAGACATGCAAAATTCTACAGTTACTTAGGAAAAATCAGCTATTCAAATGCAGTAGACAGGGGCAGGACTAGCTACACAGCAGCTACAATGCCAGCATTGGAAGACAGGGTTTGGACTTACCATGGAAGCAAGTCCAAAACAAGCCAAAAATTCCTACAAGTCTGAGCAGGCTCCATCACTGCATGTCTTTAAGAAAAGGGCAAATGTTGGTCAAGAATGACTGCTAGCCATACTATCGGATAGAGGGATGGACTAGAAGGCATCCCAATGCATCTTTCAGTGCTATTTTCTGAGTTTTCAGTGATACTGTATTTGACAAGAAGTTTCACTGCTTGTTTCAGACTTGTGGGTGTCTCTGAGCTATGCCCTATCATCACTGACAGACCGTCTCAGCATCCCTTTTAAGATAGATCTAGCCCCCCGACGACAGGAGGTAACAAGAAAAACCAACAACTGCTGCTTTTGGAAGTTTCTTCCAGATCTCTGTGATCAGTAAAAGCCTTTCTCAAATTTTCTGCCTAAATAAGTCAAAATCAGTCTCTACTTTTTCTCTTTTATGCCCCTTGCTTTAATTTGCACTTTTCCCCATGCTTCCTACTTCTCTTCTAGTCTTCTCAATATATTTCAGTAACCAGCAGTGCTATCGGGACAGGATTTATCTTGCTTTGAGGACTGAATAAGCCAACTGCTTTTAGCCTTGTGGGTACTCTACACAACACAGCTGCTTGCAGCACCTGGGCCAGGGGCCTGAATTCCTAGCCCAAGGATATTCTTTGCAGTCCTGTTACAAGAAGATGTCCCAGGTTGCTGTAGAGGAGCACAAGCCATCTGTTGAACTCTGCCAACAGTTTCAAATCCCTTCTGGATGCATGCATCTCTTGCTCCTCACATCTTCAATAGCTGGTAATTATTCACCCTTTATAAACTGTAGGGTTTACCTGACAGGTGAAGTACAACTATTATTTTTGTAGCACAGGCAGTGCAGGGGGTACTCTGAGGTCATGTGTTCGAGTTGCTAGCTTAGTGCCCGCTACAGACTGTGATTAGTCTACAGCAAAACAAGGACAATAAGGAATATACCTTATGGTCTGCAATGGCCTTGAAAGCTTTTGAAATCTCTGGCATCTCTGATGACCCTTCTATAATTTCCTTACACTTTCCCAGTCTCCCTCCATGTGTCTCACCTTTTATTTTTCCAAATGCGGATAGAGACTGATCAACTTTTTCTACAAGCATCCCCTTTCCTGTTGGTGATAGCTCATTCGAGGTGGCCAAGTCCCTGAACCACTCTCTAATCATCTGCACTACAAGAACATCAGAGTAAGATGTGATGCTCTGACGTTACAGCCAATGTGCTAGTCATTTAAATAGTGTAGTGGGCTACAGAGTTGCAGTGGAAGACTCAATGTCTAAAAGAGAAGTTCAGCTCTGATAACTGTTCAAGTCAATGGCACTGTAATAGGGATTAAGTTAGCCTGAAGACTTTTGTCATGGCAAACAGTTCTCAGAAAGCAGGTTGCTCTCTCCCCTCAACTCACATCGACACAGGTACTGAAGAATACAGCTGGTTCATAGGCCAAAAGGTGTGCAAGACCTGAAAGAAGCCTACCACAAGCAAGAGGCTTAGCGAGAGGAAGGATTTTTTAAACCCTGGAGAAGTTCTGATTTGAATTTGCTTCTCCCTGATTTTAATACAAGCTTTAGCTGAACCAGAAAGAACATTCTAGATGTCCAGCTAAGAGGGGTATCACCGTGAAGGGAAGATCCTACTCCTGGGAAGACATGAACTAGTAATGCTTTGGAGACCTTCCTATCCTATTAGATATGGAATAAGAAGTTGTCCATCTTACTGCCTCTTGAGACCCAGCTCTTATAAAGTTTGAGGAAACTAAAGTAAGCACCATTAGAAAACAAGGGTCAGTAAGTGATAATTAAGTAGCTTGGGGATCTATTAAAAAAACTTTAGAAATCAATGTTTACACTATGTAGTTACAAATTAGCTGCAATGGGCATTGTTAAGAAACCATTTTTATAAGACAAACACTGAACGTGTGCACATTAGAAGAGTTCTCCCATGATTAGAAATCACAGCACAACTCATTTTATCCCATCCCTAAATTAGAAACTTAATGCCTCAGTTTATTAGCAGAAGGAAATTCAAGCAACGTTAAGATACAGAAAAGCACAATTTTTGTGCAGCTCTGCAAAAAAAGTAGTTGGAGCAAAGCTGCTCACAATTACAGTTCAATGCTTCAATGATTTAACAACTTGAATGAATTAACATCTACGGAGTCACAAACATCTAGGAATTCTCCAGCAATGATGGTCTTCAGGAAACAAAGTAGCTGGAGCAATGACACTGGTAGTGACAAGTGCTGGGGCTTTAGGAGGAACTAGAGCCCTCTCAACACTCAGCTCTTTGTACATGAACACGCCATTTGTTGCCAGTTGAATTAGCGCGTAAGAGCTCCCATATTCTGCGTTGTTCAGGAATTACTCCTAACCAGGAGCCCCAAAGAGCTTTACATTTATCGCTGTCTGAGCTCGAGCTGATGGGTGCTGTTCAGCGCGAGCCTCCACGCAATGGCACCTCCTCTGAGAGCTTCTGAAAGGTACAGGTCCCCAGAGCTTCCCTGGGGAGCCAAGTTCAGCTGCACCCAACTAATGGACAGTGGCAAGTACATACAAGCTGTCTGTACATGCAAGCTGTCTGCTCCCCCCAGTAAACGTCCTGTTGTCCCAGATGTCCTGCATTGTCACCCGGGTCCTCTGGAAAACCCATACCGTGGTTAGTTAGCAAAAAGTCCACTACTTCTAGCTGCTTGCCTTTCTGGACTACAGCCACTCTAACCTGACACCGCCACCATGAAAGGCAGCAATTTACACTCTCCCACTGTCCTCTGCAATTTGGGAAAAGCAAATCTATTTCTCCCCAGCACGCACTGCCTACAACAACCACTTCACGTGATCACAAAGTCTCCACAGAGCACGCCCCATCTGTAATTGTTGTTTCTTGCTGTTACTATGCATCTATATCACTTGTGAAATGCTGCCAATCCCAGACTACAAATTCATACCACATTTTTGCTCCACTTTTTCTGTTTACTTATCTCAACCAACTCACCCGTACTATGATATCAGTTTCTGCTAGCACAGATGTGACAATCCGCTGGAACTGAGTAGTGCCAGAAGTGCAACAGATTGACACTGCCCCCTTTCTGGCAGTATTTTGACATCGCTTTCCACTGGCGTGGTAGATGTAGGCACTGGGGATTAGCTGTGATACATGTCAGCTTGTACTGAACTGCAGTCCATTGACAGACGTTATGTATATGAAATCCAGTGTTAGCAGATACAAGCGACCTTCTCGCTTATAATGCTGTAGTGCCTTCCAGTAAAGACTACCCGGCGATATGAAAATGGCTGCTCAGGACTCCCACATCAAGCTGATGCAAGCCTGCTTCCTTAACTTCCTTCTAGAGGGTGAGTGTTTTCCACCAGCACGCGCTCCTCCATTTAACATCACTTGTATTTCTGACTATTGAGGGAGGCAGAGATGTCTCGCGCTGCCTTCAGGCTCTAAATGGCTTTCTGTATCTTTATTTTCCTGCAACACTTCAAGGATCAGTTTTCTTCATGCCTCAGAGAAGTGGTATCTAAATCGTTTTAAACTGAAACAGGGACAGAATAAGCTGTGCAAATCATTTTCTAGTAGAACCTTAATTACATCCTGCAGTGTCTCGTCCTCAGCAAACCACTAGCAATAAAAGTCTGCATTTCATTTGAGAACCGACAGGGCTGGGTTTTTCTGTTTTGTTTTCCCCAATTGACATATACATAATCTAGCCTGGGACTTTGTTCCACAGCATTTTTGTCAAAGGCACTAGAGAGTATGCCTGCAACTACTAAATCTTTCTCAGGTTCGCATTCAATTTGCAAGTTATACAACTGTAGCTAAAGAAAGAGACGTTCTGTTTGCAGGAAGGTGTTTGCCAGAACCCCACTGGCAATGGCAAAAAGTGATTTATGATCAGTTTTAGTTAACATGGCCTCTCAAACAGATTTTAAAAAGTCTTTACAGCCATGGCCTAACGCCAAAGCCTTTTCTATAGGAATGTACTCAATTTTAGCTTGTGTTGATGCCATGCAACGCAACTGCAAAGGCAAATGGGTACAAATATTAAATACATCCTCTTGATGAGGCAAAGGGCCTGATATCTTCCGAATCTACCGGATCCCCCCCTGCTCCACCATTACAAATCTGTGCCTTTTCCAGTTTGTTGTTTGTGCGGGGGTGTTGATGACTTTTAATCCCTCATTCATTCTTCTGCACAAAACAAGAATCCTACATTTTCTGAACTCCTCCAAAGAAAGGTGGATTCGCCTGTTCCCATTTTTAGGGGTACAAATAAAAAGACTTAAATATAGTCCTGGCCCCATGTTTATATGTGCACTTACACATACAGTTCACACTAAACCGGTGTCCTTCTTCCCTTTTGGGGCTGCTACACTCTCTTGCCGTTATGAAAAATTCTTTATAATACTGTTATCACTGCCATGAGCACAGGCATCCCCTGGCACATACAAATTCCTCAAGGGGTGAAACCACTGCAGTTCTTGCATCTTCTCTCAGGCACCAGGTGTAACTGGTTTGTGTTGTTCCCACAGCATGCGCAAGTACTTAAACTTTGACCTCAGGCTTGAGCTACAGATGCCTTGCCCACTTTTTCTTGGATCTTCCATTGTTTCCATTGCCTTCACAAACCCTCAGGCTGGGCTGAGGGCTGGGTTACTGACTTCCTTCACTGGCAGACTCGGATGGGGTTTCATCAAGACCAAACTCTGGGATCTCCTGCACTTGTTTTGCCCAGTCCAACTCAGCTGTTCCGCAGGTCCTGCAGAGTCTTAGTCTGAGCCTTAGTTCATGACCCCAGGCCTCACTGGGTGTTGTATTCTGGTACTACACTTCTCATGCAGTGCTCCAGTTGCTGTAACGGTTTCATAATTAGCCTCCTTTGCATAAAATAATTGAATATTCAATACCAAACATCCCCAAGCCAGGTACTGAAGATGTGGCCAGCTTTCCTGAATCCTGCCAGCCACAGTCCAACACCTCCACAGGGCTGAATGTTATAGGACACAGCTCAGAGCCAAAGGGAAAAGAAGCTTCACAAGGAGCTCACCAACAGGAAACAATCTTGACTCTCTAGAAGCCGTGTGGCTTCTTATGGGAAAGACTGGGCTCAGCCCCAGAAGCCCTGGTAATGTCAATCACAGCTTTTGAACTTCAGCAGCCTGTATAGCTTCCTCCCTCCGCTGAGCTTTGAGCGGAGCTATCTAAGCCTTTTGCAGCAGCCTAGCCCCACTGATGATCAAGCATGAAAGCTATAAGAAGAGCCACACATCAGCTACCTCACAACTATTGGAAGCTTCATTCATCATGACTGGGTATTTCCCCTTTTACTAGCATCACCTTTTCTATCTGCAAATAAACCTTCTCTAGTTGTCCATACTTCTGGAAAACTTCAGTGCAGGTAGGATGGCCGTTCTCCATAAGAAAAAATTGCCATTCTTTGAGGAGCTCAGAAAACCTAGGACTTCCATCTAGCACAAAAGGATGAATTAAGGGAGAAAGGCCCCCACGAGCACCCCTGCACAAGCAGACAGTAGCAATTAGACAAGGCAGACCACAGCTCTGAGAGAAACACAAGATCTAGAAAGCACATTTCCTTTAGCTCAGTCTTATAACCAGCTTAGAGAACCAAACTCTTTCCCAAGCACCCCTCTTCTAACCTATGTTGAATATGTAAAGCAAGGACACCAGACTTACAGCCAAGTGATTTTCCACTCCAGGCACATGGAACATGATGAAAGTAAATTTGTGGGTGTTTGTGCTTGATTTGGCAGAGAAAAAAAATGAGGGAGGGATTGTGTCTGAGGGAGGGTATCAAAGATCAGAGCCAGATGCTCATGCACAGAGCTCTGGATTTGCAGGAAATTAAGACGGTAGAGAAGGTGAGGCAAAGGCTGTGTTTGAAGTGAGAGTCAAGGGGTTCTGAAGCTTACAACCATCCAAGGTGCTCGGGGGGAACTACAGCGCATGCCAAAACCACACCACAGTGGCCTGGGGTGCTTTCATTATACAAAGCCTGGGAGAGCAGAGGCTGCAAATGTAGCTTCAAAAGGAGCTTCATCTTAAAGTCTTAGCTCTCAGGGGCTATTAAGCATTTTTGCTGACTACCACTCCTACTCTTTCCCTCAGAGAAAGCACCCGAAATAACCTTTGCTACAGAGCGAACTACTACAGCTCAACTGTCTGTGTAGGAGACTAGCAGGGAGCTGTGAGAAACAACCAGAAACAGTGTTGGAACAGCACGCTGATGTCTCTATTCAGTCAACCAGGAAAGAAGCAGGAAAATCTGGTCTGGAACCTGAGAGGGAAGACAGAAAACTGTGCTAGAAATAATGGGTGGATTAGCCACGTAGAGATGGCTGAGTGAGGCCAGTGGAGGCAAATATAGATATATAAAAGTATTGGCAATTTTTGCTTTTACCTTACTTAAGGTTTACACTTTTGGGGGACTCTTCAGACCAGCCTCCAGTTTTGGATCTATGACTACTGTAGCTGCGAGGGAGACTGTAGAGGAAAATGAAGAAAGCAGACCCTATGCAGAAATCAAAAGGAAGACAGAGGGACTCTAGGAGAAGATGGAAAGAAGAGATTAATTCCCCTGATTTGCTTAAAAAGTCTTTGGCTGTGCAACAGGAGTTTAGGATGAGACAGCCAGAAGTACTCAAGGTTTTCACTCTAGGAAGCTGTTACTACTAATAGCAGATAATGCACACAACATTCACTTATTCCCTCATAGTTTACTCATACAATCACCCAGTTACCCAGTTGGAGGACAACCCCAGCTGTATACTGAGTAGAGGGTTGTGCTGACACGCTAGCAACTTCGCAGTAGGTGTTCAGAAAGTCCTTCAAAGTCATTTATTTCAATGGATGTACATATAATCCTGCCATGTTTGTCTGCATATAGCAGTGCCTGCCCTACAGTCACACAACCCACGGCTGATACCAATATCCACTTGTGGCCTTGCACAGATTGAGCAGACACTTTGTGCCTGGAGTTTATCAGCTCTTGCAGATTCAGGAGGACTACCAGTCTCTAGAATTTATTAGTCCTCGGGAAAGCTTCACACTCCTCAGCACGTGCTTTTCCTCTTTGGTCTGTTTTCTGGTAACTATTTCTCCATCCAAACCTACAGATACCTACAGGACCAATTCTGTTTCACACAAAACAGGCCTTTATAACAAGTTGAGTTGGTAGCTTTTGGGGTTAATCACTCAGCCTTCATGCTGTAGGTACAAACTTAACATAAATGTGGCTCCTTCTTATTAATGAGCAGCCACGGCACCTCCTCCTGGAATCCAAAACCTCCAAGGTGGATCCGGGCTAGGAAAGATGAAGGTTTAGTGTTTGCATTTGAATACATAGACCCCACAAAGAGAGGACAGGCCTTCCCACACTCAACCTAGGGAAAAACATCAATTGACTGGTATGGATTCATGTTAGGACAGTGTTTGCTCAGCCCCATCCTTTCTTACCTGTGTTAATTTGGCTGCTTATCAGCATGGTGATTGCATCCAGCACGGTGTTAACGAGCCTGTCTCCTGAAGGCTGACTCGAACACTAAGTGGAGGGTACTTTTGAAGACTGTATTCTTAGAAACCATTTTGCAAAGAGGAGGTCCTGTGCATTACATTGATGGCACTCAACCACCAATTCTCGGTCCTGCTGTTTCTCTTCTTTCTTGCAGTCCACATCCCTGAAGCTCCAGAGTATTTTACACAAATCCATCTAACCCTTATGCCGTAACGACGAGATTCATGACTTAATCCTAAATGATCATATTGAATCAGGCCTTGGCAACAGCAAGAGGTCGGGCCAGGAGAAGGAGCCTCTTACCGGTTGGGCAAACTGCTTGATGAATTCAGGTGTCCAGGGAAGTTCCCCCGCAAAAAAACCCAAAAGGAGCGGGGGCCACCAGGCTCGCGGGGCTCCTGAGCCGCACAGGAGCGGAGCGAGGAGATGATTCGGAGGGACTACCACAGATGCACACTCAGGTCTGCTCTGGGCAGTGGGTATTTTTGCAGCGCAGTCCCCATCTACTGTGGCCCCCCCACGCCAGTGCCTGCTGTGACAAAAGCCGCCTGCTGTCACGACATGGCCTCAACGGGGGTCCCCCCACACGCAGCCCCTGAGTGGGGAGGGACAGCGCCGCCATTGAGGCGCCGCGGGAACTACAGCTCCCATCAAGGGCCGCGGCACAAGGCCCGCGGCTAGCGCCGCCATCTTTGTGCGGGGCTGAGGGCCACGGCCGCCATCTTTGGTTTGGCGGGCGGCGGGTCGCGCATGCGCAAGGCCCTGCTGGCGGCGGCGGCATGGGGCTGGCAGCGCGGGCCCTCTGGGCTCTGGCGGCGGTCGCCGTGTGGCGGCTGGAGCCCTCCGCAGCGGGTGACCTGGCAGGTGAGCGTCGCCCGGGGCCCCTCCCTTCGCCCGGGCGTGCGGGTGTTGCTGGGAGGGGAACGGGACGCGGCTTCGCGGCCGGCGGGGAGGGTCGGTGGCCCGGGCGGGAGCCCGCGCGTCCTGTGAGGGGCTGGGGGAATCTCGCCTCCGCCCGGCCGGGCAGCTCCCCCGGCACCCCGTGGTGGCCCCCGGGCCGAAAGGGAAGCCTCCGGCTCCTCCCGGCTTCCCTTTCAGCCCGGGGGCCGTCGGGGTGCCCGATCCCCTGTCCCATCCCCCCTCGGCTGGGCGGCCAGAAATCCTGTTCGGCTCCCGCTAGTTGCTCTGATAGTTTAATGCATTCATTCCTTTAACTTTTCCCTCCTGTGTATTTTAGATGCCAAATGGAAAGCCATAACTGACCAAATTAAGACAGCGGTGGAAGCCTATGAGCCATGCGTAAAGGAGAATTGTAGCTGCCACCAAAGGTGAGAGGCTGGTTTCCTTTTGACTGCACAGGCCATGAGAGGGAATACTGTTGCCAGCACTGGTGGATGGGAATTAGCTAGAGACTATTTGGGCTCTAAAGTGTCACATCTGCAGCCGTCGTAGGTCACGGTGCTTCCAAGAGGGAGGTTATTAATGGCACTGTGTGAAACAGGTTGGCCTCCATAGTTCCAACAGAAGGTGTGTTCACCTGCAAACTGATCACTCTCCTTGTTGTCCTCTGTGATTGAACAACAAACACTCTGTCAGCATCCCCAAATGATCACGCAATAAACCTGTACACGGTGATATTTCTGTGTTAACAATCCACGTCTGCCTTTTCTCTCAGTGCAATGTTGCTAACAACTCTTCCTTGTGGGCTTTTAAAAGTGGAAGAAAATAAGTATCTACAAAATATTTTAAAATCGCTAGATTAAGAAAGATTGTTACAGAACACAGATTCATTTGATGTGATAGTGTGTTGTACTTTGCTCACTCCCTGTGCTTGGACAGGGCTTCCAGTGGAAGAGGGGAGGGGACAATTGGAGGAGTGCTCTTTCTAGGGAGTTTAGCTCGCTGCTTGTCAGAATTGGAGTGGCAGTGGATATTCAACTACCTGATTTTCACATGACCAAAGTATGATCCAAGAGGAGCTCATTCAGGAAGACACAAGTCCTGTTTATTTTTTTATAACTGTGGAGCATTATACAAAATGCTGCCAGCACTCTGCCTAATCTTCCTACAGTAACATAGTGCAGAGAGCTAGAAACTTGTATGTGGATGCAAGACCACTGTAGGTGGCCAAACCAAACTTCCCTTCTGTTCCCGCTGGTAGAGCATGACTTCAGCATGGAGAATATTACAGGTGCATAGGTCATTGCTGTTAATGTGGGTAGGGACTGTAGGACTGGGTTTTTCTGGTATCTTTAAGCAGTGTTTTTATTTAAAGGGGAAGAGGGAGTACAGGGAAGAGTCAAAATATTCTTTTGTCCTTAGGATTTGGATTCCAAATGGAGAAACACAGATGCCCAACTTTAAGCCTCCTATTTAAAAAATACCAGACGTGCTCACTCATCCTGAGGGTGAGAAGAGTGCTATATCAGCTTTTAATATCAGATGAGTCGTGTTGGGCAACTGTTTGTACACTCTGTTTGGAGTTTTTGATCTTCATTGCTCTTGAAATATTGATGAGGAAAAGTCTCTTCTAGTTTAGCCTTCCAGTCTTTTTCCTCAGTTCCAATTCAGATACAGCCTAAAGACATCTTCTAATCTTTAAACATACAATGCGCCATCCTCTGCCCACCTTTGAGAAGAACATCTTCCCAAGTGGTTACAACCTCCAAACCTGCTTCAGAACGTGATAGGCAATAGTAACATGAAATTAGGGTTGCTGTGGATCTTGAAACCTAGTTTTCACTAAAGCAGTAGTTTATTTAAGGGTTGTTGAGGAGCACTGCGGTAGTGACAGGCATTACAAAAGAATCCAGGAAGATAATACAGCACATAGGCTGTGAGAAACTCAGTTCATTTTGATAGCTGATTTGGAGATATGTAGAAATGCAGCAGAACACCAACAGCCAGTACTTTTCCCTGTATAACAGATTCTACTTGTGTCTAGTCTTCTGTGACTCAGTGGGCAAGGAGTGAAGGTCCAAACTTGTTTGTTGCTACCTTTCAGTTGTCACTTAGGTTACAATGACATGGATGTGCCATAAAACTGCAACGTTCCTCCTGTTCTCAAGCTCATTACATTTGCGTCCCTGCCAGACTGCTTATCCTGTGGTCAGTCCATCTGCACAATGGCACTTCTTTATGTAGTTTTACTGTTTTCTACCTGATTATGAAATAGCAGAGTCCTGGAGGTTGGAGGGGACCTCTTGAGATCATTAAATCCAACCCTTCTGCTCAAGCGGGGTTGCCAGGACTGTGTCCAGTTGGGTTTTGAATATCTCAAAGGACAGAAACTCCACCACCTCTCTGGGCAGCCTGTGCCAGTGTTTGACCACCCTCACAGTGCGATCACCCCTGCAGTGTTGTATTAAACCAAGGCATTGATGCAGTGTCTACCAAAAAGTGGGGAGGACATCTCCATGGCTGTTACAATCTGACAGTGTTCATTAACTGCTCCAAGCAGTTAGATCTGAGGACCTATAAACTGCATCCTCCTCCTGCGTTTTCTTATATACGTTAGGTTTATGTTTTCATACTGCATTCCTGGAGCTCGCTGATGATGTGCAGATGCCACAGAACACAAACTACATAGGCCTCTCCTCCTGAGCTGGCTTTCACTGCACACAGCATTATTTGGTGACGCTGCTCCTTGTGACTGGACTCTTACCTTCTTTTTCATGTATAAATAGCGTGACATTGTGTGAGGAGTTTGGTCGTGGTGTGGCCCATCATTCATGGAAGACCAGAGCACAAGCTTCGCAACTCAAAGGTTAAGTGAGCTGAAGGCTTTTACCCATAACCTGCCAGGGTACGTAGGGTCCTTTCTGGGAGAGTAACTAGAGTAGTCCATGTTGATTTAGCCTCAGAGTCCTGTGCTGGGCTTTCTGTTGCGGCAAACAGCACAATATACAACACATAGATAGTCAAAGAGTGAAACTTGGACCTTGGACGAGCTGTTACTCAGATACTCAAAGTGACTTAAATTAAATTCTCTGTTATGCCACATGTAGCAGAGCTCCTGGAAGCTACACGGAGCTTGTTTTAGCTAGAAGTCTGTTCTGTATAGTGCAGTAATTTAATGCACAGTATCCTTCCTATTTTACATCATAATGGCTGATTGTTTTGTTTCAGTGTCTGGAAGCAGGACCTGGCTCCTTTTCGAGGTGGCATTTCCAAGGAGATAATATCAGATGTGGTGAGCCGGAAGCTCGGGACACACTACCAAATCGTTAAGAATAAACTGTACCGTGAGGAGGACTGCTTGTTCCCTGCAAGGTAAGAGCTGTGCAGAAGATCTTGTCTCCCTAGCTGGGCACAGGAGTACTTCCAAATCTGCCAAGTTGAAAGCCACGGACCACAATGATATTTCAGAGGTCTAAATTCCTTATCAGCGCAGGAGCCTAGAAAATGATGTATGAGGCTTAAATGTAGCAAGAGTTAAGTGTCATTGTTGCACTTCGTCGTACAAAGAGTTGGTTGGTTGTGGGATCCCAGAGAAAGCTGCAGATCAGACCAGATTTAACAGGATGGGTTACTTCATTGGTATCTGTACCGCGTTGGGGCTTAGAGGCTGCTATAGGCAGTTCCCAGCCTGCATTGTGGTATGGCTCAGGCTCACCATCTCTTCTGCTCCTGCACAGAGAGAAAGGCCTGGAAGAGACTGCAGGATTGTGCTTTCTCCTCACAGCTCTTTGCCGTATGTCGTTTCTCCACAGATGCAGTGGAGTTGAGCACTTCCTTCTGGGGATCATCAACCGCCTCCCTGACATGGAAATGGTGATCAACGTGCGAGACTACCCCCAGGTCCCCAGGTGGATGAAACCCATTATCCCAGTCTTCTCCTTCAGTAAGGTGCGCACACCTTTAAAAGCTGAGCATTTCTGAGACATGCATGTCCTCCTTTCTCTTGGGAATGTATTTTTGAGGATGGTTCCCCACAGGTTTTCTTTGTGTCAAAATTGCTTGCTCTTTTTTTGCTCTTTGTTTCCTTTTGCTTCCAGTTTTCTGGCAGACAGACTTGCAGATTTGTTCAATAGAACAGTTTTTCCCCTCATTAGCTGCTCTTCCAGGTCAAAAAAATGTACCTCTGCTGCAGTGGAATGATGCACAGCTGGATGGGATATGTGCCAGCATCGCTGTCATTTGCTACAGTGTTTCTGCTAAAATTGTAGCAGTAGTTTATCAGCATTGTTAAGGATTTTTGATCATCAGTCAGCTGTCACACAGTTAATCTCATTTAATATGAATATTTTAGTCCTCTTTTTTGGTACCACAGATAAGTGTTTCTTATCTTCTTTTCTGTAATATGGCTGTCTCCTG
The DNA here is from genome assembly GCF_047370975.1 of Nipponia nippon. Lineage (NCBI taxonomy): Eukaryota > Metazoa > Chordata > Aves > Pelecaniformes > Threskiornithidae > Nipponia > Nipponia nippon. The sequence goes on along the minus strand of NW_028262336.1, from coordinate 16,683,259 downwards.
TGAATGCTTTTCCCCTGGATTCCCTTTTCCATCTCCAAACGTGCACACGCACGCAGAGGCACACACACACAGACATTCGTTCTCTGCGTCTCTGTTCCCAGACTGGAGAGCCCTCCCATATGTTTTCCTGCCTCTCCCATTGTTAAACCTGACCGTAGCATAGTGTCTCATCCTTTCCAACAAAATACCGTTACACCTCAAGCTTCAGCTAATCTTCCTTTGTCTTAGTGTATGCCTAACGTGCCCACATCCTGCACCCTCGCTACCTAACCCTGATCGTGATCCTGTCCTTGGCTGAAGCTCAGCAGACAGTAAGATGCAAAAGAAGCAATAAACCATTTGCTCTTCCTAGTTCAGGCCCTATTCTGTTTTGGCTAGCTTGTAGCATCTTACTCAGGTCTTCAGTTTATGCAGCCTGAACCCTAATACAATCCGTAACTATTTCCTGGTCGCCAGCCATCCTAAAACTCTCTCTAGAATTTCAATACAGCATTGCAAGCGTTGTCATTCAAGAACTATGTTCGCTGCCAGAGGTAGTAGTAACGCTAGCTGTCTTGCCCCTTGACCATTGCACAGCCTTAACTCCAGCCAGCAGGACCCAAGCTAATGCAGAGCAGGTTGCAGGAGTTTAATCTTTGCAGCCGTATTCATCATCCTGCCCCTGGGTGCCTTGCAGGACCCCGCAAGAAACTGAGTTCTCCGGTCACCATTGTCTGAGATTCTGAACTGTAACCTCAGCCCTGTCCTTAACTGAAACCCCGTGACCCAGGCACAGCTCACATTTAACCAGCCAGCATTAGTCACTGCCAGAATGAGGAAGGCTCCAGGATATATTCTGAGGCTGAAAGCGTAAGGGATTGCAGGATTGTCCTATTCTACATCTCAGAAGGTCCACCCCGGGGTGGTGGTGGATCTGTCACGGTTTGTTATCGATGCCTGTTTATAGCAAGACTGAGAAGGAGCAGATCATAGAACACTCTCATTTAAGTTGGAAGGGACCTGAGGAGGTCACACAGTCCAGCACCTCACTCAGAGCAGGACCAACTAGGTCCAATTAGGACCAACTAGGAGCAACCAGGGTGCTCCAGGCTGTGTCCTGCCTGGTTCTCACCATCCCCGAGGACAGGGTGTCCACAGCCAGTGTTTGACCTCCCTCAGAATGAAAACGTGTTTCCCAATATCTAATTGGAATTTCCCTTCTTGTAATCAAAGCCTGTTGCCTCTCATTCTGTCTCTGCACTTCTGAAAAGAGTCTGCCTCCATCTTCTCTGAACTCTCTCATGAGGTAGTAGGAGACGGCATTTAGATTCCCCTAAGCCTCCTCTTCCTATGTGTGAACAAACCCATTCCTCAGCCCCTGTTTATACGTCATGTGCACCTACCACCTGCTACTGTGGTGGTCTTGGACTCTCTCCAGTATCTCCAGGTGACAGACAGATGGATAATTGCATAGCAAGTTTATTGCTAGTGCAAGGAAGTGGCCTATAGTCTGGTTTCATGAAAGGGTTTAGTCTTACTTAAGTGCTGGCCTTCCCTCTGATTATATGGGAATTTAAACATCCAAACAGGAGCGAGGAACTGAAATTCTTACATGGCCTGGATATTTGTGACAGTGAATTGTTAAGTGAACTCTAGGAAGGCTGGAATGAACTGAAGTGTTGGAAACCTAAATGTCAAAGTGTCTATAAGTGCCTCTATCTCTGAGGAGATAATAATGCCTCTTGACTTATGATCAGTAGAAAACATTTGTAGCTACACATAGGCACAAGTCTTCAGAAAGGTGAGTGGAGCTCAGGTCTTCCGCTATTAACAAAAGAGATCCATGATAGAGCTGATTAGTAATTTTCTAACATGAAAGTCCCATGTTGTCATGCAGCAAGACATAGCCTTTTTTTAAATCATTGAAACATTTCGATATTGGGTTGTCTTCATGTGAACCCCAGCAACACCGTGGTGGCCGCTAAGCTCTCGTGGCTGCCTATGGAACAGTAACGGAGAGAGCAGACAGAACTCCTAGAAGGGATGTTCCTTACTGGTGGGCTCAGTCAGGAAACTGAAGTAGATATTGCTCTTATTCTTACGTTACTCTCCTTTTTCTGAAGACGCCTGAATACAGTGATATCATGTATCCTGCCTGGACGTTTTGGGAAGGAGGACCAGCTGTTTGGCCAATTTACCCAACAGGTTTAGGGCGCTGGGACCTCATGAGAGAAGACCTCAGAAGGTATGTTTTGGAAATGGTTATGTGGGGAGGAGGTTTAATGGAAGACAAACTCACAGTAAAAAGCCGTCTAGCACTGGGCAGCATTAGGGCAACATTGAAGTCTAAGACCATAGGTCTGTTGGCCTGTGATCTGTCCTGCTGCCTCTCATGAACTACATACAGCCTAACTGCTGTATGAGAATTCTCCATGGAAACCTTGGATGATGTAACCAGAAGTTATAATTAGCTTCTCTGTTTCCAGCACTTTGGTAAGGAATGCAGAGGACAAAGTATACACATTCTTCATGCTGTCAGGGCCAGATTACTATCATTTTTGCTGGGATAGGGTTTGTCAATAAAGCAGCAGTTATCTTTTGCCTGCAGAAATCTCCCCTGACACATGGAAATATTTTCCTTTGTTTCCAACTACTTCTCTAAGAGCTGTGGTTTTTTCACTGCAGGGATGATCCAGGATGTTTGTATAAGCTTCTGGAAGGGTAAAGGAAAGTCTTCTTTAGATCTGCTTTTACTTGAGTATTGTTGTGCAATAGAGAAACCTGGAATCGTTCCCAAGACTCAAGAGTCATTACTGGGCTTGAGAGTAAGACGGAAGACTTCTCTGAGAGTCTTTCTTTTGGCAGGATCTTTGACTATTAGCAGAATAAGGGGCTGTTTCCCATGGAGAGTGACAAAGTGTGCAACAGTGAGTGAACTTAGAAACATGAGAAAAAAAAACCCACCTTGATGTCCGTCACTTGACACCAGAATGGAAGGTTGAATGTTTCCCTCTTCAAAATCTGAAGCTCTATGGGACTACTCATAGCTGCAGCCGATGTAACATAATGAAGATCCAAAGCATTTACCTATCCTTTCTTTCCCAGTGAACCCCACTTGTGTCACTGGGTTACAAGCGGATGCAGAGCTTGACCTGTGCAGATCAGTTTGGGGATCAGGACCTATATATCAGGCCAGGTGAAACAAAAAAGTGCAACAAAGAGTTCCCCAGAGGGAGGCAGGTGACTGCACTGACAGAAATAAAACGTGTGAACTGCTATTTTGAAGGAGTCATTTAGATTTAAAATGAAAGTTATTTGGGAAAATAATCAACCCCTGTGTTTTAAATGCAAAACACTAGGTAGGTTTTTTTGTTTGTTGTTGTTTGGGTTTTTTTTAATGGGAAATGGCAGTGGTTAGAAACTAGTCACAGCTAGTCACTTCACAACAGCGAAGTACAGAAAAATAAAACAGTGCAAAAAGCGGATTCAAATTTTAGGTAAATTTTAATACCTGTAAAGATTTAGTAAGGGGGTTGTGTGTAAGTCATTGTTTTGACTGAAAAGTATTCTGAAAAGTAGAATGTGCCGATGTCATGTTGCCTTAAACACAATATTCACAGGAAAACCTGTTTCATTGGACCTGGCTGAGTTTTTTCTGCTATAATGAAGAAAGTGATTTCCATCAAAAATGAAGAATAATAAAAAGAGATCATGCTGTGAAAACTGATGAGAGCGCTGTTTCGTGGTTATATTAAATCATTTATTGCCATGTATAAACAATATTTTCAGATCTGCAGAAAAATGGCCATGGATGAAAAAAATCTCTAAAGGATATTTCCGAGGATCCAGGTGAGCATATTTTCCTACAGCAGGAGATTCTACCAAAATATGCCATGACAGCTGTCTGTATGTAGAAATTTCTGTATCTCCAAGACCTAAACAAATGTAACCCAGAATGTATTTTTTAAAAGTGAGGAAAGCAAGGCATTTTGTACAGCAGCATTTCCCCATTAGTGATTCTCCATAAGAATTGCCATTTGCAACTAGTTTATTATCAGAAGTCTAATATTGGAAACAGAAGTTGTGATGGATTTGCTATGTTATTTCTTAATGAGTAAAACTGTCACACTAGGAACCAGCTTGTTTTGTTCTGTGAAGAGAACTGCAGGTGCATGATACAAATTTAAAGATTTGATATTGATGTGCATGCTTCTTGCCAGTGTGAATACTTTATTCGCTATGCAAGTGCTTGACAGTGAATCAACAAGTATTCTTGCATTAAATTACCTGAGTGTGGGGGATAAGAAAGTAGATTATTTTTACCCTCTCTCCAGCGACAGTTTGAAAACAGTGTTAACCCCTGCTCCTTTTTGTTCCTCCTCCATCTCCAGTAGGGATGGATTTGATATCTTACTGGGTAGGCTCAGAAGGTGATGAGGAGTGAGTCTCAGGGATGTCATAACTTTGTTTATCAGTAGTGTTTTAAATTAGTGTCAGAGGGATCAAGTGCTGAAGATGCTTAGCATCTCTTAGCTCGCTCTCTGACATAGAAGGGAGTTAAAGTATTTGGCACCCATCAGGATAAGGCCTGAAGGAAAAAAAAAAAATCTGCTGATTTGTCCTGGGAATTGCTTAAATAATACCATTAAATATTTAGTAAGTGAAATAAAGAAACATGGCCTCACATAATTTCGGTACACATAACTCATTCTCTTCTGCTAGTATACCCTGGGACAGAAATACACTGTATGGTAGGCACTCGTATAATGTTTTTGGGGCACATACGGAGGTCAGCCTCATAAAGAGGCAGGGTCTCAAGTCCTGTAGTTTGTTAGCTGTGTTGGATCATGCGGATTGACAGTTACTGATAGCATTTCTTTTGCAGAACGAGCCCTGAGAGAGATCCCCTCATTCTGCTGTCCCGAGAAAACCCAGAACTTGTTGATGCCGAGTACACTAAAAACCAGGCCTGGAAATCTGAGAAGGTGTGTGGGTGTTGTCTGTCTCCTGAGTGTGAAGGCCAGAAAGGGTAGCATTGCAAGATGGCTTTGATGATTGAGATGCATCTTGTTGTAGAGTTGCGAGTGATCCTCTAGAGTGGGGGAGGCTTGTAGTTCGCTTGATGGCTGCGTCTCTCTGACGGATGAAAGTAAGGAGTCTCTAGAGCCTGGCAGGCCAAACATTTTCCTTCCATCCACACTTTCTTGTTCAAGGAAACGAGCACACGCAAGAAAATGAACCTGTGCCAATCCCTTCCTCCTCCATTACAACCAAATTAGCCAACTCTTCCCCTTCTAGCCCCAAGCTGTCTGTGTGGTGGTGTCAGTCTTTTTAAACCTTTTTCTGTCATCTCCGTTTCTTGGTCGTCTTGTTGATAACTTTCTGATAGCTGCTGCCAATCACTTTTTAGTTCCATACTTAGTCTACAGTCCAGCTCTCTCCAGACAGTCTTGGCTAATCCAGTTACACTTGGCTTCACATAGCCCATTGTCCCAAGCTGTTTTCCATTCTGTAGCTGCCAGCTAAACATTATCATTTAATGTGTTTGTGCTGGCATTTGCTTACAGGCAGTGTGTAATTTACTGAACTTTTTTTCTTGTTTGAAGGGCTGGGAATTCTTCATAATAGTTATAAAAGCCCACCAGAGAAGGTTTTCTCAGAAGTGGGAATGGAGGGTTTTGAGACAAAGCTGACGCTTTGTTTCTAACTGAGAAGGAAAACAAATATGAAATCACTATATAAAGCCTACTGATTTTGTTTAATTCTCTTTATTTTAAGGACACCTTAGGAAAGCCTCCTGCAAAGGAAATTCCACTGGTTGATCACTGCAAATACAAGTAAGAGTTTCGATTACTAAAGCTGTTCAAGGGCTATGGTGTAAGGTCTCATTTTATTTTAAGGTCTGATTCCAGCAACCAGCTCCGTGCAGACAAGGAAACTTGTGAAGGCAGTCGAAAATTGGGGAGCTTAACATGGCCTCTTTCGGTGTCAGCTTTCCCCTGTCAGGTCAGGAGAAATAAAGTGCTTTGGGGAAAGTAAAGGTCTTACATCACTAATAAACATATAGATCGAAAATTTTATTTTATTTTAATCAAAAAGGCTTTCTATCATTTTTTCTTTACATTCCTGTACCAAGCTGTGTGTTCAAAATTATTTTTTCGGTGCTACGGTGATAGCATTACTGTCTTCAAAGACATAAGGAACTAAGGAATCACGTCATCATGTGCGTACTGGGGCAAGTGTTGCTGTTGGATGTACATAGTAAAAGAGAGAACCTGAAATATGATCGAGCAGATACAGGATTGATTCATACTTTGTATGTTGTTTGGGAGAACGTGGTTTTGATTTACAAAGGTTTTTATTTCTTAACTACTTTAGGGAGGGTCTTTTGGTGTAATATTCTTGTGGGTTTCTGTGTAAAAAATATAAACTCTTAGTGTGTATGCATGTCTGGTGTTGTGCTTTTTCTTTTGCTTTAAAATTACCTAGTTACAATTCTACCAGCTAGAATCTGCTGATGTAAGAGCTCAGTCATTTGGCTGGATCTGCGTTTTTCTGCAAATATGATTGACTTGTCTCATTTTATATTTCACTAGACTGTTGCCCAGATTTCTCCCTTCTGTTACACATAGACTTCCCAACTCCTGATGCCTGCTGAGCCCCTCGTACAGTATGGGCTGAAACATTCTCACACGCTTTTGTCGTAGCCCAGGGTCTGGTGCGGTCAACACAAACTTCTCGTTGCTTCCTTCAGTGTAGGTGCTGCAGCGGGCTGTCTGAGAGCAGCCCTCAGTGACTTGGCTGAGGTCACAGATGGTGGGAGCCGTGTCTGGAATTGGATAGAGGCGTTTCCTCGCTTCCAGACCTCTGTTCTTGTTACATCTCTACGTGTATTTGTTGAGTTCCTAATACAATGAGCTCCTCATCCCTGCCTTGAGCTCCTAGGTAATACAAAGAATGCAAAATAATTTCAGATTTACTCCTTGTCACTTAGCACTGAAATAAGTTTAGCTATAATTCCCATCTCACCCAAAATATATGTAATACATAATTCCCATCTCAGCCCAAATAGCTTAATTAAAGGAAGAACTCCCTTTCCCCAGCCCAAAATGTTTGACTTGAAAGATTAGTTATATGTACTGAGGGGTTTTACCCACAGGAAAAACAGCTTTCCATATGATTGGAGAAATGTGGGTTTAAAAAAGCAAGCAAGTAAGCAAACAAACATCCCTCTGAGATACAGTTTGCTAAGAGAAATCCCCCACCAGTCAAGCCCACTTTACTAACTTGGCAGAAAATACTGAAAACAAAATTGTGGATTCTTTGTTATCTGCAAAGTCCATCTGTTGCGTGCTAGCCTGTTTAACCTCCTAGGGTTGCATTCCCAAGTTAATATGAAACAATTAGATTGAGTTTAAAGCAGGATCCCAGTGGAAAAAAGAAAAACAAAAAAACAACTGAGATAGATGTGGCAAAGCAGAACAATGAACAGAAAAGCTCACTGCAAGACAACAGAGAATTGGGAAAAAGCTCCTCGTGGTAACAGAGTCTCTGAAGTGTAGAGTCACAGGATCAGCACCCATGTTGTGACCTTCCATGCCTTGCTGGCTGTTGTCCGTGAGGCCTCTTTTGGTTTGTCACGGGCAGGTGTCTTTATCAGAGGTAAAGCAGCACGCTTTGATTTTTCTCCCTCGGTTTTGATGGGCAGCAGAAACTCACCTAGCACGTCCTTAACTTCAGCTCACCTTTCCTGTGAGGAGCTTCAAATAAATGTCTTCCCTTTGTTTTAGCAGCAGGTGCTTGGCTGAGTGTGAGGGAGCCCCCCCAGCTGCTACCCATGAGGGAAGGCTGACTGCTACTCAGAGCCCAGTTTCTTAGTGCATTTCCCCGCAAAATGCCAGGTGTAACCAGGTCCCTCTCTTTGCTTCTCCTTTTAAAGGTATCTGTTTAATTTCCGGGGAGTGGCTGCCAGTTTCCGGTTGAAACACCTTTTCTTGTGTGGTTCACTCGTCTTTCACGTTGGAGAAGAGTGGTTGGAGTTCTTCTACCCCCAGCTGAAGCCTTGGGTCCACTACATCCCAGTCCGATCAGACCTCTCTAACGTCAGGTGTGAGACCCCAAGCGTGCTTAGTGGGGCATTGCGCGCCACAGGGAAACGCTGCTGTGTTTGGGAAGGCGGCTTGGTTTGTAGTAGATAGAAGTGCCTCCACTCCGAGCCATCAGACAAAGGCTCTTGGAGGTTGTGCTCTTTTTCTCTTTATTACTGCCCCCAAAGAATCCTTCGCTCGCGTTACTTAGAGAGTACGGTTTCACTGGGGTAAGGAGGTCTGTCACCCTCACTGAAATCAGCAGGCACCAGGCATTTCAGTTTCCAAGCTGGCCCTGCAGCACAGATAAGGGAAAGAGGAACGTATCGCTGGGCCAAAAATTGTGTTAGCTCCCAGATTTCAGCATGCCGCCCAGAACTGATAGGGAACAACTGAGAATGGCAGGTTTCTTCTGTGCTCTGAAATGAGGAGCACCAGTCCCTCACTCAGTTGTAGATCCTTAACCTCGTCTTCTGCAGTAGTTTAGCTAAGGGACCGCGTTCTCCATTGAGCTGGTTGTTTCATAGCACTTTTTTGGTCTTCATTTTAGGGAGCTGTTGCAATTTGTAAAGGAAAATGATGCCATAGCACAAGATATTTCAGAGAGGTAAGTGGTGTGTCCTTTCTGGCTATCAGGCAATCTTCTTCCAAAGCACATTCTTAGGCAGCTTTTGAAGGGGTTACCTATCAAAGACAGCCTAGTATTAATAGGGCGCAGTATAGCTGGTATTCTGCCATGACAGCAGGAGGGCTGGAGAACTCGTAACAAGCAGGGGGAACGGAAGAGCAAGATGCTATGCTTAGGGCTTTGGTTCAGATGTGACCCGTGTCAGGAACCCCACTGAAAGCTATCAGAAGTTGGGAGCTTTTGTCTCAGTATGAGGTCAGTTGACCCCTGGGAACTGTGTCTGCGCTATAAGCGTTATGTATCCGGGCTGGCAGCGCCTGGCTTCTGAAGCGGTGTGCGTCGGTGCTGCTCAGGCTGTATCTGATATGTGAAATCTGATATTTATTATCCCAGATAACAAATACCATCTTGAGGATAACAAAAGCACTGCAACTGTCAGAGCTGTGAGCGTGAATGAGAAGTGTGACATTAAAATAGATGGTACAGAGCAGCGCGTGTTGTTTCTCATTGGAAACACAGAAGAGTGAAAGCTGATGTACATATAGAACAAAACCAAAGACTCTTGTAGGAACTGGAAATTGGTTCTGACTGTGCCTTGTGTGTCTCTAGGGGACGCCAATTCATCACCGAGCACTTGCAGATGGAGGATGTCTCGTGCTACTGGGAGCATCTGCTGTCTGAATATTCCCAAACCCTGACTTACAAAGTGAAAAGGAGGAAGAGCTACCGCGAGATCACTTCCGAATGGCTGAAAACAGAACTGTAGAGACTTCTGTGTTTTTCTCTTCAGCTCAAACTGATCTCTGCGGAAATCTGAAGATCAGTGTATCTTCTTTCTTCTTCTCTCGGACTTCTTATCCTTGACGCTAGAACTACAGGGAACAGCAATAGGCTGACTTTGAAATTTCTCCCGTACGATGGGACCCGGTTATACTCTCGCCACGAGAACATTGAGTAGAATGTTGGGTTATGGCTATTTAATGGGGTGGTTATGCTCGTCTCTGGAAGAAGGTTGTTAGCATTTGGGACTTAGTTACTACCTGTCTCAGAATGATCCTAAATCCCATTCAGTCAATGAGAAGCCTTTCTGTTAATTTCACTGGACTTTTTACCGAGTCCTCCGTACTCGTGAGCAAGGTACAGACTGTCAGCTACACTCAGCTGGGAGATACCTGCCCCTTTTTTTGTAGATGGTCAATGTTTTCCCACCTGTGCGATAGCACTTGGGATATTGGGTGTTCTCTGACAGAAGCAGGTACTGGGATTTGGGGTAACCCTTCTTAGATAGCTTAGAGCTTAGTTTTCTGATGCTTTATGTCAGGTTTCTAAAGAGGTTGATGGTAAGGCTTTGATGTGCCGTTGAAAGGACAAATGGTCCTTGCGCAGTTGACCTACCTACCTCATAGCAGGGCGGCCGGTGGCGAAGATGCTGCCAGAGCGCTAAGCCTGAGCAGCAGGCAGGCGGGCAGCTGGCACCTGAGATAAAGGCGGCTCATCCTCCGACAGAGGAGCGGGTGCCCGCGCAGCCATGCAGAACTGAGCCCCTGCTAGCAAGCTCTCCCCGGTCGGCTGGCCAGGCATCCTTAAGAACCCAGAGAAAGTAGATGCAGTTAGAGTCAGCTCTTCTTTTTTCCAGATGTTCACAGATTCTCCACTGTAATCTTTCTAGGGTTGTTTTTTTTGTTTTTTGTTGGGTTTTTTTTTTGAAGCTGGTAACACATCTGCTCACTTCAGTATTCGCTTTTCTCTCCCACAGCCGGTACACTCCTTTTCTCTTCTCCTTCAGTCTGGTTGAGGGAACGACTTCAGCCACAGAGTGGCAGCTACTCCTGACATTACTGACTCTGAGTTCAGTCACGGGTTGCCTGTGCTCACTGTTAGTTACGCCCACTACAGGCTGCTCAGCTCAGAGGGCGTGCCATTTCTGAAATGCTCTGCGGCCCCCGAGTTGAGAGGCCTGGTAGGAAGCAGCATCTTCTCTGGTATCCAAACGGGTGCTCGCAAGAGCGTGGGAGGCAGCAGTGGGAACCCAGGAGGGTCACTGCCTCCCAGGGGAGCGCCCTCGATGGTAAAGCGGCCTCAAGGCTTAGGAAGCGACACATTAATGGACGAGAATGATAGCAACAGCTCAGGGTCTCCTCCGCAGGCGGTTTGGATCGGAGAAGAAGAAAACACTACAAGGAACAGTAACGCAAAGTGCCCCTACACAGGTACGCGCTTGTGCGGGGGCCTCGCAGCACCGCCGAGCCCTGGTACGGGGACGTAACCGCCGGACCTGTTCGTCAAGCGCCAGTTGCTGGAGCAGCGTGCCGGTTATGTTTCTTGCAAAGGAAACAAATCGGGGTATTAAAATAGCCTGGTTTCTGAGGAAAAGAGCTGTGCAAGAGTGGCAGGGGTTTTCTGGTTTTGTATTTTTGGTCAATGGAGAGGCTGAGAAACGGAAAGAGCTATGTATAGTATTTTTAAACGATTTTTAACGAAGTGCTTTTGGAATAAAACGAAAACGAAGTTTTGTTGGATGCATTGTTGCTTAATGAGAATTGCAGTAAAAGATCTGGATAGCCCGCAGCTGTTTCATAGAATCACAGAAAGCTTTGGGACGGGAGGGGCCTTTAAAGGTCACCTAGTCCATCCCCCTGCCATGGGCAGGGACATCTACAACCAGATCAGGTGGCTCGGAGCCCCATCCAGCCTGGCCTCCAATGTTTCCAAGGATGGGGTGTCTACCACCTCTCTGGGCAGCCTGTTCCAGTGTTTCACCACCCTCACTGTAAAAAATTTCGTCCTTATACCTAGTCTGAATCTACCCTCTTTTAGTTTAAAACCATTACCCCTCGTCCTGTCGCTATTGGACAGCCATCGCTGTTTCCCCAAAGACAGCGAAGCGTCCCTTTCTGGTTTCCCTCTGTCCCCGTAATACGGAGGGTGTCTCTGCTTCCAGCCGCGGTGGCTGGAACGGCTCCGCGGCCTGTCCCCACCGGGGGCTTTCCGCTCCCACTCCTTTTTTTTCCGCATCGCAGAACCAGCCCCGACCGGTTGCTCTTAGCAGAGAGGACGGGACCCTCGCCGCTCCCGCCGCTCCGGGCCGTGCGGTGCGGTGCGGTGCGGTGCGGTGCGGTGCGGTGCCCCGCCGGCGGGAAGGGGGCGCTGCCGCGCCCGCCCAGCGCTGCCGCCGGGGCCGGGGCCGGGGCCGGGGCCGGGGAGGGCCATGGCGGAGGCGGTGGGCGCCCAGCCGCGGTTCGGCCGCCCCGCGCCGCCGCCGCAGACGGGCTGGGAGCGCCTCAGCGAGCTCTGGCGGCGGGAGTGAGGACCGGGGCGGGCTGGGCTGGGCCGGGCCGGGGCGGGCCGGGGCGGGCGGGCGCTGGGCCCGGCGCTGCCCGCCGGCTCCCGGTGCCCCCCGGGCCCGGAGCCCAGCCCTGCCCTTCCCTTGCAGCGAGCGGCAGCGGTACCCGGAGGAAACGGTGAACATCGTCAAGTCGGCCTTCACCGGGGGGGTCGTCGGCTGGGTGTACGGCGGGCTGCCGGCCTTCTACCAGGCCCGGAAGGCCTTCATCGAGGGGAGCCAGGGGGAGCTCTTCCAGAACCGCGCCGATGCGGTGGTACGAGCCCGCCCGCCGAGCCGGGAGCGCCGGGGGGCGGGGGGGGGGGGGGGGGTCGGTCAGACCGGGGGAGCGGGGGGCACCGCCCGCCGCTGCGGGGGCCGAACGTCGCCGGGCCGCCGGGGGCCTCCCCGGAGCCCCGCAGCCTGGGGGGGCTCCGGCTGCGGCAGGAGCCGCCCTTGGAGCCCGCCGTTTGTGGCGGCAGAGGGGTCCGCAGGAGGCCGAAGGGCCTGGTTGCAGGGCGGTGCCGAGCAGGCAGCTCTGCGCGGGCGTTAAGGGGGTCATTTGTCTCCCAGTTGTCTTCAGCACGTCTTGACAAGTCCTTCGGCTTTTCAGTTTTAGTGTGTTAGAGGCTTCACTCCACAGCGTCAAACTGGTGGTGTCCTCCTGTCCGTGCGAGTTACTTTGAGGCCATTTAAAATTCTTTTAGCTTACCACTACACCTCGCAACAAAGGACGTCTGTGACCTTTTGTAGGTGTGTTGGGGCTTTGTTCTTCGATTGAAGTGTTGGTTACCTGGATTATTAGGAAAAAAAAAACACCTTTAAAAATCTGCCTAATTTTACACCATTCGCTATTTAGATTTGGCCCCGCTATTTAGATTTGGCCCCGACGTAGCGGCCTGCAAAGTATCGGTGCCTGGCTTCGCTCTGTCCTTCTGCTGACTGCCTTGTGTGTCTGCACCCGGGCTAAGCCCTTACACTGCAGCCACTGGAAGAGAGAATTTATTTTCTTTCGTGGTATTAACTGGAATATTTTTAATTTTTATGAAGCTTCTGCTTATCGCATCTTTTTAAAAGCCGCTTACTGCCAAACTTTTAAGCACCAGTGCTAAACCGCAGAGCTTGATGGTCTCTTAACGTTTGAAGTAGGTGGTTATTATTTACTTATTATGGTTATTATTTATTAATGGTTATTATTTAGTGCTAGTTATGAACTTATAATAATGAAGAACTAGTTTCTAGTTTGTCCCTGCTTTCTTCTCTGCTGCTCTCCTGTACTGCCCTCAGAAAGCTCTCCCCGTCCCCCCAGATGTGTCTCAGCACCAGGATTAGAAAGACCAGTTGACGTTACAAACTGGAAGTAATTCTCAGTTTTCCCCATGGTGGTGGCTGGGGTAAACGTGAGCGGCTTTTCCTCTGAAGATGACCGACTCGATCCCTAAGGGTCAGGGTATCATTCCCAAGCGACACCAGTCCCACGACCCGTCGCGAGTACCCCAGATGGCAGCGGGCTGGTGGTGCGGGCGAGGAGGAGGAGGGCTGTGGTCTGTAACCTCCTCTTCTCTCTCCTGCAGCAATCGGCGCATCGTGCTGGTCTCAGGAGTTTCATCCGCTACGGCTGGCGCTGGAGCTGGAGGGTAGCCGCTTTTGTGACAATATTCAAGTGAGTGTTTCCTGGTGGCAGTGGGAGAAGAGCTGGCTTCTGCTGAAGCACTAGTGGCCAGGAGCCCTTCGTGCCGGCAGTGCGCGCAGCTCCCTGGGAGACTGCTGGTGATTGACCGAGGCTCAAAGTGTTGTGTTAACAGCGAGTCTGACTGATAAGGCCTGAACGTGAAGAGGATTTAACCTTTTATAATTATTCCAGAATTCAAGTCTTCTAATGAACCAACACAAAAACTAAAACTGGAAAAGCCATGTTCCGTACACCTAATCCGTGCTGTTATTGCCTTGAATACTGTTCTTCCCTGTACTTGATGGCTTCTTTCTGCTTTTGCTTCATCTCTTTTTTTTGCGGTTTTCTCTGGGAGGGTGTTACAGTGTGCTGGCTGTTTCTGGAAGAGCTTTCGACCCATCCTAATTTTTCTCCTGTTTGAAATGTCTCATTACATACTGTGTGTACAGTAGCATTACTCACTGTTGTGAGTTTTGTATACACTAGCATTACTCACCATTCTTTGTTCTTGTCCTCAAATGCTTGCAGATGATTGTCTTGTTATTAAGCAGTCGCTGAACATCAGACCTACCGGTTGTATGTACCTCTTTGGGCCTTCAAATTTTTCCTACGCACACAACCAACGCAGAGATAACGATCCATTTCCCTGACTTTCTCCCCCAGATGTGTCAGTGTATTTCTGATAACATAGCATCAACCTAAGCACGCTCTTCTGAACAATGCCCCTTTAAAGTAGGAATATCTCCTTCCGTGATGTTCAAAGTAGTAAATTTCTGTGTAGTCCTAAACCTGGATTGACTATATCTGCAGGTGTGTTCTGTTTGAATTCCCCTTCTGCTTGTAGGATACCAGCAGTATTGAGAAGCATTATTTTATATTTCCGTCTCCCTAATTTTTTTGTTCCTTTCTGAATTCCTTCCTCGATCTCTCTTGGTTTCTTTGGCTCCTTTTGGTTTAGTATCTGTTCTTAGGTTTAGTTAGTGTACTGTTTGCTGACTCTCCTGGAGCTTTTGATTTCTTCAGGTTTTCCTGGGCTTGACATGTAACCTTGCCATCTTCCACCAGATGTCTCCCCTGCAGTCAGATCACCCCCCTTTTTCACCACCCCTTTGTAAAAGGCTTTCGAAGGTATTTGCCGCTCAGCTCTAATTGTTTCTGTAAAGTCCAAGTTGGAGATTTTGTCCTGCAGTCGTGCGAATTTTGAGTTTCGCAGTTTCAAACCAAATCGTTTAGTTTTACCTTGTGCAAAGGCTAGGGTGACGTTACAGCGTTGGGAAGGAGATCATCATCGCTGTCGACTTGTAGATGTCATGCAGGAGGCTCACTGAAGTGCTGCGGAGGATGTGGCTGCTGAACTGAGAACAGAGAGTGTTGGGGGGCTTAACTGATGTTTTGGGGGGAGGTGGTGCACCTCCCCTGGTGGGACATCTCATGCTGCAAGAGTAGGTGGCCCTGCTGACATCAGGAGTGTGACTTAGCTCTAGGGGTGGGGACTGTCCGCATCAGGGAAGACCTTACTGACACACGGATTCAGCTTCTGGGGGTAAAGGTGCTACGTCAGGACTGACTGACTGACGGGACCTTTTCATTGCTCAGTTCCTTTTATCCTTGAATATACAATGGAAAAAAATATCTTTGATTAAAAAGAGAAAGAAAGAATATCCCAGATCCAGGCCAGGAATCCTGGTATCGCCCGGCCTCTGGCTCTGCGGCCGCCTCCAGTAAAGTTACAGAAATCAAGGCACGTGTGGCTGGCACGTGTGCGCTCTGGACAGATGGGCAACGAGGCAGTTAGAGGCAACCTGAGGGCTGGCTTAATGAAATCCAGCTTTATTTCAGGCTATGTTTTGCTACCTGTCTTTTTCCGTGTGCAACTGCTGACTTCTGTGCCTTATCTTTGCAGCACGGTGAGCACTGGTCTGTCTGTATACCGCAATAAAACCACCATCAGTAATTTTGCTTCAGCAGGAGGTAAGACTGCTCTAACCTTGTGTACTTTTCTCGTTATGAGCAAGGGTGATAAGCGGAAAAGCATAAGCAGAAATCCATATCTCTTGGATTTGAGCAGCTCTCTAGCTTCGGTGCTCCTGGGTTTTGTTTCCTGTTCTACCAACTGCCGTTGTGACTTTGTTCCACTGTTTAACTGCTGCATGCCTTTATTTGTAACAGACAGATATTGATGCCCTTCTGAAACCATTGGGGAGTTTTGTAGTTATCAGATCACCTTTGAAATACTCGCTGGAGTTCTTTTGGGTGGAAAAAAAAAAGAGGGGGAGGGATCACGCTCCAGCCTGGAGAGAGCTCAGTTTTACTTTCATAGATACTTAGCATTTCTTGGGGAGTTTTTGTGAAGCAGAAAGAGCTTTGTGCAGTGT
The DNA here is from genome assembly GCF_047370975.1 of Nipponia nippon. NCBI lineage: Eukaryota > Metazoa > Chordata > Aves > Pelecaniformes > Threskiornithidae > Nipponia > Nipponia nippon. The sequence goes on along the minus strand of NW_028262336.1, from coordinate 16,667,196 downwards.
TTTAGTGCAGAGCCCATGGTGACTGTATGGTGAGGGTCCCTCCCGCTGGCCACAGCGCTTGGTTTCTGCTCTGTTAAAAGTAGATGTCAGCTCACCGAGAGGAGAAATGCAGCAAAGCAGCTCCCTCCGTCTGTATGTGATGGCTGGTGGGGGGCTGTGCGTGGTTTCAGTGGGTTTGTGTTTTTTTTAGCCTTCACAGGAGCCCTTTTCAGAATGCACTTGGGCCTGCAGGGACTGGCAGGTGGCTTCGTGTTCGGAACAGCGTTTGGGTGAGTTGCGACTGCTGCCGATGAGTGATCAATACACAGCCACTCTTTAAGGGTGTTTGTTAGGGGGTGGCCTCACACACCAACCCTTCAATCATGGGTGGGACTACAGAAGCTTCCCTTCCTCTCTTGCCTTCAGGGATTTTCTGTATCTCTTCATGACAATGACTATTCTTCCAACCTTTAAACTGTTTTTTTCTTCTTCTTTTTTTCTTGATTTGTGTTTTGCTGCTTCCTCAGTAATAAGAACTCAGTGCTGTCAATAGAGCATCTTGCTGCTATTTGCTTGTTAGAGGAGACACTAGCTCCTGTTAGTTAGGAAATTATGAGGATGGGTTATAGCCATGCCTCCTGTCCCCCTTCCTTGGCGTGGTCACTGATGAGCCCAATGGTTGGGCACAGAACCGCTGGGCGTCTGTTTTAAGAAATTGTGTTGTCTGTGAGCGAAGGCAGGAGTGTAAGACACAGCTTCTGGGCTCCCTTCTCAGCTTCATCAGCAACTGCTCCTGTAGCAGCTCAGAATCCAGACGGTACACGAGGGGTGCTGGATGTCACGGTGACACCTTTTGAAGAAGGGGGCACTCTGGGAACTGCCAGCCCCTAGGTTAGGAATTTGTGTAAAAATGATTTTTTTACAAAATGGGCTCCATCAAAGCCAAAATGTGGAGCAGGAGCCATTAGGAAATGCTGAGGAAGAAGCTGCGTGGTTGGGCTGCACGACCCATGCTGTAAGGTGGCACATCTCTTTGTGTATGGCTTGCAGTCATGTATCTCCTAAAGCTCCCTGGGGCATGGAGGAACCTGTGGTTCTCTCTCTGGGGCTCTGTCTGTCAGGACAAGGACCTCTCAACTCAGGAGAAGTCTGACTTTTCAAGCAGAACTGAGATTTCTTCTCAAAGTACTGACTTGTGAATATCCTCACAGTGAATTTGGGGATCTCGCCTGGACGAGAGGCTGAGCTTTATATGTGCTACTTAGCACCGTCAGGACAGTGTCGACTGTGGGCATGCCTGGAAGCAGCCTAGGGAGCTTTACCAGTGAAAACACCTCCAGAGCTGGACAGAGGCTAAGCAGGGCTGTGACTGTCTAAATTATGGGTTAGATGATCTACAGGGGTTCTTTGGGCACCTTAAATCCTTTCACCCCTTTGCCCTTTGTGTGCCTGTCAATGAGTAAATTCAAAATATGTTATCGAAGGGGCTACAGTGAGTCACAGCTGAAGACAGGCTGCGTTTGGTGCCTGACGCTGGAGCACCTTAGTCTGTGGTGCGACGTGAGCATTGGGGAAGGTTACGCTCCATTGATCTGGTGGCTGGCCCCCGCATGCTCCTTTTGCTGATGCCGGTAAGTTATTACTGTTGTGTATCCCCTGGGTGACTTGTGACTCTTCTGTTTCCTCCTTTAGGATCCCTGCAGGGAGCCTCTTAATGATTATGCAGAAGCTTGCTGGTGAGACCTTGCAGGAGAAGAGAAATCGCGAGCGCAGGGAGCTGTATGAGCAGAAGTTAGCAGAGTGGTAAGGAACAGCTCTGCCTGTTCGAGTCTTTGACTAGAAGCGTGTCTAGGTCTGTGTGGTTCAAACATTTAAAGAAACCATGACACACTAGGTTTTCTAAACCTCGGTTCTTATGCTCTTGGTTTTTGGTGCGTTTCACATACCAGGCTGAGAACTTCTTCCCAGCTTTAGATGTTGCTGCTTATTTGTAACAAGGTATTTTGTTCAAAATTCATGCCCCGCCATGGCCCAGTAACTCTGCATCAGTTTTTCACTTTTGCAGTGGCCGAGAAGACAAGCGGGACAAGCATGTTAGTATTTCTGTACCAAAATTGAGAAAGGCCAGAAGTCTAGCTTTTCCTTCATTGCTGCCTTCTTTCCATCCCCGTTAAAGAGAGGAAAGAAGGATAGCTGGAGGCTTTGGGGAGAAAAGGCTATGGCACTCGTTCCGTGACTTACTAAAACTCACAAATCGTCCCAGTTCTAGAATAAACTTTTCAAGAGCTGGGATTCTGCAGCGATGCCTTTGTCAGGAGGACACAGGCATAAAATTACTTTGCACTCTCTCTTCTCTCATTAGGCAATCCAGGCTCAGTGTGACTGAAGTCTTAGGCCAAACAGAAAGCAATGCCCAGGGAGGACTGGAGACAGAGAGAGCAAGAGAATCTCGGAGCTACTGAGTCTTCCCCAGATCTCTGTTGTAAGCACCTACAAAGTATTTTGATTCTGCTCGTAAGTCTTCAGTCGAGGGGTCATGGAGGTCTTCTGTGAACACAGTTATATCCTGTGCACTTGTGAAAAAGCATTTTGCTGAATACATTGTTCATGGATGCATATCACTGCACAAGAGCTTGGAAGGGCCAAACCTGTTCCACCTGTGAAGGTGGAAATGCAGACTCTGCAGACTATGAGGTGTCATCTAGGTTTGGCAGGGGGCGAGGGCAGCCCCAGAGCCTTGTCTAGAACCCATTTCACTGCTGAAAATGTCCAAACCACCAGCGATGTAGAAATATTCACGGTAAAGGAGCCTATGAATAGTTTGGATGCTAAAGGTCCCGATTCCAAAAGCTGATGATGCTCTGGTGGAAGCTGCTCTGCAGACAGCGCCTGACGAACTTGCTGTCGAAGCGCAATACGGGCAGCACCGGAGCAAGTGGTGCTCTTCCTCCTCCTCCCGCCGTCCCTCTCCCACAGCTGGGTTTGGCCTGGCTGGGAGCAATGCTGTTTTGCTGATGGTGGTTTCTTCATGCTTTTTGCAGAAAAACACACTTGATTCCTACAGTACTTGAGGTATTTTGTAATCAATATTGAGGAAGGGTGGAAGAGCTGGGAAGGATACAGAAATACCCTGAGAAAGATGTGTTTTGGGTTCTTCACTAGAAGTGTGGCTGAGGGGGGCACGGAAAGGATGACTTGTTTCTGGTGGTGATGGTGGAAAAACTGGCACTGCGGGCAGTTTTAACAATAAAAAGGCCTCTAATTTCATTTGAAGGTTGGAAATTAGGGGATTACCTTTGGGGGAAATGTGGTTCAAGGCGCTCAATAAAACCATCTAGCAGTGGTGATTGTGTCCCTAGGCTCTTTATGATAGCACAGTATTTTCATTAGAGAAACGTACTTGAGTGATACCCCATGAGAAGAGCTCTATCTAAGATCCCACCAGCAAGCAATGAAGTCTGGCGACAGTGTCAGACATTCCTCTATCTGTCTGGACAGTAACAAAGACAAGAGCCAGGAGAGCGCCAGCTCTGTCTGTTATTTTGTACCAGAGATGCACTGTTAAGTCATAGCTCTTACCTATGGGTAGGGCTGAAGTTCATGTCATAACGGCCTGTGCCCAGAAGGGCCAGGCGGCCCGTCACCATTTCCCTCAAAGCAGAAGGTCAGAATTCCAGTCTCCTTCCTTTGTTGGAGTTTTTTTTTCTCCTGTTAAAGAGATTTACATCCAGGCAGGGGGGGTTGGGTCTCCTCCCCACAAGAAAAGAGTAGTCAGGCTGTTCTGGTTGAATGCTTGTCCCTGTTACAGCTGATTACTGTTGATTGAAATATGAACAGTTGATTCCACAGAGTGTCTTCCACCCACCCAAAGCAGATTTCTGGCACAGCTTGCTTCCAAGAAGGTGTTGTGGTTTTTGACTTCTGAAATGAGCATTTTATTTTTTAAAAACCTCGGTGTAGTTCATTTTTCCATTGAAGAAATGCACGTGTTTCGGGGTTGTCATCAACCAGCTTTGATTTTCCTTTTCTATGGGTAAGCGAAGGATGTGACTAAGCAGAGGCATGGCTACGTCTCTCTCCCTCCCTGGTTTGATCTTTGCATGCATTGGTGACAGCAGTGTTATTGTCCTCTGCCCCCTCAAAAAACAAATTAGCAGGCCTTTCCGAGTCACCTTTTTGCCATTGTGGTTACACAGCGATGTTTTATCTTCTTCCTTCTCTTTTTTTTTGCTGCTGCATCCCCACCCAATATTGCACACTCTTATCTGTACAGCAGTTCTGATGACATTTAGCTGTGTCATTCCTCAGTCTTTCTCTGTTCCTATTTAGTGGTATTTGATGTGATGTCTAAAGAATACTGATTTTCTTGTGTCTGACCATTGATGCAGGGATGGGCTTCCATGGGAGGGCAGGCAGAGCCGAGGCGTAGCGGCTGTGTGGATTTTCTCTCCGCAGAAGGCAGGAGGTGCTGCTAGATGTCCTTATGCTACCCATTAGCAAGGGGAAGCGGAGACTTCCATCTGCACTCAAGATTAGCAGCCGTTTTTTGCCGTTTCCTGCTGAATTCAGTTCCCTGCACTTCCTCATTTCTTGTATTCAAAGTCACTGTCCGAACGGGGAGTGAAGAGTTGGTTCAGAGCTTATTTTTTTTCAATACAAACGTAAGGGATTCTCCACACCCCTGCTCCCCCCTGGCCCCAGCAAAAGCACAGCACTGAAGTTATCGGTCCTCCCCTTTCGGAGTAGGTAACACAAGTAGCAGGGCTACAGTGAGAACATCTTACACTGGATTTTGCTTTTGCAGAGACCCTCCCTTTTCAGGAGGGAGAAGGAAGACCTGTTGCAAACTGAGTGTCAAGCACCGTAGCTACACTGCTCAGTTAATCCCTGACAAATTGACAGACATGAGATACGTGGAAGCTACAGGTCGGGTACCTGAGTGCCATTTTGTCGTTGCTGTTGAGCACGCCAAACAGAGCTGTGTCTTGGTGCCAGCTGTCCCTGTTACAGCTTCGCCAACCAGCTGCATCACCTACCTCCATGCTATGCAGCGGATGCTTTTAGCAGCTGCGCAGTGGTGGCTGGGGCTCATGTGAATAATTGAAAGGCTCTGCCACTTCCCAGCACATAGAACAGGCATCTTCTATTACTGAGGAAAGGAAACTGAGTTTACCCCCCCATTTTTTCTTTTTTTTTTTTTAATACAATTAAAGGAGGAACCCCGGGAAAAAAATGTTATATACAAAATGCCCGTGATAAACAGAGCAGCTCACCTGGTACAAAGACCCAGATATTAAGCTGAAAAGGTCTCACAGAAACCATTTTTACTCAATTCACTGAATACAGCATAAGGCAATAGAAAACACGACTCGTAATGTAAGTGCTTAAGGAAAAAAATAAACCAAATAACCTGCCCATCAAGAATATGAAAACAAACTGATGCTAGACATACTTGTTAGTGGGACTTTTTGTTTCCTTTAGAAGGAGTTACTTAAAGTGTCACAGGAGTCCGTGGTGATGTGGAACAGTTTGGCACAGTGCAAAAGACAAACCCTTCTCCAGGAGGCTGTGCAATCATCAGTCAGGAGCAGAAGTGGAGCGTGGGAGAGTCAGAGGGAAAAATGTTGTGCCGGTACAACTGGCAGAGTTGCGCTGTGGCTGGTAAGGTGGAAATGCTTCGTGGTTATAGCAGGGAAGGAAGCACAACGTTGAAAGTGAGCAAAGTAAATACAAAAAAGAGGGTGCTCAGCCTGCAAGAAGCTAGTCGCTTGCTGGAAAGAACAAGCATAGACTGAAAGAAAAGGAAACTTGAAAAGCATGAGACACCATTGCCCATACACCAAGTCCTGCAATAAGGTCAGGCTGCCTTTTGGAAACACTGCTTTCTCCGTCACCCACGTTCTGCTTGCAACCAGAACGCACAAGCGCAAAGAGTGTCGTTTCCTTATCCCCCACCTTGTCTCCTTTTCTCTGTCAAAAAGCCCTCCATAAGAATGTTCTGAAGTTCCCATTTCGCTTCATACAATGGGAAAGCAGTAAAAAAGCTGATGGGGCAGCATGACTCTGCAGGAGTAGAAAGGGAGCAGTCTCTTATTTTTTACTAGCGCCTCGATCTCTTAGCCTCTCATAGCTCAATCCTCTATAAACCGCTTTTAGTCCTCCTATTTCCTCCAGCAATCTCTCTCTCAATATGTACCTGCTAGGAAAAAGTGAAATGGATGGAATATTTTGTTGCTGTGTCCTAGCAAGATAAACAGCTCAAGCAACAAAACATCCCACAAAGAGGACGGCATGCTGCTTTCAGACTTCAGTCTGCCCTGTTAACTACACACATGGATAGAGCAGTAAGGGAATGTGTACAGCTTGCCGTGGGACAGAGCGAAAGGCAAAACCAAACCTGTCAAACTCAGGGCAGGGCTGAGTTAGGTTAGTATGCAGAGTTGCTTAGGAAGCTTGTTGGGGCTTGGGGCTTTTTCCTCTTTTCCCCTCAAAACAAGAAACCACTTTTTCCTACACAGTAGGTAAGCATATCACCCGGATCAGATGAGTCCTATCCAATGTCAGCATACTGTAGGGGATTTCCTTCAAGTCCCAGCTGGGTAGAGAGAAGGCTGGCAGAAAGCAGTGGCATTCAATGCAAAGTAAATCCCTATGCCGCTGTGAGAGACTCCCAAGAATCTGGAGAGCCCACCCTAACAAGCATTCCTGGGCAAACGTACAAACAAAAGCAGACCTAAGTTTATGAAGCAAGGCTCTGAGTTACATTTCATTACAGTAGATACACGGAAGATAACCACTGAGCATTACAGAAATTTAAATGGGATTTACAAGTGTGGGTAGGAAGGAATGCATATAAAAGCTTGTACACGTGTACGTGCAAAGGTGTGTGCACACACCACCACCAGCGGGATGCGCTGTGTCTGATGTGCTCCTGTGTCTCCGAGTAATTTAATGGAGGAGCTGTATCTTGTACCCAGCTTGGCGATGCCATCCTTTCCGGAGAGAAAGGTTATGAGAACAACTGCCACTGCTGTAGCTCAGCAACATCAGTTACCTGTTTGCGGCAGATGCACCTGCCCTGAGAAAGACCCGGCCTTCATTACTTTTTGTGCCCTTACAGCCCTACTGTGACTGGTGTCCCGTACACAGTCGCAGGTAAATGGAGCCTTTGGCCAACGGCAATGGACACGACCAGACATGACCACGGGTGAGGTTTGACTAGGCTATAAACGGGGTCCTGCCAGCGGGCAAATGGAGTCAGTCCTCCTCGGAGCAGCGGGCTTGCAGTTGGGGACTCTCCCCTTGGGTTGCACTGCCGCCCAAGGTAACTCCTTGCGGTTGAGAGCCCTTGCCTTATCAGGTGAGAGATTGCGTGTTCCGAGTCATCATTCTGGAGCTTAGGAATTCTTAAGTCGGCTGTGTAGTATTAAATTCCCATTGGCATCCCAAACCTGTGGTTTACTAATGTTTGTCAGAGTACCAAACACTTTTGATTAGAATAAATATTATTTTTGGTTACATCACCTGCCTAATTGGGCTTTGTGCTCCTCCGCGAGACTGTTAGGTGTGCCATCGGTAGGTATCATTCCCTAAAAAGTCTCATAGCACTATAAATAAGCATGAGGCATATAGTCCCACCTCAAAGTGTTCTTTCATGAAAAGCATGTGCATTATCGCCTCTTTAGGGGAGAAGGGACATGTGTCTGTAATGGTGAAGTCCAAATCCAAAGTCCTGCAGCACAAAGAACAGTACTGGCAGATATCTGTGCATGGCTGAATATAAAAGAAGTTTTAGCTGCTCCCAGTCACAACATGGAGGCACAGCCTGACCTGAGATTGTGTGTTGGGGTCTGGGGACTCCCAAAGGCCAGCTCTGTGTTACTAAAGGGGTAGGTGGGCAAGGGCTACCTGCTAGGGCTCTGAAGGCCCCCTGGTTTTCACAGAGGCAGCAAAAAAAAGCCAGAGGATCCCAAACTCTTGAACTGGTGCGTCGATGCTGACGACACTCTTCTGCTGCCCCGTTGCAGGAACACGGAGGGTCCTCCCAGTTGGAATTCCAGCGACCCCCGCTGTAACGAGACCACCACGCAGCTTCTGTGGCGCAGGTGGGGTTTTGTATTCATTCACACAAGCTTACGTTGTCAGTCTTCTTGAGCAGAGTTTTCTACTGCTGTCATCCCCTTTCGGAGAGCCAAAGGGTCAACGCAATAAGCATTGCTGTACAACGAACGGTGGGGACTGCAGTGCGGAATACACAGGATAAGAAACCTGAGACACACAAAGAAAAGATCTTACTGATTTTTTTCCCCCTCCTTCTTAATCCTAAATGTAAGCCAGAACGTTGCAGAGCCGAGAAGCGGGGATCAGCTGCAATAGCCCTCCACAAGAGGGCTCCTATTGCAGTAAAGAGAGAGCTGTTCAGAGCTAGATAGCTCAAGACGGGCACTACAGTGAGCTACAGACCGGCTCAACACTTACTGTGAACAGCTTTGGACCGTACAGAGGTGCTATCCCTCTGCGAAGTGAGGACGCCTAATGAATGCGCTACCCTATTTAAGCAGCGACAGGACATGGCTCAGTGCACCACACGGTTACAAGATGACAGTCAGCCACGAAGGAAGCACAGCTTCCATCCCTGTCCACAGGCAGCCCTCCCAGGCACCGGAGTTGGGAAACACCAGCCACTTACAGAAAAAGCCTGGCAAACTTTTATAACAAAAGAGGAATGTGGCAGAATGGATTTATTCAGTAGGTGAACTCCCGCCACTCCCATCACAAAACCCCCCAGAATTCATGCTAACCAAGGCTCTAGTATCTGTTCCAGATAGGGCCTTCCCCAGAGGAAAACATGAGTGGGTGGTCAAGTTTGGAAATGAGACGAGTGGCCTGAATGATAGTTTCCCCTCCTTTCCATCTCAAAAACGTTAAGCTTTCAGATTACTGCAACGCACAGCGTGACAAATTCATGACTTCTAGGACTCTACAGCTGTTACTCTACAGCATTACCCTGGCAATTCAGCATGCTGTGGCAAGAGCAGGAAATGCAGTCACCTGGATAACGAGGCGAATAAGAACAGTTAGCTGCTAATCTTTCCTTAAGTCTCCTGACTTGAAAAATGTCTTTCTGGAGGACAGAGCCCTGAACACAGCTGAGCTTTCAAGCCCAAATGAATATGATGCTTTGTAGTCATAAAGCCTTGGTAAGCCAGACTTTTCCCCAGCCCATCCTTCACAGCACCTCATTATCAAAAGCGACTTTTTAGAATACAAGTGTTTCCTGAGCAAGTCTTAGAGGGGAAACTTTTCCTCCTCCATTCCTCCAGCTGCTGAAGGGAATGGAGATATCTCAGAAGTGGACTGGCATCGCTAATCTTACGGGGAAAGCTGGAGTTGTTCTCTTGTTCCCCTCTCCCTCACCACCATTTGGTCAATCCTTCATTTCTACCATCAGTGATGTTCCCATGTTTATGCACCAGATCAGGAACATGGCTCACAGGGCCTCAGCCAGAAATAACCTCTAGGGGATGAAGCCACACGTGGCAGCTGTAGTAGCGATGAGCTATGCCCAAATGAGTCCAACGGGACAGGAACTAAAAGACTGCCCAGTTCTTAGCTGGAAGGCCCATAAAATGAGTACGAGGGCAGTGGCAGGGGGTGTCAGTGCAGACCCTGATGGATGGATGACCGTGCTACAAACCCACCTCTTGGATATTAACCAGCTTCCTTACAGGGGTTCAGAGGAGACACTGACAGTCAAAGTTGTCAAATGTTCCTTTTCTTTCATCTCTCTCTCTCCATCCCCATTTAGTCCCTAAAAATTTATGTTAATTAAGGAAATGAATGCCACAAAAACTTGCATGCCATCCACGCAGGCCCCATTCTATGGAGGAAGCAGCTTAGCAGCCCAGGAAAGTTGGTCCTCTAACACTTTTCACTAGATTCATTTCTAGAAATTTGAAATAACCCAAACAAAGCAATGCCCCACAAGCAACATGAGTGTCATTCCTCTAGTTACCTGACCGGGAAACGCCATGTGTCTGAGTTGGCAGCAGGGCTCTACCACTTTTATTTACCCTAACGGACAGCACACACTCATATTAAAAGCCATACGTGGTTTCGTGAGCTAACGTCGCACGAGAATCTAATAGTATTTGAGAAGCTATTTTGCCAAGAGAAGAATGGTGAAGAAAACTACCTGCAAATGCAATCTGGTCATACAGATGATGTTTCAGATGTCACTTCAGAGCTTACGGGTGGCTTCATACATTCTTTCACACCCTCTTCCACTGAATCCTGAGGCTTACAACAGTGAGAACAGACTGAAAAAGAAGATCCCTCATTAGTATTCAGAATTCCAGAAGACATAGAAGTGCTGAACCCAAATGTCTTCTTCAACAAAGTAAAGTATAACTGACAGTGGGAAGAAAGCAGAGAAGAAATTAAAGAAAGAAAAATCTTTTAGGTCTAGTTACTTCTATGTTTCCTTGGCAGGACTCATCCCTGCAGTACATCTGAACAGGGCTGGCCCAGAGCCATAGTCTGATCTGATAGAAAGCTCTCTTATATATAAACGTTATCTATAGAGTGTCATATGGATAGAACCATTCTCATTAGGACAGGGCTAGGACCTCAGCCTGGCACAAAGACAGGTTGGTACACGCTAAGACAAGGTCAGAAGGGAAATAACAGTAAAAGTTACATGTCGCTAAATGCAGTTTACCAAGCAAGTGAAAGAACACCGGTGTTAGAACCAGCCAGCCAACTCTTTCAGTGCTTTAAACAGAGTTCAGATTAAACAGATCCCCTTACTATCTCATCTCAGCATCTATCAGTGACTTTTGTTTTAATAATTCAAGTTGAATCTCTCTGTACTATTACAGCAAATTGTACTTGCACGAATTTTGCAACATGGATCCTAAGCTATTCTTTAAGTGAGCTCTAATCTCAGTCTAATCTTGGTGCTTTGTGTTAAATCAATTGAAAAGCCAAAAAAAGAAAAATCTGGAGAGTTTCCATTCTTAAATTACTGCAAAGATAGGCTTTGAGCTCCTCAAAGTAGGGGGTTGTGAACCTCAATAAAGCATCTACATGTTTTGGTCACCACCACAATCATGCATCTGAGAACTCATATTTCCGTTTTGCTCTATCTTTCTATTCTTCCCTCCCACACTCCAGCTCTTTGAAGCATGGCTTTTTGAGCTCAGAAACCACTCTTAGCATCAAGGCAGCTCCTGACTCAGCTTTCCCTATGCCAGAACAACAGAGGTGCTCTCAGACCTATTCTGAGCTCCCACGATAGCTCCTGAAAGGTGACCTGTAGCAACACCAGCAGGAAGCACTCTTAGGACAGGTATTTCCCTCCCCAGACAGGTGGCAATGCACAGCAGCACCGAAACGTGACAACTGTACAAACTGGGAAGTTAGACTGAAGCTCTAGCTTCAGTTTCTTACAGTACATACCTGGTCTGGAAAGCAGCTGTACAAAATAGCACCACCTGACTTGGCAAATCTATTCCCTGTGTATATTAGGAAAATGGAACTGAAAGGGAAATTCCCGTTTAGGCAGCCACGTCCCATGCTGTTGCAGGTGATCACATTCTACCGCATTAGTATGCTTTTTACAGCTACTTTAAAAGCAATTTGATTTCTATATAAAAGGCTATCTCAGAATGCCCCAAAATCTTACTAATTTAATGGTAAGGAAACTTTTAATTTCCAGCCTATATTTGTTTTGATCCAAATCTTCCAATTCCAGTTCATTTTCTCCTATAATTAGATGTTTATTATCCACGCAGCTAATGGCACAGGCTGTGATCAGCTGTGATTTTCTTGGTTTCAACCTGCTTGCTGCTTTCCCATTGACATAGCCCCAGGGAGCAGCAGGGCAGACCCAGCACCAGTGTCATAGGGGCACATGAGTGGAAAATGAGGAGGTGCACAGGTGTAGCCAAGAGTCACTGCCTTACAGAAGCCTCCTTTCTTTGCGATAAAACACCCAAAAGAAAATTAGCCCAGCCTGACTCAGTGGTCACATTAGTTTTTGAAGGGATGTGGTTGGTGAGGAGGGGAAAAGAAAAAGAGTAATGCTACCTCCACACCTCTGACTCGGGAGTGAACTTGCCTGAAGTTGAAATAGGGGCAGCAGAAGACAAAAGCATGACAAACTTACCAGTGTCCCTAAGTGAACTGAGTCCCGGCTGCCTAGCAAATAACCTCTTTGCAACGGGGGATACCACTGTGACCATGATGAGCTAAGACACTCAGACTGGTGGCTTCTGGTTTAAGTGGGCTGAACACAGGGCACTGCCAGTGTGGGATTCTTGCCTCCAGACTTGACTTCCCCAGTGACCTGACAGAACTTGATTGGGTGATATTTATAACGTGTTGCGAGGCCTGCTGCCTTTCTCCAGGACTGCTTTTCAAAGCTGCTAACAGGGTGTGGATAGGACATCTACTGCTGTTGACTTTCCATACTGTCTGGATGCCCAGCTGCCTTTATAAATCCATTAGATGTCTACCTACATCTTCAGGGGCTTTCTGGCTAGATCAGCTTAGACATGATTAGGAGCAACAGCTAACAGATGAGATTTTTTTGAGCCACCAAAAAAAACCCCCATCTATTCAGCTGCCAGCTAACCCTGAGATGCTTGAGGTGCCCTTTGCCATTGAAAAACTCCTGGAGACATGTCTGGAGTTACTGAAGACTTCATGGGGTGGGACAGGGCACCTCACCTGTGCCATTTTTGGCCACACAGATGACAGATCCATCTCTCCTGATCGGGATTCTCCTAAAAGTGGGACATTGCTATGCTTAAGTCTTTTCTGTGGCCCTAGCACTCTGTATTTTTGTAACTTTGGCTCTGTGACTTTTCTGAGGGATGGTCTAAGTAGGGTGTGTAGAGCGATCCAATTTTGGAACTAACAGTGCTCAGATGTATCTATCCTGATCACCAAGATTCTTGGCATCTTCAAGCATCTTAATACATAAAAATGGACCTTTATGAATCTCTTCAATTCTGTATACCCCTGATTTTGGAAATATTCTGATCTGCTGTCAAAACTCCCCATCACCCCTTCACTCTCAAACCTGAACCCTAGAGCTGCCTGCACACAAAATGTAGGAAAGTCCTGAGCTGGACTTAGATTTTGCGACAGTAGATGCTGCATGAAGAAAAAAAAAAAAAAAAAAGGAAATGAGAAGAAAGTACAAAAATACCTAGTGTATCAGTATAGTTTCTATAAATATGTATTTTACATAGAAACTCCATAAGCAGTAAGAGACTGTTTCTTGAAAAAGGAGCTACGCTTACCATGCCTTGGGAGGTATCTTGCTGCTAGGGTGATAGCCAAAATGAAGATGATGATGATGATACTTGAAGCAGTAATGACATTATAAGATGGAGGCACAGTAGGGACAACACAGTCATCTTTTTTTTCTGAAACAGAAGAAATAGAACATAAATAAAGGGCCCAACAACATATTGGCATTTTCATATAAGAGCAGGTATGTGAATTTTGGTGGTTCTGGCCAAATTCTAACTCAAATATTCAGCCTGAAAATTTACCTATTCAATAAACAAACAGATAAAGCCGGCACCTAAATTTCTTCCATTCCCCCACATTTGCTATGTGCTGAAATTTTTAACTCATCCACAGAATCTGAAATGCTGGGTCTTTGTCCACAACAGGACTGAGACAAGCAATATTTAAAAACATATAAGCTGTTTTTAAAAGAAACTGGTTAGGATTGGTGGAAAAGCCTGAGTCCATATCTAGAAAACTACTGTTCTTAAAGGTACTCTGCAGTTTTTCTTACTGCTTTCACCAGATTTATGCCTGATTTTTTTGCCTCTGAATTCACAGGTGATGGAGAATGATGCATTAAACAGACTAGAATAGACTTTTTTTGGCATGGCCAGACAAGAGTGTTGTGGCAGAGTTCAGTTTCAGTGGATCTGGAGCCTTTGGCTTTTCACCACTGGAGACGACCATTCTGCCAGTTGGACATTAGAGTAGATAACAGGCCATTCCCGTACAGTACAGGACAACTCTAATTCAAGAGGAGGGACAGACTTGGTGGATATTCATAGGTCTTCAGATTTTCATCATCTGCATCTGGCACAATTAAGCATCATTCAACTTCTAAGACACTAGCCTGAGCCGCTGTACAATCTTCCCCTCCCCTCCTATGTTTACCAGAGGCTGTATTCTGTCTGGAACTGCGTGCTCATGAAAGACTTGTTTGGAGGAGCATTTCCATCATACCAAAATGGGAGTGGTTCCACATCTTAAAAATCAAAAAGTGGGGGTTTTGTGACTGCTGTTGTCACTGTTGATTGCACCCTCCTCTGAGAATCTGTGTGACAATAGTGTATTACTATTACTACTTTTTTTGTTGCTTTCCTTTTCTACGTAGTACGATATTCATAACCTTCTTCCATTACCATCTCTAGGGACATTATGCACTACATCCAGCAATAACCAATATTCATAAAGCACTAGTTTCTGGCATTCGTCCTGAAGCTGAATGGCACCTCTCCTCACGAGCCCCTTTGATTTTAGTAAGATGAATAAGGTACTTTGATGAATAAGGTAAAATTCCCTAGGAAAAACAGCACTTCTCTAGCTTTTTGGTAACAACAAGAAAAAAAAAATCCTTTTGGCTTTAAGAATTTTCTTGCAAATCCCCTTCTACTGCAAAACATCTGGACTGTAGCATGTTGCCTTCCCTCATGCTGTTTCCACTTGTGCCTCAAGCTTTTCAAAGCACAGACTTATCTATTATGTTATCACTTTTAAGCCATGCACAGTGATGGAATTTTTTCTGTATGAGTTAACCCTATATTAAATACGTGTATGAAAGCAGAATTTTGTCTAGACCCCAGCTGACAGTTTCTGTCACTGAGGCAAGAACAAACATGCTTGTTAAATGACAAAATTCTTTTTACGTGCAACCTGTGGCTTTTAAGGCACATGCATTTCTCAAGTCCCACCATTCGAATACCAGGTCTGTGTCACGCAACTGGCAGTGAGACCGTGCTGGTACAGAGGGGCACTGAATGGTGGCAACCCCAACCCGTGGGAGCCACCAAGGCTGCCATCACCAGGTCACAACGGGATCCAGTTGCCCTCTCCGCCCAGCTGTGACTCACGGTAGAGCAGCAGGAAGACAGAGCCATCTCTGCTTGTCAGCCACTGTCATAACTCTCCTCTCCCAGCCCCGCTGTCTTACAGCCTTCGAAATATTTTGGTGTGCAGCTCACAGGCAGGACCATTGGGTCATCCTTGGTTGAACAGATACACAAAATCTACCGTTTTCTCAGAGAGGCAACTCAGCAGATTCAACAAAATGGTTTTGTAACACAAACTATTAATAAAACCTACTCAGAAGCAAACTGGTGGACTTGACAAAGCCATTGTATTCAACAGAGCAAGTGAAGCTGACGTCTTTGGTCACGTTGAGCCACAGTTTGCCAGTGACGTTGTACAGGCTGAGGCTGGACATGGACACCCAGCTGGTATTCCACACCACGGACATGTTGTTGAGGACTCCAGAGATTTTGGGTTTGGGGAAACCTCCATGAGAAGAACAGCTTACCACCATCTCAGTTGATTCGCAAGAATGAGCGGATACTTCTGCTGTTATGTTCGGCTTACTGAAGTCAGCTGAAGCAAGAAAGATTGAGTTACCATTCTGTCAGATTACAGTGTGGGCTGCAGTCCTGATCACCCACAGCCAAAGCAAAGACTCCCCCACAGGGCATTCTTCCTCTATCATAATCTGTTTGGCCTTTCTTTTGCCTTAGCATTCCCCCCACAGCCTTGACTGGATATGGCCTTGGCCTTTGCTTCTTTTCCCCCCTGGGCAGTACACAGACTTCGTGACCCCTCCTCTCCAATGCCGCCATTTCTCTCTGCATACAGCAGTTTGTGGAACAACAGAAGGAATCATAAAACGGGTAGGAAAAATACAGGACTGAATAAAAATCCGTCTTACAGGCAATGGTAGACAATTTCCTTTTCCCCTCCCTCATTAGTCCCTTCCCAGCGGCCCGTCCCTGCTGGGGAAGGAGGCGAGGCAGCTGCTGCTCTCTCAGCCTGGATGGCCAGCAAGCGGCTGAATTACATTTTCTGCATGAGAGCCCCTCCAGAAGGCCCAGCTGAGAGCAAGACCCAGTCATACTACTCATTGCAAAAATACATTGCAATACACAGGTCCTCTCAGAACACGTTCTCACCGGACTTTTTTTTCTCATTGCCAAAGACAGTTTTCAGAGGTTTCCCACCCACACAGCTTGTTCCATGCCTTCCCACCCGGTCAGATGTATTGCTGTAAGTGTTTGTGAGGCTGCATGGTGAAATGGATGAGAGGACTAATATGAGTGAAGAAGGAGAAGAAAGGTGGTGTCTTTTAGCCTGCTTCCCTTTGCTACTGTGGTTCGTGGTGTTACTGTAAACAGTTGTGTTGGTACAACTGAGGATGCCCACGGGTTGCAATAAACGGCCCAGGGTGAGGAGGAGGAGGCATGGGGTGGCAAAGGAACTATTTAAGGCAACTCTCCCACTGCAAAAATCTCCGTGGGACCACATCTTTAGCAAGAGAGGAACCAGTCAGAAAGAGAAACTCAGCATGTGGCTTCCTGGTGGGCATAAGTCACACCAACGCCACCGCTGCCAAAGGGACCGAATTCTCCCTCCCACCCCCGCCAGCTGTAGGCCCGTAGCCCGCACACCCCCTCAGGCGCTCGCCCCAGCCATGGCAAGGCCAGGCAGAGAGCTGCAGCAGGTTGCTCAGCTCACTGCAAAATGACCCCTTCTGCGATGGCTCCCTGCCTGACTCACTGTTTGACGACAGGACTGCTGGGATAAGGCAGACAGCCTTGCGGTCATAGCGCGTCTTCCACAGCTTATGCTGACCACGAGCCCACGGTCTAGGCTACTGAGTAACTAGTGAAAGAAACTTGCTCAACATTGCACAGCCAGCCAGTGGCAGACAAGGAGATTTCCTTCCAGGCCCACTATCTGTTGAGCAACACGGCATTGACATCCAGTCTGGAAAGTCCCTTCAGACATCCCAGCCGACTTCACCAAGGCTCTCTGATCGGTCATCAGGGAGTGACGCCTTTCTGCCTCTCGCAGGGTAGCCTGATTGCAGCAGGGGCAAGGGGAGCTTTCCCTTTCCTGATCCCCGCAGTAACTGATCCCACTTTTCCAAAGGGAGCAGAAGTCTACCACAATTATTACAACTGGCCTGTTAAGACAGCAAAGGGATTTCTGGATGGAAAGACACTGGAATATTTGCGGAGAGGAAAAGAGATCCGTTGTTTCACGTTTTTCGTGCAGTTAACTTCTCAGCCCTCACAGCTAGAGAGGGTGCTGGCAGCGCACTTCCCTTTTTTCATATTGGTTCCCAGAAAGATCACTAAATTTGTCTCCTTGCACATATGCCCACCATGCCCTCAGACAGGCAGGCAATGGCCAGACCTCAGGAGCTTGTTTATTTTGCTGACAAATCTCATTCCAGATGGGGAATGCTCATTCAGCTGGCTTATCTGGAAGATTCCTGGAACTCTCTGCTGCTAAAGGTATTCAAATGTATGTATATATTTATATATGTCACCAGTATCTCTGCCTTTGGTTGAAACCAACCGCCACAAAAACAGTGGTGGAAATGGAAAATAATGTCAACGGAACTTTTTGTAGCCTCCAAGAAAAGATTCAGATTCGTTTTGAGCAAAGGAACTCGGGTTGTTTCTTTAAGGTAAAAAGCCTCAGATCTCCAGCTGAGTTCAGCCGTAGGTTGTGGAGCTGCAGGGTAGCCGGCAAGCTGGCCATCCCCCCGGAGAGCCTGGGCTCCCAAGGGGTTGGATGCAGGGCTGGGATGCCGCTGTGGCCACAGAGGAGGAATGCCACCCACCCCATTCCTCTTTTGGCTTGGATGCTTCCCGCGCACCAAGGGCTTGGTCCCTGCTTTGCCCAAAAGACAGCAGGGGGCAGAGGCGGCCCAGGGCACCCAGCAGCAGTGCTGCCTGGGGAGGTGCCCAGGGACGGTCCTTGCCCAGGAGCGAGGCATCAAGGGGAGGATGGTGGGCTGGTGGTGGGAAAGGTGGATCTTCTGTACCTGGGGCAGCTTTGCAAAGGTAAGGAGGGAGGCTGCTAGAATGGAAATACAGGGGCCTTAACGCACCTTCCACCACTCTTTTAGGCTTCCTGATGAAAGTCTATCTGCTACACTATGACACTAAGCTTGGAGGAGTGTTTCTTACCCCCAGAGGCTGGCACCAGAAAGCCTCAGGTGTTGGGAGGCAATCCACCTACCTGTAACAAAGAGGGTGACATGCTCATCACACACAACTGAGTTCTGCGAACGTCTGCGGTGCTGAACCACACACTGGTAAGAGCCATTGTCCAGGATTTCCACGGGGGAGATCCACAGGGTGAGGTTCCTGGTGTCCATCTCTGTCCGGTTCTCATACCGCTTGTGCTTGGAGATCATGTTCCCGTCCGCGTAGGCAAGCACAACCTCTGTGATGTTCTTCTGCCAGTAGACCCGGTAGTTATGTAGGCTTTCTGAGCTGGGAATTTCATGACAACAAAGCAGGCCGACTTTTTCTCCTGCTTTGCTTTTGACTACTTTCTTCTCCAGTGCGTAGCCTATAGGTGGGGGGCAAACAAAAGTCAGTGAGACTTGTGCCAGGACCTGCTGCATCGAGCTCACCTCTTTGGCTCTGTCTGTGCCCACTAATGTACCTCATCACCCACGAAGCTGTTTACAGCTTCGGCTCTGCACTGAGGGGAGGCCTGCCTTGGCACTGCCTTTTACGTGATGTTCCAGTCCTACTTAGGATCCTGAGCGAGCGGGCATACAGTGATTTCTGCATGGATTACTGAAGGCAAAGGCAGGAGAGTTACCTGCCTGAACAGAAATTTTGCTGGCCCCTTGAAAAAACCACACCTCAGAGTAAAGAATTGCCGTTATTCATGTAAAGGGATAAAAACATACATGCCCAAACTGCTATCTCCTCTGCTCTCCCTTTTCAGAGCTCAGGGTTTGGAAAGTCTGTGTCATCCTCCGGTGGGTTTTCTGCATGCCAAACAGGGCCACACTGGACTATTAGTTTGGGGGTTCGGGTTTTTTTGGTAAAAGAATAAAACCCAAAGCTTTCAAGATCCCAGAAGCTAGAAGCAACCCTACAATGATAAACAAAGGTTACAGCCACGCTGTCCTCAGCCTCCTAGTATTAGCAAATGAACGATTTTGCCTAGTCTAGCTAAAACAAATTTATATTTGCAAAGGGCCATTGGCCTCGCTTGGGATTACTTGCAAACCAGCACAGGCATTCCTCAACTCCTGCCCAGCGACCGCATTGGCGCCATACATAGTATACAGGCCTGTGCCTACAATAACAAGCTGAGGCCTTTGCAAGGGGGAAATTCAGTACAACTTTGACCAGGTTAGCAGTAATCCCCCAGCTTCACACTGTGACTGCTAAGCACACCGCTCCCATGATCAGCCCTGCTTTCCCACTCCCCTTCCTCCTTCCAGTGGGTAGGTGCTCACCGGGGCCAGGACCGGGCACAGGAAGGAGCAGCCTAGCAAGGAAGCTGTTACTGGAAGAGTCGCCCAGGACTGACACACGGTCCTGTGCTGCAGCAAGGCCAGGGCAGGTGGTCGGGCTTTCGCCTGGGCTTGTGCAGCCTTGAGGACGATGCTTATCCCTGCGCGCCCTCCTCTGTTAGTCCAGAAGGTCGGGTTGCTTTACATTTGCCCTGCTTGCCTCAGCCTCGCTACCTTAGCATTCATCTCCAGTAGCGGAAGGGGGATACCAATCTGTTGCACTCCACTGACTGAGAGCAGAAAAACAAGGAAACAGCCGGCCTCAGGACAGAGAAGATTCAAATTCCCTCTTCCTTCCCTGCAGAACAGATCTCAGTAAACACAGCTGAGAAAGCAGGAAAGTCCTGACCAGGCAGTGTATAGGGAGAGTGCAGCATCAGCCATCCATGGAATTGAGAGCCCATGTGCAAAGCCTGAGCCTGAAGCATGCAATGAACACTTGACAAAGCTGAGCCTAACAACTGCCACCCACCCTCAGCAAAACCTGGCTGATGCTGGCTCACATGTTATTGTCACTGCTAATGCCTACCCACAGCCACGCCGTTCACTGGCACAGTGTGCAGCGCTCGGGGTGTGACCGGCGTGCTGTGACATTCAGATTCAGCTGAAGTGTCCAAAACAGCCACAAGCTTGTTGCCCACCAGGGCTTATTTGCCTAGAGGTGACTCACAGACCCTTAGGACACTGTCACACAGCCGGCAGCGAGGCTGACCTGTGCTCAGCAGCACACCCTGATGACATGATGTGCCTTGCAGTCCTCCAGCCGCCGGTGCTGGAGGGAGACCAGCAGATGCTCAGCCTGATCTTGGGGCAGCACTGGGGCTGCTTGATGAAGTTTAGCCCAGGCAGAGAGCTTGGGACAGAACGTGAAATAAGTTTTCACCCCCTTCCCCTGCGACACACCTACCCCTGTCCCACCCACATGCTTTACATTAAATCCACAGGAAACACACTAAAAAATACTGGGGAGGTCCTGGCACCATTATGGAATGCTTTAATACCAATTAAGTAGAATATGTAATTAAACAAGCAACTTCTCATTTAACTGGTTTCCCTCTACTCAACCACTTCATTGGTCTTCCAAAGGGAAAGATTCAAGACACAATCCTCTCCCCCGCCACTACCTGTACTTCCCCTTATAATGCACTGCAGACTACGAGCAGCCAGACCGGGGCAGACCAGGAGCCCACTCAGCCCGCTGACCTGTGTCAGCCAGCAACTGGTAGCAAAACGGTAGAAAAAACAGTTCTTCCACACCGCGCGGGATAAGAACTGCCATGCCCTGACAACCTGTGGCAGTCACAAGTTTAGGGATTTCTTGACACTGGCAGTTTAATCACTACTGCTAGACCTACCCTTCACAAAGAGATCTTTCCCCTTCAGGAATGCACGTATATTTTTGGCTTCTACAACATCCTGTGATGATGAGTTGCACGGTTTGATTACACGCTGTGTGAAAAAGCATTTCCTTCTGTGCACCTTAGAAGCATCCCACTTTAGGCTGTGATTCTTGAAGTTCCTCCTCCTGTGTGTCTGCATGCATTTGTGTGTGTGCGTGTGTGTGCGCGCGTTTTTTCCTCTCGCCCTCATCTTCGCTTGTTCTCACAGTTCAGCTCTTACTATTGCTGGAGAGATTCACAAGAGCAGCCAGTCAAACTTTGGGATTGTGGAGCCCAATAAAGTCAATTTTCTATTTTCTTTTGCAGCAATAGGGGAAGAGTAGGCGTACAGTAAATGTCAGGGTGACATCGCATCATGAGTTGCATGAGGTTCTCCACGCCTTGCCCCTAAGAGTCTCCTTTGCAACCAAAAGGAGAACAAAAACCTCCTCGGCAGTACATGTGCAGGGGCTGGAAACTCCTGCTGATGTCACATCTGTCCTTAAAAGGCTCTGCACCCTTGAAACTGCAACTTGAATGCTGCAAGCCTGAAGGAACCAAAGTCCACGAAGAGTCATTCAGCCCCACAAAAGTCCCCTTTCACTTTAAAGGTGAACTGCAAAGCAAAAATGAAAATTCAGTTCTGTCCCATTTCTGTGCTGAATGCTCTCCGTAACCAGGCTGTGGGGGAGGTATCCACTGTGGAAATAATTTTTCATGACTTTTCTAGAAAAAAAGATCCCTCCTCTTCCCATGTCCCCTGAAGCCCCCCCACTCCCTTGCTGTGCACACACATTGCTCCATCGCTGGAAGCCCACGGTGTGTGGCAATGCTGAACCGATGAAAGGGCTGACTTTGTGTTCCCCAGGCAGAAAAACATGTTTCATTCAAACTATGCGTGTGCCGTAGATGCCCCACATGGCAGGGCTAACGAGAACAGAAAGGTAAGTGTAGAAGAAACCTGTCCTTTCTCGTTTGCTCCAAGAGTCAGCAAGCAGGAGAGCTGTTGAGCCTGTATCCCTATTTCCTTCACTCCTTGCCCAAGTTGTGTTTCAGAAATTCCCCAGCCACAGAGAGCTTGGTTATCCTGGCCACGCATACAGTCGGGCGGTATGGGAGGAGCAGATTGCCTCCGGGACAGAAGTCCTGCAGAGACAGTTGACTGTAAAAGGCAGTAAAAGACCACGCCATGCTTTAGAGAAGCAGCACTGAACTGTTGGAAACCTTCAGATAATTCCCAGTGAACAGAAACCCCAAAGCCATTCTCTTTCCCCTCCTTTCCCCATTTCTGAACTGCTTTGCCTTTTTTTGATCTTACCTTGTGTTACCTTGCTTCGCACACAACCCACAAAGCAATGCACATGAAGAGAAAGGTCCTTCTTGGTTGGCCTGGAGTCCTTTGCCCCCCCATGTAAGCAGCAGGCAAGACAGTGGATCTGCACATTTTTTCAATTGACAGTCCTGCAAAAAGCTCTGAGGCATGTTGTTGGCAGCCCTCCAAAACTAGGAGGGTCAAAACAGCCTTGTGTTGCTTTTTTCCCCGTAAGGTCCCCTATTTATCTTTGCAACAGCAGTTGGTCTCTCTACTCTTAAATTATTGGCATCACTGACTTTGCCTAGGACCACGCACCCAGGATTCCCACTCTGCCAGGGCACCAACACTCTTCTTGCCCTCTGCCTGGGCGCGGGCTGGAAAAAGGGACTTCAATCAGCTCTGGGAGTCGGTGCACACCGTGTCGTAGCAAGGCAAGGGCACTTCTGGTAACCAAGCTGGGCCAGCTGGGGAAAACATGTCTCATGGAGCTGTGGCTTTCTCCTGGCAGCAGTCCCCTGGGGTCAGTGCGGGAATCACACCCGACAGTCCCCAAGGAATTCTGCAGCTCAGGCCTCTCATTTTCTGTGAATAGCACATTTGCCCCAAACTTGCAGGATTTCTCCTTTGAGGACAACTCTGTATTTTGTGGGGATTTCTGAGTAAGACAGATACCAGTTGAAAAATTGAGAAATTTTGAAAAGCCGAGTCTTTAAAGGACTTCGGTCTTTTCTTTATCCCAGGTGATTTTACCACTGAGGAATCAGATTCTCCCAAAGATTTCCATAGAGTTAAAATTCAGCAAACATCCTGCGCTACACTGGAATACATGAAGAAATGCTTTGTATTTAAGCTAAAACAGTGTTGTGACACTGTGAATACACTGATCACAGAAAAGACCCCATTAGATGCCCAGATAACTTCTACGTGGAGACATCATGACATTTCAGCAGCACATAAAATCATTGCCTTCCTTTGTGTTTTGCTGTAAAGACCCCGTGAAATGAGAAAGGTGGGATGAAACAGAGAAAAGTGGGTGCTGGCAGGCCCTGCTGGCCATCCTCTTTAAGGAGTCTGTGACTGCATATTAACCTGGGCACGATTGCCTGGCAAGCCTCCTAGGCTCCCTCTACGCAGACTCCACTTTGGCAAGCGGAGGCGTGAAAAGAGAGGTCCTGGCACGCAGAGAAAGGAGGAGCAGCGCTTTCCCCTTGCACAACCCCAAGCCCAACCTTCCGGTCACAAACCGCAGGCCCGCTGCTACCCTTCAGCTGCTCCAGGCTGCTCTGGCAAAGCAAAGCAAAGCCAAGCCGCTGCAAACCCAGCTTGCTTCGCTCATGACACAGTGACCTCTTGCGAGGTCATGTTCCCTTGAGTCATCCCAAATGCGGTGAGAGAGAGGAGCAGAAGAGAAGGCGTCCCAAAGAAAAATAGCGACACACTTCATTCGGCCGCGGTTCTGCTCAGTCTCGCTTCCCTGTGCCCACTCACGCTAGTCAAGCGTGCCCGTGGTCATTAAATGACGGGATTAATCCTAGCTTACGATGATGTCTTGGCTGGCCTGAGGAAGGAAAACAGTTTAAAGAGGTTTTTCTAAAAGTTCAGCTCTGCTTGCTTCTGTGCCGTAACCTTGGGGTGCCCTGCTTGGAGAGGTATACCAAGGGCATGGCACCCCTTACGTGGCTTTATGCACTTCCCATCGTCACGTTGCCACATTCCTCCTAAACAAAACAATAACCTTGCTTCACCCAGCTCTATACTGCATGATTTGGCAACAATCATAATTTCCCCATGGTGTTTTGGTGCTTGACTCCTTCAGCAGCCTTCGTTCCATTTTAATGCTGTTTTGTTTCACATGCAAAGCCTTTAGTGAAGAAATCTTTGAAATCATGAAGCGCCTGTGAAAACCAGGGACACCTTCCTGCGTCTATAGACAGAAAGACAGCCCACCTTTGGGGGTGCGCACTAATCCCGTTTTTTTTCCAGCAACATGTTAACTTGAGGCCTTATTGATGACAAATAAAATTATCAATGTTATTTGTCTCCCTGAGCATACTTCGATAAGCAGCGATGTACTGTAGGTAACACTCATTTCAGAGTGGTTCACAGGGCGCGCTCAACACACGCTGGTGTCCGATGCGGTCCCGGTTTCTTAGACACGCACTACTCCCGCTGAAGCCCTCCCTCCGACCACGGTTTCCTTTGCAGGTTGCAGACTGAACATTCTGCTTTCTCCAGTCTTAATTGTGGCTCACCAGAAAGCAGATTTCACGCCCCTCTGATAGCCTTTTTGCCACGGAAGCCTGCAAGGCAACGGGGAACGAAAGGAAGAGCCAAGGAAGCGCCGTTACTGAGTCACGGCTGTGTCATAAACCTGGCTTCAAAGAGAAGGAAACTCCATTAATCACAAAAAAGTTCCATGATCTGCAATTAGCAACTGAGAATACAAAAGGGAATCTGAAATACTTTGGTAAAAGGGGCTTGCTGCAGCGCTGGGGCAGCTCCAGCCAGCCTGCACCCCTCCCTCTTGCTCCTGCTGTGCCCAGCTCCTGTTTCTGTACTTCTTGAGATAAAGATCTACTGCTTTTGGAGTCACCACTGCCCCAGCTGGGGCAAGCCCACCGCCTGGGTATGTCCAGTCTGCTTTGTTTATAACATGAGTAAGATCGCAACCCTTCACAAGTCAGTCAGCAAATTTCTGGCACTATCCAGGAGGTCAGATCCAAGCAAAGAGCTGGAGACGAGACGCCAAAGTACTTGGGGGCGAGGTGGGGACTATATCGTGTCTTAAGATCTTCCCCTTTGCTGCGGAGCCCTCCACGTGGGTGTTGCTCAGGGAGGAAAGGAAGGAGGGCTTGCTTATCTTCCATGCTGCATAGTGGCAGGGACAACAGCGATGGGGACAGAGAGACGTCCTTGACTTGGGTAAAGGAGCGAAGGCAAGAGTCTTTCTGAACCTTCCCTTTTTCTCCATTCGCAGCACATGGAGCAGGTGACCCCGCTAGAATGAAAAAGGGCAGGGGCGACACTAAATCTGGATGTCCTCAGACGATTTGCATGTTTTAGCTCCTTTCGAGATCAAATTCCTGCAACTGGCTCAGCACTCTTACAATTTCCTGGTTTGGGGCCAGAAACTAGATGTGGCAGTTGTGTAAGACAGGCCTTTGGGGGAGATTTGTCGCACACAAAGACTAAAATAAATTTGTTAATTTTTTCCCCTGCAGAATCTGTCCCTCGCTGACTGGATCACTTCACACTTCCTCTATATTTGTCTTGCAGCTGAAGATGTTCTCAGATCATTTTCCTAATTCCTCCAGTACCACTGCCATGCATACCGCTGTCCTTGCAGCACAGCTGAAGTTGAGGTCCTCCCCACTGCTTAAGGCCCCAGTTCTCTTCCGTGCTTGCTAAATCTCACTGCCTCGTGTGCTCCCCAAGTAGCCAGCCCACTCTTGAAACTAATAGAAGGCGAAAGTGCCCAGTAACCAGGAAAATCAAGTATGATGCCTCTCACATAAGCCCACTCAAAATTAGGAAAATTACAATTTTTTTTTTCTTTTTTGCTTCTGAAGTACTTGTCCACAGTCATAGCAATATTCACCAGTGCAGCTAACAATGCTACAGACCTGCCACCCCTCATCTTGTTGTAAAAGCCTGGTCCCTGTTTGGGCATTAACTCACGAATGCTCTGAAGGCAACAACCTTGACAATAACCCCGCAGCTGGAGGAGAGATTAAGCAGCCCTATATAAGAGTGCAGCATGGCGAATGGTAATTAACTTCAGGATGACTACGAAAACAAGACCAAAGCAGCCCAGAGGTGTCTGAAAGCTACAAAAGCCACGGAGGGAGTGAAATGAGAGACGTGGGCAGGGGCTGCCAGAGGCACTGGCTGGGAGCACCGCGGGGCAGAGCGGCGCGGGGAAGGGGCTCTCTCAGCTGGTAGGAAGCAGCATCTGATGGCGAGGTCTGCTCAGACCAAAGCACTTCCCCCGGCACAGGAATGAAATCCTTGTCTGCCAGGCATTTAAAACAACACCAGAGGGGTATCTGCTACGGGGAGAGCAGCGGTGCACAGAAAGACTTGCCTCGATGCTCTTTTCTAACAACTTTTTATACGATACGGTGGCATTCTGGGCTTGCCAAAAGGTGAATGTCTTTTGAGCGCTGTAGGGCTAGATGTGCCACCATTAGCCAGCAGTCAGCACTTTTATTTTCAGCCAGGGAGTCCCCTGGGACCAATGATATTTTAAAAGCATAACAGTGAAAAAGCAGAAGCAAAGCCTGTGGCATTTCCGTGTTGGGAAAGATTTACATATTCTCAAATGACCTCCTGAGACTCCCGATGGTGATGTCCCTCCAAGGGGACAGAAGAGCTACAATTAAACATAAAGTTCATCTGTTTAAAAACAAAACCGACCTCCTTTCGCCATGCAAACAGACTTCACTGCCTTCAGCACATTTGCCTTGCCACCTCATGAAAAATGCCACACCTACATGCACGCAGCACTTATAGTAGGGAACGCATGTTAAAAAGGAAGGAGAGTTTCTCTGAACATGGAAATTCTCCTCCAGCCTGGCACGACGTTGGGGCACAGCCAGACGACAAACTGGCACCATCGTGCCTTCCCCACACGAGCACAGGGGATCTGTCTCCCCTTTCCCTTCCAACCTCATGTGCTCCCTCTGCTTTCCTTGCAGGGCTTTCCAGAGGCTGGTTCAATACACCACATTGGTGTCAAACATGGGAAAAAAAAAAAAAAAAAAAAAAAAGAAAAAGAAACTTTCTGGTAAGCTGGAAGGTGAATTAGATCATCCAAGGAGGATTGCATAGCCAGAAGCAGAGGAGAGAGGAGCAGGATTGCACCTTTCAGTGGCAACAGCCTGTTTGGCCCCCTCAGCTGTGCTACCTGTCTGCATCCCCCTCTGGGGTACACAGCGTCGGGTGTAAAAGCAAACTGGCACTGAAGAGAGCAGGCTGACCCCCACAAAAAAATAACTCACCACAAGTGAGGCAGGGGGATAACTCCGTCAGTGACAACCTTCATTTATATCAGATTAATGATGCCTGTTAAACCATGCTTGTAACTCAGAATTGAGGCAGTGACGAGCAGCAAAGGCGTGAGGGCGTACAGGGTGGCAACTTCTGCTGGCAACCTAATGCAGTGCATAAAAACTTCAGCCCCCAAACTTTGCATGTTTAAATGCAGGAATATCTGACATTCACGTTGCAAAAAGGTTACAAATGTCTCAGTGATCCAAGAAATGCAAAAAAGCTGCTGCCCTCAGACTAATGTGAGCTCACCAGAATTACCTGGGTTCATTCTGATCTAACTGGAAAAAGGAAACAACGTGGGTGAACATTCGACCGGTAGCTTTACGAACTCAGTATACAGGCATATAACTGTATTTTGACTGTGTAAGAATGTAGCCTGTCTGTGTTTCATTTTCTGTGTTTTTTCTAAAGAATTCTTTCATAAAAAAAAAAAAAAACACAAACAAAACACCCCAAAAAAACACAAAACCAAAAAGCACAACAGAAGAAGTAAAAGAGTCTATAAGCAAAAGCAGGAGCCTTTAGTTGGGTTTCTGTTTCTCCAGTCAAGTTTAGAGCAAGTTTCACTCTGGATAGAGAGACATACAGAAAAAGGAGTTCCTTAGTTCTGCTGCTCTTGGTTTTGAACCAAAGAAATTTCTTTTCTGCATGTCTGGAACAGGAGGAGACAGAAACTCATCCGAAAAAAGAATCAAAAAACCAGCTGAAGGCAGCAAGAGCAATAAGACAGAAACTCAATTTGCATCCAGTGATCAAATGGGCAAATCTGGTACGTAAAGAAAAATTTCTGCCATCTCCACCCTGAAATCTGCCCTAGGCACAACCCATACTGGAGCTGGCACAGAAATTAGCCGCCAAGCACCTAAAGCTCATTGCTAGGCTTGGGGGTGGCCACGAAACAGGGAATCTTTCTCGTTCTCAACCCTCTTTGTGCCTTTCTGAAACCCAGCTCCACTCCGAGCTCTTTGTTGGCAGTAACATGTGAGAGGGGATTCCCAGAGTGAGTTACTTGTGAGCCAGCGCTCACTGGCAACACGAGG
Source organism: Nipponia nippon (assembly GCF_047370975.1). Classification (NCBI taxonomy): domain Eukaryota; kingdom Metazoa; phylum Chordata; class Aves; order Pelecaniformes; family Threskiornithidae; genus Nipponia; species Nipponia nippon. The sequence goes on along the minus strand of NW_028262336.1, from coordinate 16,638,813 downwards.
GAAGTGGCTATTCCCCCCCTCCCCACTCTCCAATAACTCAGAAAAGCTGTAGGGATTTTCCTCAAAACTTCCCAAAAAAAGTCACCACTGGGAAGAAACCAGGAACTAGATAGTCCCCAGTTGGATGAAGAGACTCCAGGGAAGCCTAAAAGGAATGCTCCATGGACAAAAACCGGGCTCGCTGGGGCCCTGCAATCAGTGCCTATGCCATGTATGCACACAGGGCAGGGAAAGGTCGTACTGGGTGACTTCTAGCAACATTTTCCTAATACAACAAACTGGGACTGAGAACATCCTGATGCTCGTAGGTGGGTGTGAAGGTGCAATGGCAGGAAAAAAACAAGCCCATGGGGATACCAGCAATGCATTCAGACCGTAAATAAATAAGTTTCCGCTGTAATCAAGGCTGTTCTGCCACTTTTCCACTGTGCTGAGACAGCATGGTGTTCCTGCACATCCGTGCCTCCAGCAGCAGATGACATCTCAGCAGCAGCTCTAAATTACACTGGCATTTCAGTGGGTCACCTCAGATGAACCTCAGAGTAGCAAAATTCAATTCAAGGGGAAACAAACGTATCTACGTAGCTTGGGCATACACCATTTCCTATGAACTACAAGCTTCAAATCATCCTTTTTAATTAAGACCCTCTCTCTTAAAGCCGCCTTCTGCTACGATGTAAAAATTCAGCCTGGCATTTCCTATATTACTATTTCACTCAAGTAGGGCATACAGACAGCACCTGCTTTCATCCTAGCATGCTACGTGACCTTTTGGAGCGCTATGGCACGGAGGTGTGCAAGCACCAGAACACCTGGGCTAAGCCCAAAGATGCAAGATGCAGCCACAGGCTCTGGGTGCCAGCTTGGACTGTGCCTTGATGTGGTCATGACCAGTCCCACATGGGGCCAGTTCTGTAAACGCTGGCCTTGGCAACTCACTTAACAACACGTGGGAAGTCACTGGCAGGGCCGTGGCAGACTCCCCTTCACCATTTTGCCACGACAAGGTCAGAAGTTGGTCCTTGTGGTCCCTGTGGGTGACCTAGGGAAGGCATCACCTACAAGTGCCACTAAAGCTTTTAAAATCACTCGTTTGTGGGTAGTGTAGCATGTGTTTTCAAGGGTTGCTAACACAAGAATACCTCTTTTTGGAGAGAAAGGTGGCAGGGTGTGTACGCATGCATACAGAGGGAGAAAGAAAGTGCATCAGATGTGCTGTCCTTGTCAGCCTGCCAAGCAACCTGCTCCCGAGGCACCAGGACTTCCACAGACTCAGTGTGTGGGAAGCATCTAACAACTATGCCCCAAAAGCTGATATAATGCTTTTAAAAAAGCCTTTTTTCCACTCTGCCTCTTGCAGAATTAAAGCCCAGAATTTTGTAATTGACCAGATTTGGAGAAGTAAATCTTCTCAGCCACAGGATGACCAAACCCTGCTGGCGTATGGATTTGTGCCTTGTGTTTCCCAGCCCAGGCACCTCTCCCCACACCTCCCAGCCCATTCCCAAGCCCTCGGTGCCGCCACGCTCCTTACAGCCCCCTCGCAGCTGCCTCCTGCCCTTTCTGTCGGTGGGGCATGAGGAGGGGCAGGGCGAGCTCCGGCTGTTTGGGTGCTGCCCGCGACCAGCCAGGGGCTTCCATGCAGTGGGCAAGGATGCCACATCTCTGCCAGCTCTGCCTCCCTGTCAAATTTCGCTGAAACTGGGCAGGGGCTGTGAAAGTTACAAGCAGGGACCTAAAGAAAGATGGAGAGATGGAAAGCAAGATAAACTATCGTTCCCTTATTAAGCCATATCAAAAAAAGTACAACTACAGGAACACCTAGTTTTCGGTTATCAAACTCGTATTTCTAGTACTGGCTATTAGCACGCATCAGGCTTTATATCCACGTATTGCCAGTCTTTGGTCTTGCAATCAGCATCCTTTTTAGGGAAACTACATGACTGGTTAATTACCACATGCTCATAATTACATTAATAACGTACCACAAGCTCTTACAGCATGGAAGGAAAAACAGTTCTGCACATGACGGATTGTTTGCCCATTGCGGTAGAGGCAAAATACATCTGTGCTTGACACGTGCTTCACAAGCGCAGAGGTAGGGGAAGGAGTGCAGGGGAAGACAGGAGAGCGGAGATCTCACAAGTGATGTTTGAAGTGGTTGCTTTCTTCACAAGTGAGCTCTGTGATTCAATCCCTGTTAAATTCTCCGAGTTTTGTTTTAAGATTCTGAGACTGAAACTCAAAATGAAACTCAGCATCAAATATCTCCCAGTTTCACAACATCAGCATGAAAAGCTCCTAATTTTGCAACACTTGATTTTTAATCAAAGCCCCAGTTCAGCCCGGGTTTGCTCCAGAGTATCGTTAGCTGCAATGAAACACTAAAATTGCCAATAAGCACAACCTATTTTGCATCCACAACGAATCCCAGCTGAGAAGCGAGCTTTGTGCGGTTTCAAGGTTAACATTTCACACAGCCGGGAAGACTCATCCCAAGCCTCTTGAGGTCAGCGGGGACCTGTGGACTTCAGCAAGCTGTGCGGCAGGTCCTCAGAGAAGGACGGGGGACAGCCCTTGCAGTCCTGCGATGGGGACTTGTGGTGTTGGAGAAAGCACTCGCTGTGCCCTCCAACCCGCCGCCCTGCGCGCTCGCTTTTAGCCATCTGAAAAACCGCAGAAACTGCCCTGCCACCGAAGCCCAAGGGCCACACCGCTTGCCTGCTGCGGGCGTCAGCCCCCCGAAAACGCCCTCCTTGCTCGCCCCGGCTGGGACGGGTGACCACCTTCGCTGCCGTGACCGGCCTGGGGAGCCGAGAGCTCGCGGGTCCTCGGCGCCGTGGCCAGCAAGCCAGCCACCCCCAGAGCCTGCCCAGCCTCAGCCCTGGCAGAAGGCACCAGGAGAGCCCGGGGGGCCGCCGTCCCTCGGAGGCCGTCAGGCGGGCCCTGCCGCCCGCTGGGGCCCCGCTCCCTGCCCCGCCCCACGCCGGCCGCTCCCGCTTACCTAAGCTAAGGCAGAGCAGCACCAGGAGCCCGAGCCCCAGCCACCTCCTGAAGGCCAGCGCCGGCGGGGCGGCGGGCAGGCCCGCCATCGTCCTGTAGCTCCTGGGCGGGGAGGAGAGGGGGACAGGGTTAGGGGAGCGGCGCCCGAGCAGCCGCGGCACCCGCCGCCGCGCCCCGCTCCTTCCTGCCCGCCGCCGCCCCAAAAAACCCACGAGCGCAGGCCCGGCCCTCTTCCCCCCGCGGTGCCCCGGGTACCTGCGGCTTCCCCTGGGGCGAGGGGAGGCGGGGGCTCAGCGCCGGGCCATAGGCGCCCGGCTCCTGCCGCTGAGACGCTGACTCCCCGCCGGGGCGCGGGGGAAGGCCGGGCGGCGGGCGGGAGCGCGGCCTCATAAGTCGCCTCACGCCCGCCCACGGCTTCCCGCGGGGCGTGCGTACGCTGCAGCGCCCGCCGGCCGCCCCCCGCCGCCCCGGCCCCGGCCCCGGGTGCCGCCTTCGCCCCCCGGAGCCGGCTGGGATGCGCCCCCGGCGAGGAGTCGGGAGGGAGTCGGGCGGAGGGGGCAGATGAGGGCCCTGCGTCCCGCCGGCGGGCGTCGAGCGGGAGCTGTGGGCAGTGCGGCGCCGCCGGGGCGTCTCAAGCTGGAGTTTAAAATGCAACGAGCTGAAACACCTGACGCTGCTGTGGGAATAAGCCCATAAAATTGCATTTGAAATTAAAAAAAACCAAAACCAAACCACACCGTCATTTCAGGCCCAGCGGGACGTAATCCATCAAGTTCAGGTACATAAAGAAAATTCAAGAAAGACCGCTTAAACCGCACATGTTGGCCGTCACGGCCGAGCACCCAGACAGGGAGCAGCCGCCAGACACAGCACCAGGACCAAACGGGCTCCGGGGAGCATCCACCAGCCCTGGCCAGAGAGGCGGAGGGAGTGCTGGCCTTCCCAGCACCGCGTCCTCCCCGTCCAAGAGGCACCCACCGCTCGCCCATGGCACCCACCGCTCACCCATGGCACCCACTGCTCGCCCATGGCACCCACCACTCGCCCATGGCACCCACTGCTCGCCCATGGCACCCACCGCTCGCCCATGGCACCCACCACCAGCCCCTTCCTCCTGCTCCCCCGCTCACCCCAGCTCCAGACGGGGCCGGGGAGAGGCGTGGGCTGTCCTTGCTCTAAAGCCTGGAAGGGGAGAGCCCTCAGGAACATGAGCGGCCAAACCAGTCTGAAGCAAATCCTCAGCAGAAAAACCAACCGCTTAATAAATAAGAGCCCAAGGGAGTAAACGTGTGCTAAGTGATGTAGATTTGTACGGATATTGCACGCCCTCCTGCAAAATGAAACGAACCTGGGTATAGTGTAAGGAGTTATATTTAGCTGTAATAATCACAGCGAGAGGGTTACACACCAACGAAAACCTGATTTTCTTCAAGAAAAAAAATAAAGTGCAAATGCAAACCAAGATTAAAATAATTTATTTAAATGCAGATTTCTGGCTTGCTGATTTAAATTACTTTGATTTAAAGCAAATGCATCCTTTTTATCAGAAATGATTTGCCATTATGTTGCTCCAGTTTTTCTTCATTACAGCTGCCTTGGATTAGGTGGAGTAGATGTACTGATGTAGAAGTGAATTGGGCTTATTGGATCATAGTACGAATCAGAGTTTTATTTTGACTTAACTAACCAGGTGGTATTCTATAGAGAAATCAAATGGCAGAACAAGAAGAGGTCACAACTTCTCTGTGGAGAAAAAAGTTATTCTGTATGAAATGGCAGAGAGGAGTTTGCCATTGCAGTAGCTGGTCTAGTGCTGTGTGTTGGATTTCGGATGAGAATAATGATAACACACTGATGTTTTAGCTGTTGCTAAGCTGTGCTTACACCAGTCAAGGACTTTTCAGCTTCCCCTGCCCTGCCAGCGAGAAGCTGGGAGGGGGCACAGCCAGGACAGCTGACCCAGACTGGCCACGGGGCTGTTCCATACCATATGACGTCATGCCCAGTATATAAACTGGGGGAGCTGGCCGGGGAGCAGTGATCGCTGCTTGGGGACGGGCTGAGTGTCGGTCAGCGGGTGTTGAGCAATTGCATCGTGCATCACTTGCTTTGTATATTCTTCTTTTTTTTTTTCTACTTTATTTTATTTCAATTATTAAACTGTTCTTATCTCAACCCACGAGTTTTCTCACTTTTACTCTTCTGATTCCCTCCCCCATCCCACCGGCGAGGGGGAGTGAGCAAGCGGCTGGGTGGTGCTCAGTTGCTGGCTGCGGTGAAACCACGACAGGGCCTTTGCACTTTCTACTCCTAGTCTAATCACATACCCTGCATCATTATAGAGTTACTGGCAGCCCTGTTATAGCTGTAGAGTTTACCATCTCACTTTCATTTTAAATTCAAGGTTGGTTTGTTTGTTTGTTTTTTTTAATATTTCTGCCATTAGCATATTACAACTAGAAAGAAAGTCCAGCCTGTTACATCCACATCTGCATTTTTTGCTTGGGGTTTAACCCTGCTCTTAGACGAGCGGTCCCAGGGAAAGCGATTGAGCTCATCGGCTGCCAGTCTGTAGCAAGGAGGCATCATACCCCTTCTTACCCACAGAGAAACCCAGAGCAGCCAATTGCTTCATTAAGGCTGCTTAGGTTTTAGATCGACAGCTGATCTCATGGATGCTCTTCTCGGTCAGAGCTCCTTCTCCTTTTCTATGTATCATGGCCCTTGGTATCTTCTCCTTCAGAGAGCTCCCTGATTGCAAGGAGACTGCAATAACGGAGAGAGTGTAGCAGCCAAGTGCTTTGTTCTGCTTTGATCAGAGGCAGAAGTCATAGTTTTTCCATCACGTAAAGCTTCCCTAAGCACATATCCTTGATTCTTGGAAACCACCTCTTCAAGGGAAGAGGTATTATGCATCCTTAGGATGCTAACAAAGTTGAAGGACTCATACATATTGAAGTCACAGTTCAGAAGAGACTCCTTTATAGGAGCACTGGAGTGGGTACTATAAGCCCACTAATTCACAGAGAAATCCCCATAGGAATAAGCTTTCTCGCACACTTTAATAAGCTTTCAGCATTTCATCTATACCTGCTACAGAAACAGGTTTAAATGGGTAGAAGAAGCATTGCAGCCTGAAAAGGGAAGCTTGGATTTAATAAGAAAGGGCCTTTAAATTCTGCTAAAAACAATTACTGTAGAAAAGAGGAAGATGTGAGAGCATCACACACACCACATTTTTCCTTTGCTTTCACACAAAATCATTAGGAAAAAAGCAGAAAAGACAAACGAAATTTTGCAGCGTATGGGCTATGTAGAGGAAATTAATTTCAGTCATCAGCAGTTGTGGTAGAAATCCTTTGCTCTCAAAGGGAAGCCTATATCGCTGCTGATTTGTCCTGTAGACCCACTGACATCACCAACTTTTTCTAAACGGCAGAGCCACCACTGCAGAAACGCACGTCCAGCGCAGTCAAACATCATTAATTCGAACATTTAGTGATTGGTAAAAACAAAAAAAAAACCAACCTCCCCCTATTTCTCTGTCGACATCTCAGAGAAATATCAGAAAGGGCAGAACTGGCCAAACCGCTACTCTCTGGTGAGGATTCGTAACCACATTCCCTCCTACAGAACTGGGATCTCTTTTATTGGTTTTAATGCGAACGGACATTCCCATCTGCGTCAATCTGAACTAAAAGCACATGCGCACGCTTTTAATACAAGAACATCCAGCTTGAATGGGAAGTAACCAAGATGTGTTTCCAGAGATGTAAATCACCAAAAAATGATTGCACAAGTGCCCTAAAAACATCTCTGTCAGAGAAATGATCCCATTGCAAAGCAGAGTAACATTTTTAGGAAGTTTTTTTTTTCACAGAATTATAGAATCATAAATCCTTTAGGTTGGAAAAGACCTTTAAGATCATCGAGTCCAACCGTTAACCTAGCACTGCCAAGTCCACCACTAAACCATGTCCCTAAGCGCCACATCCACACATCTTTTAAATACCTCCAGGGATGGGGACTCCGCTGCTTCCCTGGGCAGCCTGGTCCAGTGCCTGACTGCCCTTTTGGTGGAGAAATTTCTCCTGATATCCAATCTAAACCTCCCTTGGCACAACTTGAGGCCGTTTCCTCTCGTCCTGTCAGCATTTGACGGCTTCAATATCAGCATGTGGAATACAAGGTATATGGAGTAATGAACTGAATTAAGCTGATAACACTCATCTGTTCACCAGTGGAAGTAAATGGCACCTTTTTTTTTTTTTTTTTTCCTGTAAGAGAAGGGCAGAAGGCAGCCTTACCAAAGAGGTCGCAGCATCCTGAGAAGCTAAGTTGTTCACACAAAGATAGAATGTCTCCTATGCAATGTCAATAACAAAAGAAAAAACTTTGTGGGGAAAGAGGAAAATCCAACAGTTTCATGTTACAGAAAAAAATCACTTTCATCTTACAAAGGAAAATAACAATAACAAAACCCCCACAGCTCAAAAGACTTCTTGTTCTCGTTTTTTCCCCTAGCCGTCCCCAACCTTCAGACTGTAAAGCTGGCAGGATTTGAAGAAGTTAAATGCTTCACCTCAGCACAGATTAGAACTCAAGTATGGTCTTGTTTACAGAAAAAGAAAAAGAGGACTTTCAAGAAACAAGGGCAGGTTTCACTTGTGCAACCTTCTTTCAGCAGGGCAGGACAGATGGCACCAACCCCTCAGAGCGCGGGAGGGAGCCTGCCCCTCTTGTGCCCTAGGCCCTTCACTGGAGCTCTCAAAACTACTTTAATCCAAAGATGCTGCTGGGCGATGGCCCACTTCAAGGGGTTTCGCATTTGATGCGCACTGGTGCTCAGGCCAACTGAAGGAGGAAACCTGGGGTAGTGTCCCCGTGCAGGGCTCAGTCCTCTCCCTGTGTTCAGCAAAGGTCACACGTCTTGGCTGGGGATCCCTCCCTTGGCATCATCCCCTAGGTACTGTGCTCCTCCACCACCCTGGGCCCAAGGAAGTCCTCACTGGACCTGTAAAAGACATTTTAAACCTGGGAGATGGGCTCAGAGCCAACGTTTGTGCCCTTCGCCTGTAGAGTGTTCTGGGCTTGGTGCACCGTTGCTCTGCAGCCCATCCAGCCTGATGCATGCTCCAGAGATCAGCGGTCCTCTGACCTTCAAGAGAGGTTTGTATGCTGTGGCAGGCCTTTTAGAGGGCTAGCAGCTTTGCAATCAGATAACATCCAAGCTAGCAGGCAGAGTCTGTTTCCCATTATCACTCAGCTACTCAAATCCACAAATTCTTTAGCTCAGGAGGGCCAAACTCTGCTCTCACAAGACCAAGGCAGAGAGTCGCTGCTACCAGAGTGTGCTGGGGACGGGACAAGTATCACAAGAACAGTGCCCGGCTGGGACCAGAGCCCAGCAACGCCCAGGGCATGCAGCACTGCTCGGCGCTGGACTGGCCATGCACAGACAGATAACATGCTCTGCTGCCATGGTGCGTTAGAAAGCACAGGTAGTATGTCTGCTGCGCCATGGTAAGTCAGGAGTGACAAATAAAGTTAAAAAAATCTTCTGAACTCAGAAACAGAGAGGGGAAAAGGTGGGCAATTCATTCAAGTAAGGTAAACGCAAAAATGCACCCACACTGTTTGGCAAGTGTAACTTCATCCCAATTACTGCGTGGATTTTTACTGCTCAAAGCACCAGGGCTTCTTGCCAAAACCAAAGTTGCCTTAATAATCTGGGATTAGCTGCCTTCAGTTACCCTCACAGCAAACTGCTGTATGGGACCCACTTGATCGTTGTAGGGTGGTGTTGCGAGGTATCACTGTGTACCCAGCCCGCAGAAGCCCAGCATGCTCCCATGGTCCATGCAGGAAAAAGCGAGTGGGTCGCTGCCCCGCAGTGTTGGAAGCTGGCACGCACAGTTGCCCTCATCCACCCCCTGCCCCCCAGGCTAGTTCCTGCAAGCTCTTCCCTTGCAGCAGAGGTGGTTCATCTGCTAGTAAAGAGAACTCGATCTCCCATGGTTTCCACCCCAGTGCGTGAAGACAGAGCAGCAGATAACGCCGGTTCTCCTCCACAAAGCAGGCTGCGCTGCCGGCAGTGGCTGTGCCAGCCCTCCCTGCCAGGGAGTCACAGCCCTCGGCAGTAGCAGGCTGCGAGGAAGACGTGGGCTGATTTTTTGTTTAACATTTGCACCAGCTATTTCAGCACATGGGTGGCTCAAACTCTATCACTGGCTGTACTGTGCTGTTATGCTGGTTGCTTTGTAGGCTTCTGCTGGCTCATAAGGGGCTGAGAGCCTTGGTCCTGTTTTCACAAGCAGCTTCGGCTGCCAGGGCATGGCAGCTCTGCGGGGGGAGCATGACTGTGCCTGAGATGGCCTCGTCCTGACTACCCTCACTGTGGCCCCGGCACAGAAAGCAGAGACAACACGGCACCACGGGCAGCAGCACTGGCTGCCGCACCAGGCGAGCGATCAGGTAGACACCGCTGAAACACAGCACCTGGTAGCACACGCGGTGCTGTATTTTCCTTTCCTTAAATCTCAGGAGAGATTTAAATGCAGCAATGAGCAAGCATTGAAAAGGGACCTGCCTGACCTCAGAGGGCTGCTGCTGCGTGCTACGCGCGTTTGCGGCACGCTCCCGGCCCTGTTCTCCTGCCTCAGAGGGCTGCTGGAGCCCTGCCTCTCCTGGCAGGCAGAGCACCTGTGCTCCCTGCTCCGGGTGTTAGCAGTGCCGGAGTGCAGCTGAGGACAGCCGGATCCCTGGAAAGCCTGCCTAATCAGGCATTTTACTATTTGGCACAAGTGACTGCATCATGGGGAAGATGATTTTCAATCTGGTTCCTATCCAGATAGGACAGTATTGCCCTGTGTCACCTGGGGAACAGAGCCTGCCCTTGCATTCACTGGGCAAAAAAGTGTAAGGCTCTGAGTCAGCTTCAGAGTGGACCACACGGAAGCAAGGTCTGAGGATTTCAGTCCTAGAGGTTCTGCAGAGGTCCATGGAAGTTCAAGCTGTCCTAATCATAAAACCACAGTGACAATGAGAAACTGGCACAGCGCAAGCGTAAGCAAGTAAATGTTTAAGCATGTGTGTCAACATGATGATGTGCAGATATGGAAACGCATATGTAAAATGAATGAATCAAGGCATGAAGTAGCATGTTTGAGAAACAGCTCTTTAGATCTGCCTTCTACATGAGGTCTGCTGGGCATTTGTCCTGCCAACTTGAAGGAATTTGTCAATACAACTAAAGGCTGACAACCTGTAAGTGGGTTTTGCTCATCAGAATGTTGTTTTGATTTTAGTAATCCACATTCGATTCGCATGGTGCTTGGTTTCTAAGATGCAGGCTGGCAAAAATCCCAAGAATTACTTCCACACAGTTGATCAGAGAGAGGGACAAATCTCACCCTGGAACGTTTACCCCTCAGTGCCCCCTTGGAATATGGTTCAACATACTAACCCAGCAAAGAAAATAAATAAAATCAACTTGCATTTCTTGGCCATCTTTGTGAGTTGCATCAACTCACTGGAATATCAGACGAGCGCAAGAACCAGTGTCAGCAGCAGGATCTGGTGGGCTGAGGGCAGAGAAAAGGGACAGGTCCCTGTTGGCAAAAGCCAGGCATTAAATCAGCTCTGACTGTTGTATATAATTTCACCTGAACCATTGCATTCGGACCTCTGCTGTCTTTGAGAGTGGAGTAAGGCAAATCACACCCCATGCCCACTAAGAGCATGTAAATGAGGAGTTAATGAGAATCGATGAGCATGCTGCTACCTCGCAGCCCAGCTTCCTACCTGCAATTTCCCCATATGGACAAGCACAGTGTTTGCAAGTGTGAATACCATTCTGACACAGATTCGTATCTATAATGCAAGACTGATTTCAATAGGAGTCACGCCTGAAGAGCAGAATGATACCCTCTGTTAAAAGCAGAGCTGAAAGCACTACCTGTAGTCAGCACTGCTAGGCATTGTTATCCTCTGCTTTGGTTGTGGTTAGGCTTCATTTTAACGGCATTAGCTCTGCTGGGATGAAATCATTTTATATACCAGGTATGGTTTAGACTGATCTATTAAAAAAAATCCACCAAAAAAAAAAAGAAAAGAAACATCTATTTCTAAGACTAACAGTAAGAAAATAAGAAGCTTTTTTCCCTTGTGCTGAGGTTGTGCCTGTGTATCCTTACTGGGCTCTGGCTTGTTTCTGTGTTGGAATAAGAAATGAAATGGCCAGAAGAGCATTGTCAGGGACCCTGCTTTTTCCGACCTTATGAAAAAATATGCCCATATGTGTGTTAAAAACCATTAGCTGGTTGTGGTTTACATGTGCTCAGTAGAGGGATCAGTACAGAAAGCCTCCAAAACCTCCATCTGCAGCAAGGTTGTGCTGGCAACCTGCAGACTGGCCACTCCTCACTTTGGAGTAGTTTTCTTGCCAAACACATTTTTGGCAGATTTGCTTATTTAGAGACAGCTATGTATCTGTGCTTGCTGATGCATCCGCAGACATAGCTCACTCTAGTGTACACACAAATCAGACGGCACCACGGGAAGTGTAAATTCAGGGCTTTCAAGAAGCAAAGCTCAAACGGACTCAATTCCAGAAACCTGCCAGGCTGACATTTGAAGGTGGGAGGGGGAGTTCAGGAGAAAACAAAAAAAAGCAAAAGCCCCCAAAGCCTAAAACAAGAAGCAAACCTGAAAACATCTGAACCTCAAACCTAAATGTGGTGTCCAGCTTTGGTTTGTTTCTTTTCCCTTCAAACCTAAAAAAGAACGATTTTCTGTAAGTGCGGGCCGTGGGACTTCCCCCTTAACATGCGCATCACACTTTTTTGATGGAAACCCTTGGACCTCTGGGGCACAGGTACCTTTTACTTGGTTGTGCCTTCCTTCAGAGGCACCAGCCACTCGCTGGGAGGCTCAGGTGAGCCCGTCTGTTGAATTTGGCTCCTCAGCCAATGTATCTCATCTTCCACTTCAGGCACTGGGAGAGGGCAAAGACCAAGGGGAGGCCTGAGATCTAAACATGCTCGTGAAAAGTCATGAGAGGAGACAAAGTGATCTCATGGCACAGGTGCTGTGTTTGGCCTGTTCGGCAGGTGTGGTGCCCGTGCCCACATACACACAAGTTCCCTCTCTGGCATCCCACAGCTGAGCTCTGGTTTTCAGTTTTCAGTCTTCAGAAGAAGGCTGCACCATGGTCAGGACCTTCAGAAGAAGGCTGCAAGCACCACCAGCAACGCTAAGATTGTCTTTGGAAATAAGCCTGAAGCAAACAGGTCTGGAAGAGCTTTCCCAAGCACCCAGCCCTGTCCCTACTACTGCGAGGAAGATCTACCCCAGGGCAAGGTGGGATGCTGAGCAGTGGACACCCGGCATCGCCAGCCCCGTCGGGTGAGGGTGGCTTTGCAGCGGGCTCACGGGGAGGCGCAGGCTCAGACTGGCTGCCCTCATGCCCTGGTGAGACACTGGCACCGTGCATTTTCCAGCATTGGCACCCTGCTGTCACTGCCAAGGAGCTTCTCCCACACCTCTGGGCGCTGGCCATGCCGTTTTGGTCTCTCCCCACGCAGCGGGCTCTCCCCCCAGCCTGGCCCTCTCTGCCCTGTCCTCTGTCAGCCTGGCAGGGCTGCCCAGAGCCACCCTGCATGCCCACTGCGGGGGCCCTGAGCCTCCATAGCCACCCAAAGGTGCCTTTAAACCAGCTGGGGATGTCTCATCTGTGGTCACCTTCGTTTTCTTGGCTACACTGTGGTGAGGACTCATCATCAATCAATCAAATCTCCCCTTTCTCTGTAATTTCCAAATGGCAGGGGACAAGCCAAGAGCAAAATATCTTACAGCCACTCTCTGCATGCACAAGCTTGCGCTTTGTCCTGCTGACTTTCACCCTGTTTCCCCTGTTCCAGTCCTCGGTGCCATCAGCTCTTCTTGTGCTGTAGCCTGAGCGATCTCTGCAATGACTAGCCCTTCAAATCTGACCGAATCTGATTAGAGCTTGTTTTCCTGCTGGGTAAACAAGATCACCCCTTTGAGGAGCACCGTTAGTAACCCCTTTCCACCCTGCCTGCTTGCCTTGAGGCACAACCTCCTAACATCCTTTCTTTAGGTAAATCCTTATAATGCTCACATTAATCCCCTGTTTCTCCAGCTTAATGGCTTTGCCTGTAGCACTATAAGGACTGCCTTTCTGAAGTCCTCTGTCTACATAGTCAATTACCTTATCAAAATAAACCTACTACGATAGCCTGGCATGAGATAGACTTGGTAAACTCATTTTACACTTTATCTCATTTCCCATTTACCAAGGTCAGGCTAGTTGGCTGCTTGGAGATCCCAGCTCACATACCTCCTCAGCCGTGGCTTCTTAATGATAGCAATAACCTTTGTTATGCTTCTCTCCACTGCTAGAAATTCTTACCACTGGACCGACTTTTCACCTGCCAGTTCCTGAACTTGGGGATTATGTTGCCCCTCATTTCCTCCTACCACCATCCACACATACAACCGCCCCCTTTTCAGCAAGGAGCGCAATCAGATCTTCTGGTTTGCCTCCTCCTGGCCATGGCACAAGGCGCCTACAGGTTCCTCATACCAGCCTCGTTTATGGCTGGACACATTTGTGTCAGTCCAAGGATGGCCTCACCGGTTTCACTATCGCAGCCAAGACAACTTAAGCCACGCATGGCTAGGTTACATCAAAGCGGCTGGCATGTCAGGGATATTCAGTGGAAAAAATGAGAAGGCTCTGGAGACCGAGGATGGGATAAGCAACATTTCACTTTCCAAGCACCAGTCCCAGTGCAAGCAGATGACTGAACAGCATGCAAAAAGATCTCACACTCCTCTGCCTCTTACAGCCCCCCAGCTACTCCAGCGCGATGGCTGCTTTGACAGACTGGAGACCAACACGTTTCCTGCATCCAGCAAATGCCTGCCCTGACACGAAGCCTGACCCCTGAGCTCATGCTCTTGTCACATCCATGTCAAACAAGAAGCCGTCCTGTGCTCCCACTGCTGAGGGTTTGGGGTGGAACACAGCAAAGGGGTCTTCCATACAGAACGAAAGCGTGAGTGTGATTTTCTCCTCTGCTCCAAACAGAAGTGACTGCTCGGAGGCAGTGCGGAGCCACTGTCATTGCGGGGCTATGGACGGCAGCAGTACCGGACCTACAAGAGGGGCAGCACCCTCATTCCCATGCCTCCCTCTGTCTCCTGGAGTTGTGATTTTCTTAACTTTCAACTGACTTTTGACAACACATGGTCTGACATACATCACCTATCAAATATGTTTGGGTTTTTTCCCCAAACCAGATCCTCTTAGACTGTCTCGCAGCTTTGTGCAGCCACATACCTGTCAGATCAGTGACAGACCATCTCCTCCCAGATCTCAAATGCTATCTCAGTTTTAAAAGCAAGAGGTTTCACAGTTAGCAGCTTCCTTTGCCTGGTGATTGCTGTCAAGAGCTTGCCCGTCCTTTCTGCCAGACCAGGGCCAGTGTGGGAACACACCAGAGGGCTAACCACAGCACAGCGGTGTCTTTGGTGGCCTCCTCCAAAGGCTTCGTTCCCCTTCAAGTTTGGGTACGTGCACGGGGTGAGGGCGAAGCTGGAAGAGGGGAGGCCAGCAGTCGATGTCCTTGCAACACCTCCCCGCTCCTCCTTCCAGGAGGACTTCTCCACGCATCATGGCAATGTTGCCATTGAATTGCATCACACAAAGTGCGTAAGTACAGAAAGGAAGCAGGCAGATATTTTTAAGCCTTGTTAGAGCAATGGATAAAACAGAGCATTCAGTGGTCTTGTTCGTATGTTCCTCTTCTGTCACACACCAGCACTTCCCAATTCTCTGAAATCCAATTCATGAAGAATGAAATGCAGAAGTAACTTTTCAAATGTCATGTTTTGCTGTCCCTAAGCCCTTTCCCACAAATTCTTACACTCCTTGGCTCTTTTGGTATAGGGCCAAAAGCAGGAGTCATTCCCACGAACAGCAGCGTTTTAGAGGGATCTGGTGAAGAAATAGCCAGAAGAGAAAGGCAGGAGAGAAGGCTCAGGTCACAACCTAGCATCAGAGAAATCCCTGTGGTGGAAAATAACCACCCAATCAAACAACTCAAAGCCACTACAGGGCTTTTCCTAACCTATCATACCTAGGATTTTGCCTAGTCTCAGTTTAAGTCATTCAAGCTGAGGAAAGTCATCCTTCAGCCTGACAGGTGTGCTGTAAGTGCTCCCTGATAAGCTAACAGGAATTTCGGAGCACCGTT
Source organism: Nipponia nippon (assembly GCF_047370975.1). Taxonomy (NCBI): domain Eukaryota; kingdom Metazoa; phylum Chordata; class Aves; order Pelecaniformes; family Threskiornithidae; genus Nipponia; species Nipponia nippon. The sequence continues at coordinate 16,623,529 of NW_028262336.1, read as the reverse complement.
CCTATCCGCCTGCTTCCCCAGACCTCAGCTAGCGCCTCCACCTCTTCCTCGATCAAGTTTAGCTCTCATGCCTGTACATAACCTGTGATTTCCTTAGACAGCTTGAACACACTTGCAACTTGCTGGCAGAAGAAAGAGGGAGGAGAACCTACTCCCCAGCCTTGTTCCTTTCCCACCCTTATTTTTACACTGTCTCTCACCTTCACCTAACTCTATTTTGGCAAGATGGAGGGCCAAACGAGCTTTACACTGTAGGTGGGTGACCCTCATAGCAGGAGGTGGACGCATACAGCGGGAAAGCTGGAGGGAAAGAAGAGGAGCAGTAGGTTTTGGAGGGGCCCAGTAGTTAATTTGCCTCCGTCATAGTGTGGAAGCACTTGGTGCCTGTGTGAACCACACGGACTTGGCCACATCCACTGCTGTTGCAACACCAGGAGCCTCAGCAGAGCTACCACTGGGACTGAGAGACGCACTGCGCACTCCGTCCCAGAAGGCTGAATTCCCACTCCTGGGGCTGTTCTTCATATTCCTCACACCTGACACATCTTTTCTGCGGTGCGGCCTGCAATTATGTTCCCCAGGCTGTATCTTTTCATGCAGAAAGGAGAAACCTGCTCTCAAAGCAGAAAGCACATTTAACACTTTAAACATTGCTGCTTCTGCAATGCAGGAAGAGCATCGTATTTCAAAACCTATAGTGTGATGAAACCTCCTCCCCTCCCACTACCAAGCGGCTGGCCGTGTTTAACCTACCACAGCCTGCTAGGGTTTATCTTCAATGGCAAATGCCAAGAACCTCCAAATTTAGCCCGCTGATGGCTGTAAGGCGAGTTGAGAGTGGCTGTAACGCAGGCTTGATGGGCCCCTCTGCTCACAAGCATGATGCCCCTCCGATGGGCTCCCCTGGGTTCCCGATACTCTCAGAAAGTACCCGGACACAATTGCCAGCAGCTCACAGAAAGAAAGCCGCAGAAGGGATGGCAATGCAGGCCCGCAGATGCCTTCACCCTGCAGGTGGGGAGCACAGTGCCAACACTGGCACACAATTGAAAATGAAAATGTCACTTGATTTACATCAAGGAGCAACTGGCCTGCCAGCCCTGGAGCCTCAGATCCACCGCTCGAGCCAAACCCCAGGTCCACAGGAGCCAGCTGGGATTGCTTCACTGACGTCCCCAGGCTCGAAAGCAGGACTTGCAGCCTGCTGGGGAGGTCCCTGTCCCTACACACTCCCATTTACCGACAAGCCAACTATAAACCTAATGGAAGGGCAGTAAAGATGAGTTTGCAGTTCCTTTTGCTAGTTGTGGATGTGGGAGAGGCGATCGCAGCCCTCAGCTCACCTAGGAGATGTTCCCTATGTCACTGACCTTGCTGGTTGTCCCAAGTCGGCATTGCAGTGCCTGTCTCTCTGGTAAAGCAATTATCCTGCTTATCTTCTACCCTGCAGAATTATGGTTATTTGAAACAGTTATACTCAGTGGGGTTTTTTTTTTATTTTTTTTAATTGTTCTTTTTAAATCTGTGTTAAAGAGGGCTTTTGGAAGCCTCTTGAGGAGAGTGGCAGGTGCCACAACACACAGATCACACGAATTTTCCACTGTTTCCCTTTTGCCCTGGGCAGCAAGCCAGACCCTGTCTTGGACAGTTTGTGGAAGGAGGGAAGGCTGGACAGAAAGAGGCAGATATTTCTGCAGTGAAGTCTGGTTTCTTGTTTAAAAGGCCAAAGTCCAGTATTCCTTGAAACCAAGTTGGTCACACAGAGGCACCTCCACTGCTGCCATCTCCAAAACTTGCTTCAGCCAAGCCCTTCAAAACACCTCTCACTGTTCCCCAAACATGTCCACGCATGACCCCATGTCCAGCAACAGCACCTCCGTAACTGGCTTCCCCCCAGGCACAGGCTGTGTTTGCAGCCAAGGCTCTCGCCTTCTTTTTCAGCTGTGCTTCCCTGGACGGGGCGGAGGGAGGCGAGGGTCCCCCACGTCATTACCACGGGAAGTCAGGCAACAAGTGAGGGTCGCCACCCCACCAGGGTTAGCTGGAGAAACCGAGGCAGAAAGCACCCTGCCGTGCTGAGGGTGAAGGAAGCGTGGAGCCAGAGGCACCGGCTGCCGCTGGGTGCCCATCCCCTGCTGCAAACATCCAGCCCGAGTGAGCGCAGCAGCCCCGAGCACCCTGCAGCAGCGAGCGGTTCCCTCGCACGTGCATGCGGGGTCACGCACCGCTGCCTCACTGGCAATGGCTGCCCGGGCTCCCTGCAGCGAGCCGGCCAGCTCCCGAGCAAGCCTCACGTGGCATTTGTTGCCCCTGTTTTGAATGCCCCTGTTACAGCGTATTATTATTTACTGGCCAATGACAAAGACAGACATGCACCTGGGGACTGAGAATTAGGGTAAGCCCAGAAATATTCCCCACTCAAAAAATGCCTGTCATTACAGAGAAAAAAGTGCTATTAAAAGAATGAGAGACTGTTAAGAAGTTAGCACTGGTCCAAAATGAACATGCTTGAGGGCCCCAGAATATTGCTTGGAAAGTCACCTTTGAACGTGGGGGGCAAGGAGAAGATGAATAAGAGAGGTGAAAAATGAGAATTCCAGATGTTCCCTTGCAGTCCTGTTTCGGGGACAGCTGTAGGAACAGGGGCACCGCTGTATTTAAGAGGGTGTTCAGTGCATTTTTAATGTCGACCTTCTTCCAGCTCTTGGCCTGAAGGCCTCATGTAATTCCGAGGAAATGTCCCACAGGGTCTAAACCAGTACGTAGCTCCATCACTGCAATGCTACCCTTCACAGCCCCTCCAAATAGGAGCCTTCAACCCTGGGCTCATCTAGAAAGGCACATTTTTTTAGTCAGAAAGAATTACCCTTTTTTTCCAGATGAATACGAAGGAAAATTCTAAGCCTAAGCGAGTGCTAACCACAGTGTCCAACACATGGCAGGGGCATGTCAGCGAGCTTCTCCGAGGTGGTACTTTCCAGAAGACATATCCTGGCCATTGGTCCACCACAGCCTAAATTTTCCATTAAAAAAAAATACAACAAAAACCCCAGAAAGGTGCAACATGGTGAGTCTTTAACTCTTTGCATGGCTCAGCACCAGAAGATCATCCTTGCCAAGGGGAAGCGGTCGTGCCCACCTCCCTGCGCCATGGGGCGAGTCAGGGCAATGCTGCCCTGCACCACCTCGGAGCTGGAGGTGCTCCCTGGCGGAGAGCGCTCTCCTCGCCCACCTCACGAGCATCCTGTGGGACTCGCACAAGGAGATCCCTTTGGCATCAGTGCATGCATTGGAGCCTGAAAACTGCTGCCCTCTGCACCCAACGTTTGCAGGTTCCTGCTGATGGTTCCTGCTGCTGGCTCATCGCCCACCGTCCGCCAACGAGCACCCCTCGACGTTTTTCTGTGACACATCCCAGATGTCACTTAACTCCAATCCGTGTCTTGGTTTCGGTTTTTAGGAAGCTGAAAGAGCTCAGGAAACAATGATGAGATCCAAAGGTCTCAGTGCCACAGGCGTTTTGTGCTGATGCAGAGGCGTTCTCCCATTTTCCTGTCCCTTTGGGGAACCCTGCAACTTTCCCCTCTGCTCCTCTGCCCTTTGGGCTGCAGCAGAAGCTTTTCCTCACAGATAGCCAGCCAAAAGCGGGAGGGGTTTTCCCTCTTGCAGGCCCAAACCTTAGGAGAGAAAAACCCCACTTTGCTTTTAAGCGCTGCACCAACCTGAGTAAATTCAGAGCCATTCTATATAAAACAAAACGAAGCAGAGAAGCAGAAAAGGTCAGCAGGCACCACTGGCGGTGCCAAGACACCGGCAGCTTCTTTTCCCACTTCCTTTTCTGTTACTATTTTCTCCACCAGATGCTTCTCAAATGCCACATTTCCAGCAGGGTTCAGAGGAGCAGTAGATATCCGAATGGGCACTGCATCGTGAACCGCCACAGCCGCCGGGGCGGCCGCTCCTGTGCAGCCCTGTGCTCGCAGCTACCTGAAATCCCCCAGGGCCCTGCTCCAGCCCCCCGCTCTCACTTGCCCCCAAATTCCCCAGGGACTCTGCTCTGACCCAGCGCTACATTTGTGATTGCCCTGAAATCCCGCAGGGCTGCAGCTCAAAAACTACCACCGCTTGCTCTCATAGGCATGGGGGGATTTTTTTCTCCCTTCATGTAAGAGGTGCTGGTACCTTCTGGCATGAGCTGGGGCTCTGGAGACCTGGTGTGTGGTTCGTCAAGCGACCACCGGTTGGTAAAAAGGTTTGGCCTCCACAAAATGCAGCCTGAACCATGCTCAACCCTGTTTTTTGCTCCTGCTTTCTGCTGCTGTCCCTTCCCTGCCTATTCACTTAGGTGGCCCTCAGCCACCTAACCACCACCATCGTTAAAATTAAAGGATAAAGCAAGGCAATGGCATCATCAAGCGCCTGAAGACGCCACGTGAAGCGGCACCACTTGAACGTAGCACAGACTAGCCCTGGTTTGGAGGAGCCTGGGGTCACCCGGGGGCTGAGCTGGGCCGTGCTGGGGGCTGCGGGGAGCGCGCTGCCCCGAAACACCGAGGGATGGGGCAGGCACATAGGCATGTAGACGCTGATGGCCGGAGGCTCCGCTCAAGCTGCAGGGAATGAATGCCGAAAAAGCACGGGGAAGAGAGAAACGGAGGCTGAAGGAGGACGGGGAACCCCCGCTAAGGTCTCCCCCGGGCGCAGCCCCTCAGCGGGGCCGCAGGCCGGCTGCGCTGCCCCCGACAGGGACCCGGCCAGGAGGACGGGCGCTGCTCACGAAACTAGTGAACAGTTTCAACAGAAAAAGCAGGGGAAATGCTGAAAGCACCTTTCATTTTTACTTTTTTTTCTTAAATACAATATTTCATTTCTATGCAGTGACTTCATTTCCATGTGGCAGCTTCGCTTCCGAGTTGACTGTTGAGCCTCTGAGGCCGCCAAGAAAGAGACAACCCCGAAAATGAAAGAAAACGCCCATCTCCCTCCCGCGCCGCCGGCCGGGGGACCCGACCCTCCGCCTGCGCAGGGCACAGCGAGGCCGCGACAAGCAGGCAGCGGGCCGGGGCCCGCCGCGGGACGTGCCGGCCTCCGCTGGGACCGACACCCCCGGGCCCGGCGGCTGGAGGGGCCGCGCCGGCTGGCAAGGAGGGGCCTGGTCCGCCGCCCGGTCGGGCCGGGCCGGGCCGGGTCGCGCCGCCCCGGGAGGCCGGGGAGCGGGAGGGCGGGGCGGAGGCGCCTCAGGCAGCTACCGGACGCCGAGGCCTGCGGACGCCGCGCCGCGCCGGATGTCCCTGGAGAGCCCCCTGCCGCTCCCGAGACGGGGCAGGCCTCGGCGGCCCCTGCTCGCAGGCTTGGCTGTGTAAGTACCCGCCGGCGCCGGGAAGAGGCCGCTTCCCCCCGGCGGCGCGGGTCCCCTGCTCGGCCTGGGCCGGCCCCGCCGTCCTTCCCCGCCTCCGCTGCTCCCAAGCCTCGCCCTGGGGCGCAGGAGGCGCCTGTTTCTCGGGGCAGGCGTCGCTGAAAGCACCGGCGGGGACAGAGCCGGCTCTGCCCGTACGAGCGCCCGCTGTTGTGGGCGGCCCGTGGGGCAGGGCCACGCGTTGCCCAGAGCCCCTCTGCTTGCCGCCTCGGCCAGGCCCCGCGAAAACGGAGGAGCAAGGCCTCCTTATCCCCAGGGTGCGAAGCCGCTGGGAGCGGAGCTCCTTGCTCCTGTTGCGGGCTGCGCTTAAAAAAGTGGTGAGCGTGGGTGCGGTCACATAACCTGCACCCCCTCCTGCAGTCCTGCCCTGGCTTTTTGGTCTTTGACCCATATACAACACGCGTCGTCGTCCTTGGCTGCTGCCACCGCCCTGGGAGGCCGTGGCCGGCTGTCCCTGGCCCAGAGCTGCCACGCACTGACTGGTGGTTAGCAGTAGAGGCTCGTACTGAACTGGGAAAGATTTTATTTTCAATCTCCCTCTCTTTTTTTTCCCATAGTGTTTTCTGCATTGAAGCAGTCCTGGGGCAAAAACTGTGTCCTAAGGCAATGGAAAAATACGTGGCGTCGATGGTGCTGAGCGCAGTTGGTGACACGCTGGGCTATTACAACGGGAAATGGGAGTTCCTGCAGAGTGGCCCAGCCATCCACAAGGAGCTGGCGGAGATGGGAGGACTCGGCAACATCAGCATCCAAGGCTGGAAGGTCAGCGATGATACAGTGATGCACCTGGCCACAGCTGAAGCCCTGGTGGCTGCTGGGAAAAACCCAAGTTTAGAGCATCTCTATTCCCTGATTGCAAAAAACTACAAGGAGTGCATGAGTGACATGGAGGGCAGAGCTCCAGGTAACCGCTCTGTAATGCTGTCTGGGCAGGGCTGTCCTCTCGCGTTAACCTCTCTCCCTTTCCTGCAGCATGGAGCTGAGGCTGGCCCTGGCTCTGCTTTTGGCTGTTCATATCATTAATCGTATTTCATGTAAAGGTGAAAGTTGTCCACGCTCAGCACCTGTTTCAGGATGAACGAAAGAGAATAAAATAAGGCAAGCTGAAGTGGTTTGGGCTTTTCTGAACTAGACGAAAAAGATATTGTTTTGCCCACGTTTACAAAATGGTCTTATGGGCATGTTTGAGGCCTGGCCTTGAACTCATGGGAAGGGTGCTGCCTTTTGCACTGGGGATGTGTCTTTTCCTACACTCAGTGAATGAAAAACGCAAATTCAACCATGTATAAGGCGCATCCTGAGATGGTGTGTTAAAGCAGCGCATTTATACAGAGAATTAATATAGAACTTCTCGTAATAAATTACACATAAAATATACTTAAAGGCACAAAGATCCATACTTGGAATAATTAAGTTTATTAAACCTAAAGTCTGCTTTTGGCTAGCTCTGCATGTCTACGTTCTGTGCCAGGACAGCCAGGCCACAGTCGTCTTTTCTGAAGCCTGTACTTCTATTATCTCTCTTTTCTCTGCATAGACACAGTGGTGCTGGGTTTGGGTCACAGGCAGCAGGGACTGGCCGTGTGTGGCAGTGTGCAGGAAGGGTGCCTTGACAGGCTGCAGTAGCCAAACCCTGTGCAACGTATTCCTGTAGTTCCTAGTTCACCCAGGCCTGCTGACCCAGCTCTTCCCTAAGGACCCTGTCTTTCTCTGCGCTCATGGCCCAGCCTCTTCTGGATGCTTGAATTAAACTTAAATTGGAGCTACTGAGGCTGGGCCTCTGATTTGACTAGTGCAAGCAGCATGAAGTATCCAGGAAACACTCAAATTCAGCAATCCTAGGCAGAATTTTTACATCAAAAAGAAATTGCCTAGACATGCTTATTTGGAGTGGCCAGAATATATGGAGAATGTTCTGGCTTGGCATTAAACATGGAAAAGGCCAAATCCTGCATTGCCCTCTTAGCGTCACTGAGCATAGTGTGACAGAGCTGTGCATTTCCAAGGTAAACCAGGTTGGAACTCAAGCAGGAATTTACTCTGCTTACCTTTCCACAGTGACCTCCTATCCTCATGTACAGAACTACACTATCAGTATTCTTTAACACAGGTAGTCTCAGTTGTCAGAGTAGCCTAAATAATAAAATATTTAGGAAGGGGTAACAGTGCTTGCCAGAACAGCAGGGGTCAGCAGGTTAAACTTCCGAGACACTGCTGTTTTGGCAAAGGAGCATCTTGCAGTTCCCCCAGCTGATGGGGTCTGCCAAGGTGGACTAACCACAGCTGGCGGCGAGACAGCACCTGGAAGCTATTTTTGCCTCCGCTATCTAAGCTTGGTGACTAAAACCTGAGGTGAAAAGGAGAAGAACCTAAAATTTAAATGTTAATAATTAATAGCTAAGGATAACAGCACACCTGCTGCAGTCCTTCTTTGAGTAACTGAGCTGCAATATGCCCAAAAGCAGTTCCCATTTGGAAGTGAAGGATTTTAAAGTAAATTTCCTAGGGACACTGATCGGAGTGACAAGGAAAGGTCAGGTTATCTAGCTAAACAAAGAAGTGCCACTCCTTTAGTGGGTCCACGGATGCTTAACTTAGTAAAATTTGGGGGACGGGGGGAAAGTAATGTTGAGAAAAAATGGAAGTCTGTTGGGAATATTCTTGCAACAGTTGCAATCTCCTGCTGCAGCCACAGGAAAGGTGCTCAGCTCTGAGAGCTTAAATCCTGACACTTAACAGTTCAGTGCCCACTGATGTACTACCAAAGGGAATACCTAATCCATACCCTGAAAAGCTGTCTGCAGTCTGGAGTCTCCATGCCATATTGATAAATCCTAATGATAGAAGTTGCATGTCAATAACTTCTTTTCGCAGTCCAGAGTAAATGGATTTTAACCCAAGGTGATGCTGTTCCGGCCAAAGTACGTACTCACTGGGGAATTGCAGCCCTTAAGGCTGAGAATGGAAAGTTGCTGCTGCAACTTTCACCCAACAGAGAAGCAATTCCCCCAGAATAGTGGGGGAAAGTCACATTGCTCACCCACGCAAGGGAGTCCAGACCTGAAAACTAAAACCGGCAAGTAACAAAGGGATTCCCACAACGATATGAGTCACCAGACAGACGCAGGGTCCCTCAAGTATGCAGCCCCAGGAGAGAACTCACTGTCTTAATTCAGTGGCAAGTTAATCCCTACATCCATTATTGCTCTTTGTGATGTGCCACAGCCCCAAATTCATTGTTCTTTGCAGATAACAAAGCCAATGGATTAAGCAACACAAGCATGGCCATATTTCTTTTTTCATGGTACAACTACATCTGCCTCCACAGCTCTCCAGGAAACCTTCTCCTTCAAAACTCTTTCAGTCCAAGTCCTCTCCCTGTGGAATTATTTACCACTATGTGGTTGTTTTAACTCAGCTTTTTTATGTGTATTGATCAGTCCCAAACAACTGTTACTGTCTGTGCTCATAAAGAGTCTAAATAAGTGGAATGGAAGCCTGTTCCAGAAATAGTGTCCAGTGGTACTTGAATCTTTTTCAGGTTGTCTTTCTTCACACGCTGCTTTTTGCTTGTGTTTATTCTTTCCTTAGACCAGTACCCTCCTCAGGTTACTTTTAGTTTCTTATTGTTAGTACAAAGGATTCCTAACCAGGATTTGGTGGATTTCCAAAACAGGATTTCCTGATTTAAAAACTCCTACAGCAATTTCTTTGAAACCTGTTTTTAAAAAAAAGACCTGACAACGTGATTTCAGCGTGGTCTTCCTAAATCGGCTTTCAAATGTTTTAATATTTTAACTGTTTAAAAGCATGAGGATAATACTTGTAATACGTCATAAATCACAAGAGTCTTAGTTACTGTGTACTGGTTTGTTTTACACAATTTTTTTCATTTGCAGGTTATCAGTAGTCATCTCCTAAAGTAATACGCACAGGTTTAAAGCTGCAAATAAATTGTTATTGCAAAATAAGCACTCTTTCCTTACAGTTTAAGCCTTGTCATCTTCCTCGTTTTCTTTTGACTACAGATAATGCAAGAACAATCTCACTTTTTATCAAGGACTGAGTTGCCTGCTCTCAACCTACCAAACGTGTTCTGAAGAAATGTCTTTCTCACAGTTCCAGCAAGATTACAGAGTTCGTTTTGCTTTTATTATGCAGATTTTGATTTTAAGCTACCCTAGTCCCTTTACTCTCTCTCCTTCCCCTTGTCTTCCTGGCAGAAGGTCTGTTTTACCAGGAACATATGCATAGGCTGGTCGGCGCAGGTTTTTAAAAATGTGGCTGTGTTTGACACGTTCTTTGTAATGTCCTATTATAGGTCATAAGTGAAATGCTTAGTATAGTTAGGTTTTTGAAAAAATGCCTCAGTTTTCTGTTAATCATTATAAGGTTGGAAATTATACTGATATGCCTCTTAACGATCGTGATACATAGCAGCCAGGACTGAATTAATAAACTCCATGGAAAGCAGACTTGCTTTCAAGCAGGCCTGAACACGATCCCACTTTGAGACATCACAGAAACAAACTCCCAGGCAGTTCAGTTAGAGGTTGGTGGTGATCGGTCCCGGCAGAGCCCGGTGCTGCCCACACCAAATGCTCTGCCTGCTGCTTCTTCCAGCAGAGAAACACGGCCCCGCAATTCCCACTCCGTAAATCACTGGGAAGAAGGATGTGTAAAGAACATCTGGACTGATCGAGGGGTTGGCTGGCTGTGTGGCACCGCAAAACCAGCAGGTCTTATCTACTGGGAAGAGCGTGAGGGCGGCATCGCGCGAGAGGCTGGTGTGCCGGCGCGGCAGGCGTGGACGAGGCTGGTGAAGTAGCAGGTCTGGTTTGTGCCTGGGTCACGCTGTGGGGAATTCACGAGAGCTAAAGCAGCCTGATGTTGTGGGCTGCGCTGATCGGCAACCCCTTTTTTCCTATGGCGGAGACTTGCATAGGCCGTTTCCATTCTCAGAGCTGGTTTCAGTTGACAGGCTTGCGGGGCGAATAGCCCGACAGCCACAGGACCAAGCTGCTTTTTCAGTTTGAGACAACCATTCATGGGGAGATCGTCTACCCATTCACACTGCACAGAGGGCTGTATCCTGCGCTGATCTAATAAGCCTATAATGTAACAACGCTGTGAGAAAAGAAATACACTAAAGACACTTAGACCAGAACTATAAAAGGATCCACATGACCTTATTCCTGACAGCAGCCAGCCATTATTTATTTTTAGCACATGTCCAGAAGCCAGTCTTAAAGCTGTGCTTGGATGTGGAGGTATTTCGGTTACAAGGGTGCTGTAAATGCCATGTGCAGGGAAAAATACACCAGATCCTACTGCCAAGCGTATATGTGAAAGCACAGAAGTGAACAGCTCTGCAGAGTACTTAGTGTAGTACCTAGCTGTGATTAGCAAGCTCCCAGATTGTGGTGATCCAGTTGCACCAAAGGTAATTGAATTGCAGTTACGTGAAGTTTCTAGACCAGGCTTCTTCCTTGCTGCTCTGTTCTACTTAGTTTCGCTTTCAGAGTAACAGAGCACCCGCAAGTTTATCAGCTACCTGTCCCAGTTAGGCAGCAAAGTCTAGGAGCAACGGTCTAATTTTGGGTGCATGAGCATGTCAACTGCTGCTGTTACCCTGTGCGTCTGAGAGAGGACTAGGCACGCTGTGGTTAGGAGACGACTAGTCTTTTGAGTCCACTTTTGCCGTTGCCCAACACATTAAAACTTAAATGAAGCTTCTTGAAACCTGCCCTTGATTTACCTTTCTGCTGGAAAAGAAGTATTTAAGATTTGGCCAGAAAAGAACGCTAGGAGAAAAAGGCAAGGTAGAAGAGAATCAAAGATACTTTAATGTTTCAAGCCTGTCTCCTTTTCCTTGCACACGAGCATTTGGGCTTAGCTCTCAAAGCTTGTTTCATGGTCTTGGCTGGGGAAGCTGTCTAGGCTCTGAGTTTGGATGTGTTTGTGCAGATGGCTTTATCCTATGAATGTGGTGGACTAACAAGTGAGTTTCTGAAGCAGCAGCGCAGGAAGAAGCAGAGTCATTTCTTTAACAAATAAAGAGCAGAACTATGAAAGAGATGGAGGTGGGCAAGGAGGAGTTGTGGTGTGGCTTCCCACCAGAAGGGAGGCAAAATTGGGCGAGGGTGTCAGCTCGGAGCAGGAGAAAACTGAATAGCGTGGAGCATGAAAAGTCATTATTTCTTCTAATGTAAGAATAAGAGGGGAATTTAAGGAAATTGTCAAGTGTCAGTTTAAAACAAAAGGAAATGCTTTTCATAAGAAAATCGTGGCTCTGGTTACCATGGGTTGTTAAAGGAGTCTGAAGGCATGAATGGGTTCAAGCTAAGGAGACCAGTTCACGGTGGCTAGGTCCACTGGGGCTTACTGAACACAGCATTTTGGATCCATCTCCTGACTCAAGCAGGCTGTGCTCCTCTGTCTGCTGGAAGCCAGGCGGGTCTTCTTGGGGAAACATTGTACTTGCTTCATTTTTTGTAGTCTTTCCATAGTTATCTGTTAGTGGCTGTGTTTGGAGACGAACTAGTGGGCTGGACAAACCTTTTGTCTGACCTAGTACAGTTGTTCTTCAGCTTATTGTAGTGGAGTACGGTAAAGCCAGTTATGCGGACTGTGTTGTGGTGAGGGAGGTGCTACTCATCGCTTTCTGACAAACTTAAAACTGCAGCAAGGGAGGTCTGAAAAACATTTCGTATCAGCGAGGCAATGGGAAAGATTCCTGGGGAGCATGTGGGGTCACTGTCTTTAAAGGGTCCTGTAAAGATGCTAAACAACTGTCAGGAAAAAACGCAGAGGTACTTAGGCATGCCTTGGATCAGGGATCGATCTGACCTGATGGACCTCCAACCGTCCTTTAGATTTATATATGTCTGTCTAGATGTCTAGATACACGTGTACATAATATACCTAATATATATAGTATATATGTTTTATAGATAAGTTATTAAATAAATAACATGATAGGTAAAAACAAAACAATGTAAATTACAATTTAAATCAGCAGTGAAATGTTTTTTACTCCCCTAGGCTTTTAAATTATTTTCACAAACAGGAATTACCAGGTCTGCTTGGGAATATGCAGGATGCACCGGCAATTTTAAGGCAAGAAACATATGTGAGCAGACAACTGATGTTTTTACAGGGAAGCCCAAATCCCTTACAGAGAGTAATGCTTGCTGCCCTGCTACCCTGCCTGTCTTCCCTCGGTTCCTGAGCTGTGTGACCCTGTCGCCTACTGATGTGTGTTTCTGTTTCTTTCTTCCCTTTCTTTCTCGCTCGGGCTCTGCTGCTCCTGTCCAGGTGTCACATCTATGGAAAACACACCGAAGCTGGATCCGGGGCGGCCGGGCGGCTGGAGGATCCCGTTCAGCCCTAAGGCGGGAGGCTGCGGGGCCGCCATGCGCTCCATGTGCATCGGGCTGCGTTTCCACCACCCTGCTGAGCTGGACACCCTGGTGCAAGTCAGCATCGAGAGCGGCCGAATGACCCACCACCATCCCACCGGCTACCTGGGGTCCCTGGCTTCGGCCCTCTTCACAGCTTTCGCAGTGAACGGCGTGCCCCCCCCAGCCTGGGGGAAGGGGCTCCTGGAGGTGCTGCCACAGGCGAAAGCCTACGTGCGGGACACCGGCTTCTTCGTGGAGGAGAACATGGGGCAATGGTGAGCTGCGCTCCCAGCACCGGGTTTTGTTAAAATAAACTGCATGTATGAGAGGGCGAGCTCTGTTTATACTTCAGCTTCATTAATCACATTATGGTAAACTCCTAGAGCAAGCACATGCCTGCTGTGGGATTGAATCGATTCAGAAAGTCTCTTTAAGTCCCCCAGGGGAAAAAATACCTCTAACTTATTTAAAAAAAAAAAAGTAAGTCAGATTGTGTTTGGTTCATGTAGTTGTGACATTTTTTGGATCCAGTATGAGGTAGCTAAACTTGTCATCTCAAACAACCGTGATCTGATGAAAGATGGGAAGCAAGGCTGGGGAACAGCACCAGGCTTAGGGCTGAGCTCAGTCTGAAAGTTGTAATCAAATCTGGCTGCAGATTCAGTGTGGCTCTGTGCACAGGGGCACACACAGACAGGGGCAGAGGTACTCTGAATTTGGGAGGATGACTCAGTTCTCGCTCTGAGCCTTTGAATCCTGTGCAGTACAACAGCAGCAGGTGCTGGGCTGCCTTCTCCCATGTGGCTGGAGGGAGGGGAAATCTAACTCACTGAAACATGTGCTTGTGCCTCTTACTGTAAATCATGTCCCTAGATTGACGAATGGGGGACGCCTACCATTTTGCGAGCCATTGCTTTGGGCTCTTGATGTGGCACGTTTTCAGCTGGCGCCCGGAGCGCCTGTGGGGAGCTCGGGTATATGCTTCCGCCGTGGGATGTCTCTTACAGCCCCTCCATCTTGTCTCCTGTTCTGCAGGCATTACTTTGAAGAGCAATGGGAAAAATACCTGGCAGAGAGAGGCATATCAGACGGGGTCTCGCTGCCCACCTTCCCCCCCAAGTACGATGTGGAAGAGAGAGACTTGTTCTACACCTCCCTCAGCTACCGTGGCTGGGGGGGCAGCAGCGGGCACGACGCCCCCATGATCGCTTACGACGCGCTGCTGGGCGCGGGGGACTCCTGGGAAGAGCTGGCACACCGGGCTTTCTTCCACGGGGGTGACAGCGACTCCACTGCTGCCATTGCGGCCTGCTGGTGGGGGGCCATGCACGGCTTCCAGGGGATCAACACCTCCCTCTACACCCACCTGGAGTACAGGGACCGCCTGGAGCAGGTGGGCCAGGACTTGTACCGCATTGCCTAGGCGGGGGGTGGCAGGGCCCCCCGGGGGCGCACTCACCCCACCTGCCGCCCCTCGCTCACTCGAGGCTTTGGATAAGCCAGAGCCAGGCCTCCTTTTTCTGTTTGTGTTTGTTGGCTTCCGTGGGGAGTCCATTTTGGAGCGAGCAGCTTGGGACTTGTGGGCAGTGGGTGGGGGAAAGCAGTTACAAGGGGGTTTGACGGGAGCACACAACAGTGCGTCTGTCCTTCGAGCAGCCGAGCCCCGAGACGTCCCTCCTCATCAGCGTGGTGGCTGCACATTGTCTGGTCCTCAGGGGGAGCAGGAGCACCCGCTGCAGCACTGCTAGCGATGTTCCGGCAGCAGGACAGGCAGCAAAACCCACACAAGCTGCTCCAAACCAGGGTCCTGCCCATATGCGCATGTGAGAAGGGGTCAGGGACGCACGCAGGGAGGGGACGTGGGCTGGCAGAGATGCCACCCAGCAAACCGCTGCCCTGTACGGCTGATGGGAGTGCCGGGGACACCACTTGCCATCTGGCACTGAGAATGCGTCAAGCTAAAACCTCTGCCCTTTAGCACAGAGAGTACAGCAGGTGCAGCCCAAAGCAACCTACCGGGGTGGGGGGAGCAAACAGCCGGTTGTGTCCGGGGACAACAGAGTTTTCTCATACAATTATTTTAGCAGGGGGTGGTTTTTTTTTTGTTGTAAATGAATGTGGAAAAATCCCCAACCTGACGGCTGCGTCGGCAGTGCATTCTGCACAATTTCAAGCACTTTTGCTATACAGGTAAGAATGTATCACGCTGCTTCACTAATTCACTTAATGGGGGAGTTCGAGGCTACTAACCAAACCCTTATTCAAGGCAAAAGTGGGTAATGAGAATTAAAAGGTTGCATTTTACATCAACTTAAGCAACTTCTGTAGTGAACTACAAGGTTACTAAAGATTATTTACTTAACGTTTGCTATGGATAATTCTATAAAAATTATGTTTTTTTCTTCAAATCCAGACTATGACACAGCAAAGTACTTACTATTTTCAGAGCAATTTCAAAAACAGTGTAGCCTATTCAATAAAGAGACCTGACATGCCTCTGTTCAATGTTCTAGTCTATTACGGGATGAATTAAGGGATGGGAGGGAGAAGTATGAAGAGCCAGAGGGTTGCAAGGTGTCTGCAAGGTCCAGCCTGCAAGAGAGGGGAGATACTGGGGCGGGAAGAGAACGGATGCATCAGGGGACAGGGGCGGTGGGAGAGGGAGAGGTTGCCTAAGGGGGAGCGGGCGTCGGAGGTCAGCACGCCTTTCTTCAGGGAGCGTGCGGAAAGGCATCGTGAAAGCCCACATCTGACACAAACCAGCAGCAATAGGAATCACAATTTCAACACAGTTTACTACAGCTCTCAGGTGTGTTGTATAAAACATGTTTTAGTGCAACATAGTACAAAGTTTTTGTTGTTTTTTGTTTTTTTAAAAAAAAAAATCCCAAACATTTTTCCACATCATGCATGGATAGGGTATCTCTCTTTCTTCTTGGGTTCGTTACAGAAAGTTACAGCAGAGAGAGTGGTTTGAAAAGCTTTGTGTTAAAACTCATTACAGGAAGAGTCTGCCTTATAAAAACAGAGAGAAGTTTGAGACTGGGCAACACACTGCCAGAGCAACGGAGAAATGTCACCGGCAAGGTACATTCAGGGACCGCCGTGGGAGCCGCTTCCCAGGAAAGCCAGGGCTCGGTGCAGGAACCGCCGGACTGGGAAGGGACCCGTTTTGGCCAGGGGGATGGGGCCACAGCACGGCCCTCCAGGAGAGCCCTGCTCCGGGGCAGAGAGGCTGGAGAGGAGGAGCGTGTCTCGGACGCAGCACAGTGCTCTCCCAGGAAAGAATGGCTCCCGCCGACTTAATTTTCTCTTTTTTTTCCTTTAAAGCTGAAATGAGTTGCAGTTCCTGCCCGGGAGCAGCATGTACAGGAGATACTACATTTACGAAACAATATCCACTGGCTGCAGCTGCTGCTGCTTGCGCCTCGGTTCTTCATTTCCATTCACTTCTCATCCCACTCCTCTCTTTGCAGACGCCTTATCCAGAAAGGGAAGACAAGTGTGTGGGTGTGTGATACATACATATATATATATAGGAGTGTGATATTACGCATATGCTGGAGCCAGTAAGCAGTTATGTCTCGAGGAGGCAGACTTTGCAGAGGGATGAGTGAAATCTGGGCTTTCCAGCAGAAGAAGAAATCAATGCCGTTCTGATGGAGGAGCAGAGGTGGCTGACTTCCAATGCCCTGGCATGGGACGCTCCGTGGCCACGTGGGTCCTCTCGCAGCTGGGAGAGGATGCGCGGTGCGGATCTCCCACCCGAGGCTTCTCCACCTCTGAAACGTCAAGGCGTCAGGGTCTAACCGACTAGTGCTACAGAGCATCTGCTGAGGTCCCCTTCGCTTCACAAAGAGCAGTCCAACCCTCCCGAGGAGGATGGCAGCTGCGGGTATGGCACCTCTCGCGCACGAGGCGGGGGGGGGGTCCTGTGGCTGTGCCCATCCGCCCCGGGTGGCTTCAGCCATGCCACAAAAAAATAAATGGCCGGATTTGCCAGGAAGACATCAAGGAAGACAACGAAAGGCCGTTTTTGGCAAACATTTTTTTTCCGCCAGACGTAACGCTTCAGGCGTATGGGGGGAGGAGGCGGTTTCCTCCACAGGACAGGGCAGGGGTACTTGGCATTACGGGGTACGGGAACTCAGGTGCCCCACACGGAGAGAGCCCTGGTTTGGTTCGTGAGAGCCATATCTTTCACAGAAAGAACAGCATGTCCTGCCACAGCAACCGCCTATGACAAGAGCAGGTGACTTTGCCAGGAGGGGGAGCTTAAGGAGGAATGGTTTCTCCTCCTAAAGCCCCAGGAACAAAAAAGGGCAGATGCACGCACACATGCAGGGGAAGGTTGCTCTTGGCCCAAGGGGACAGGGAAACCTGCAGGGCGCTGATGTGGTGCAGGCTCCTCGTCTTGTCCAAGCACGCGCCAGGAAGGAGTGCAAGCCGCGGGGAAACTCGTGATGCGTGTGGTTAACTGGATGTCCCCGCTGCGTGGCGTGGCTGCACCTGGGCTCCTTGGCTGAACCATCCAGGGGTTGTGACCCCCAACTCGTGGAGCTTCCCCTTTCCCCCTTTCTAGAGTCATTACTTTGGTCATGTTGAAGTCTTCAGAGGCGGGATCCAGCCACCCGTCCCCAGGTAACTGGGACACAGAGGGGACCCGCCTCGTCAGAGGTGGCAGCATGGACACCAGGGAGGAGCACGACTCCGGTGAGCCGGACCATATGAGGACCCTCTTCGCTACGAACAAAGTCAGGGCTTTTGCATGTCTGCCTTCCATCCCCCTCTTCAGTTCCTGGAGACAATCTAAATTGCTTTTGTCCTGACCACAAGCACGCTGAATATTCAGTCTCTCCAAGACAGGGAACACTCCCAAAAGGTGAATTGCCCCCTCCTGAGAGAACAGTAAGATGGAGGCAAGAAGATGCTGAGGCTACAGCCAGTCTTTGAGATGAACCTCCCAATAGCCCAGCTAACCCTCTCCAGAGGCGGACCTGGCTTTGTCTGCTTTGGAAGAGGAAGGAGTTAGCGCACCTTGGGAAAAGACCTTCTTCACTGTGGCACCGAGTCTGAGGAGGAAAACCACAGTGTGTTTTGGAAAACGTATACATGTACTTCCAAAGAGATTGTCCCAGGACCAAAAGCTCCCTGGGAACGCCTTGCTGTGTGGAGGGCGGGGGAAGCCTGCAGTTCTTGGCGTGACCAAAAAAGAAATGACAAGAAAAAAGTAACGGCCCAAAGAACAGCAACTGATGGGAGCAAAATTAATCTGAGAGGAACATCCGTTATGTACAGCAAGCACAGGGACCCTCCATCCATTGGGGTGATGGGGTGCGTTCCTACGGGCGCTGGAGAAAGCCTTGGACCTTCCTGTCCCCACCGGCTGGGCGCTCTGCAGAGCTCAGCCACTGCGCTGGCGCACAGACACTGAAACAAATGAAACAAGAACAACAAAAACCACTCTGTTCCTTAGTGTTCCCGGTGTGTCTCTGCTTTCGCTCTCTGCGCGTCCCCCCAGGCACCTCTGCCTCTTTAGTCTATGGTTCCCGGGTGGATGCTGAGGACCGGCGGCTCTAGGCAAGTGGGAGAGTAGTTGAGGTGAGGCTCTTTGATCCACAGCAAGGGGACCCCGTTCTTGCCCTCCGAGTTCTTGCTGGAGTTTCGGCTCTTGAACCGCACCAGGAGGATGGTGATGATCAAGATGCCGAAGATGGGGAAGGGGTAGAAGAACACAAAGTAGAAGAGGGCGTCGTTGGAGCAGATGACAGACTGCAGGGTGGAGCCTGGAAAGAGACACAGGATGGTCACATTTCACAGCTTCTCTGCAACGCGTGTCCTACAAACTTCTTCAAAAACATAAAAACCAGATGCTCGTTAATCTGTGTCAATGCAGGAAGTGAGGTGCTGAGAAAAATACGAATATTGGTAAACAGCGCAGCAGCAAAAAACTATTGCAGGCCACGTTTTGGCTTTATTCCCCCCAAGAGTTTCATGAGTGCTAGAAAGAGTCCTCCCTGGTGTGGATTTTCTGGTCTCTTATAGAGCAGGGAGCCTTGCAAAGCATCGTTTCCCTCAGCAGGGGTACAAAGAGGCACCACCCCAGGGGATCTCCCTTAAGGGTTCACAAAACCGTCATGACCTCAGCTATCTCTGGGGCCTCTAGACCATCCAATGGCTTCAAGAGTTACTGGGAAGAGACCCTTGTGCAGAGCTAAGCCAACTTCCAGGGTGTTTCCCAAAGGGAAAGGCTAAAACCCAGTGGGGGTCAATGTCCGCCCGCTCTGACCTGGGACACACCAGGCAGTAAGTGCTGTGGGATGGGCAGCCCTAGCACAGAGCTAAGCGCAGCGCAGCTGTGCGAGCCCAGCCAAGAGTTGGGCTACAAGCCACCGATCTGACTGGAAAAGCACCGGCACCACAGATTTGCCCTGGTGCAGGCGAGACCCAGTCCTACTCACTCCTTGGCCTTTCTATCCCGGCTGAACCAAAGACGCAGGGGATGCCAGGGCCATGCCCCCACGAGGCTTGTCGCCCCTTCTCACCTGCATCCTGCACATGAACAGCGACCGTCCCCGACTCCTCCTCCGCCAGCCGGTACCACACGCCGTTGGGGTCCGCCAGCCACTCCTCCACACGGCACGAGTAGTTGCCCGTGTCGGCACCGCCGGCCTGCAGTACCGTCAGCCGGAAGAGCACCGCCGAGAGCCTCTGGAAGCGCAGGCGGCCCTCCCAGCGACCCGCCTCGGGGCTGAAGATGGCGTCGGGGCCCACGCTCAGCACCGCCTCCCTCTCCTCCTCCTCCTCCTCGTCCTCTTCTGCATGGCCACCCGCCTCTTTGGCCCGTAGGTTGTACCACGTCACCGCAAAGTGGGACTCCGGGCTGGAGCGGGACAGAATGCTGCAGTCCAGAGGGAAGGATTCCTTCTCCTGCACCGTGAGGTTGGCGGTGGCCGTGTCCACCTGCAAGGTGGGATCTGAGATGCCAAAGGGGAGAGGTGAGCGCTGAGCAAAATGCTATCCTCAAAGCCACCCTGCCCTGGCGCAAACTGACTGTCACGACTCCGGTGCTGGGCATGATCCAAGCAAAACCCAAAGGCTTGATGCAGCGTGCTGAGTCCCACGGGTACCTCTGTGGTCAACCCTGCAGGCGCAGCATCCTCACCTCACCGCACACCGCCCGGCACAGGGTCAAACAGGAGCTGGCTGTGAGTGCTGTGCTACCGCCCTGCCCACACAGGCCCTTGCACCAACTAATGGGCGTGCATGCGAGAGGAGAAAGCTGCTGCAGCTCATCCAGACGTGCTCCAAGACCATGTCAGGAAACACCAAGGTTTGGTGCATGTGCTGAGGAGCAATGTACTACTACTCCCCAGCTACTGGTGCAAAGAGCATTGCACTGCATGCTTACTTTTTATCTCTTTGAGAGCGCTCAAAGGACTTGAAAAATCAGTATGACAGCAGAGGAGAGGATTTTTTCCAGCAATTGGGGAAGTTATTTAGGTAAGAGGTTCCTCCATGGAGATGTCCTCAGCACAGACACAGCAAGGACACTTCCAAAAGTCTCCCTCTCCCGTTTTTTTCCCCTAGTGCTTGCTGCAAGGCTAAAGAGATGTTTTTACCTAACGGAGATACAGCGGCCAGAACCCAAGATGAGTTGATTAAAGGCTGACTTCAAGAGCAATTAACATTTGGTTTAGTCACCTTGCCAGGGAACACATACTCCAGAGATCGCAATCAGTCCAGATCTAAGCTTTCATTTAAAGATTAAAAAGCCCGTTCCGACACGGGAGCTGAGCAGGAAGGGCAAGCCGACAGCTCACCAAAGAGAGAGGCGCTTTCTCCTCCAGCGAAGATAGCTGGGCAAGCCCTCCCTTGCGCAGGTCCCGGTGTCCCTGCAGGAGGGGGCCGCTGTCCCCCAGCTCCCATCAGCCATGGGGCTTCTCATTATAGTGCCTGCCCGACACTGTTTAAATGGTCCCCTAAGGAAAAGCTTCATTAAGGCCAGAGCTCTTCAGGCTGCAGGCAACATGAGTGTTTTCAGTTCACATCTTCCCCAGGAAGACTCCTGAGCAGAAACAGGAATGAGGTAATTCCTGAGATTTCAGGGACTGCTGACGTAAAAAGGAAGATGGGAAGGAAATGGCTTATCAAAACCAGCACAAAGCCTCCTGTCCTTGTTTCAGCTGGGACAGAGTTAATAATTATTTTCTTCCTAGTAGCTGGTCTAGTGGTGTGCTTTGGATTTAGGGTGAGAATAATGTTGAGAACACACTGATGTTTTAGTTGTTGCTGAGCAGTGCTTACACCAGTGAAGGACTTTTCAGCTTCTCATCCTCTACCGACTGAGAAGGCTGGAGGTGCACAAGAAGCTGGGAGGGGGCACAGCCAGGACAGCTGACCCAGACTGGCCAAAGGGCTATGCCATACCGTATGGCGTCATGCTGAACAAAAAAAACTGGGGCAGTTGGCTGGGGGGGCGCGGACGCTGCTCGGGAACTGGCTGGGCATCAGTCAGTGAGTGGTGAGCAATTGCATCGTGCATCACTTGTTTTGTATACTCCTTTACCATTGTTATTATTTTCCCTTCCTTTTCTGTCCTATTAAATTGTCTTTATCGCAACCCATGAGTTTTACCTTTTTTTTTTTTCAATTCTCTCCCCCATCTTACTGGGGGAAAGTGAGTGAGCAGCTGTGTGGCATTTAGCTGTCTGCTGGCCTAAACCACAACAGTCCCTCACCTCAGCAGGTTAAGCAGAAAGAGGAGAACTGCTGCCTGAAGGTGCTGAGAGTTTTGTTTTTTTTCCCCCTTTGCTCATGATTGTAGTCCTGAAAGATGAGCATGGAGATCCTCACTAATGAGACATGAGTCACAAGCAAGTTTAGTCATTTTGTTAAGCACTGGCTGCTATGAAAGAAAAACAAACAACAACAAAGCACTTTTAGAAAAAAATTATCTTGAATTAGTGCACCCCCAACTCCCTCTCTTCTTCCCACTCCACATCCTTCTGCAATTCAAAATGAACCTCAAGGACTTCCCCTGCTGTTCATTCCCCCCTCCATCAGCGCTGGCAATTCTCAGCCTGGATAAAGAGCTGCACTTACAACCCTGCGGGCGTGCAGGGTACAGGGATTGCCTGGGGGGGGGTGTCTCTGCTCAAGCCACCTTGGCCAGCCGAGTTTCCCAAGCAAGGACCTGGCAGCGGATATAGTTTTTCTGGATTTTAGTAAGGCTTTTGATAGCGTCCCTCGCAGCATCCTTCCAACTGTCCAACTGTGGGATGAGCGGGTTCATGGTGTGCTGGGTGAAGAACTGGCTGAAGGGCAGAGCTCAAAGGGTTGTAGGGAATGGGGCTACATCTGGCTGGTGACCAGTCACCAGTGGTGTTCCTCAGGGTTCAATTCTAGGGCCAGTTCTGTTTGATGTATTTATCAAAGATCTGGATGCAGGAGTTGAATGCACCATTAGCAACTTTGCTGATAATCCCAAACTGGGAGGTGCTGTTGACTCTCTTGAGGGACAAGAGGCCTTGCAGAGGGATCTAGATAGACTGGAGCATTGGGCTTTGATTAATGGGATGAAGTTTAACAAGTCCAAATGCTGGATTTTGCACATAGGACAGAGTAACACCAGGCATAAGTATATACTGGGAGAGGAGTGGCTGGAGAGCAGCTCTGCAGAAAGAGATCCCAGATTCCTTTCTGGTTGCTGATTGACAGCAGGCTCAACATGAGTCAGGAGTGTGCCCTGGCAGCCAAGAGGGCAAACCGCATCCTGGGGTTATCTAACACAGCCCAGCCAGCCGGTCAGAAGAGGTGATTATCCTGCTGTATTCATCGCTGGTGCGGCCTCACCTCGAGTGCAGCTCTGGGCCCCACAATTTCAGAAGGATGTTAAGGTCCTTGAATGCATCCAGAGGAGGGCAACAAAGCTGGTGACAGGGCTGGAAGGAGTGTCCTATGAGAAGCAGCTAAGGACTTTGGGTCTGTCTAGTTTGGAGAAAAGGAGGCTGAGGGGTGACCTCATTGCTCCCTACAGCTTCCTGAGGAGGGGACGTGGAGAGGGAGGTGCTGAGCTCTTCTCCCTGGTATCCAGTGATAGGACACGTGGGAGTGGTTCAAAGCTGCGCCAGGGGAGGTTTAGACTGGACATTAGGAAGCATGTCTTTACCGAGAGGGTGGTCAAACACTGAACAGGCTTCCCAGAGAGGTGGTTGATGCCCCAAGCCTGTCAGTGTTAAAGAGGCATTTGGACAATGCCCTTAACAACATGCTTTAACTTTTGGTCAGCCCTGAAGTGGTCAGGTAGTTGGACTAGATGATCATTGTAGGTCCCTTCCAACTGAAATGATTCTATTCTACTCACAACCCTTTGAAACTGGAGTTTCCTCCCTGGTTTGAACTTCTGTAGCACTTTTTGCCCCACTAGATCCTGGAAAGAACAAGAAGCATCTGCGGTGATCCCTGATGCCTGCCTCCCTGGGTCTGGGCATGGCCAAAATGGTGGTGTTAGGCAGCAGGAGCCACCTGAACCACTATCACTGGCAAGAGGGTGGCCAGAAAGGCCGTAAGTACCCCTTTGTCCATACAGAGGCAGGCTCCTCATAGCCAACTCCTGCCCCATCAAGAAACCTGAGCCCTCATCCCAACCGACAGACAAACCCTTGGGGCTGCAAACCCCCCATCTGCTGCTTCACCCACAGAACGGGGAGCAGCAGCGTATGAAACTGCCTGGACACCAGCAAGGGTCTCTGTGTCCTCTGCTGCTCTCTTTTCATGCAAGGACCTTGCCTGTGGGGCGCACGCCTGGGAGGCACAGATAGCTTCTCCTATCTCATTCTCAATCAAAATGGGAATAAAATCGGAAGCCTATCCTATTGAATCTGCCAAAAGTGCTGTAAGAAAATACATTTGCAGACGCGGTGGTGACAAAATCCCAAGCCCATCTAGCTGTGTTTGCAGAACTTGCTCTATGCTCCTTTCAGAAAACCAAGGGTGCACCCAAGACATGCAAGAAAGCATCAGCACAGTCTGTAGCGCAGCGGTCCTGCCCTCTGCCCAGACCTGCTGTCGATGACAGACAGATGGTCACCCATGCATTCAGTCCAAGAGGGCAGAGCGCTGCTCAAAGCTGTTGGCATGAGATCCTCCTCACCTGGCTGCTTGACGGTGAGGATGATGAGTCCGGAGAGGTCCTCTGCCCGCTTGTACCAGCGGTCGCTAGGGTCGAGGAGCCACTCCTCCACGCGGCAGTCGTAGGCTCCGCTGTCCCGCACGGTGGCATTTTGAATGGAGAGGAGGTAGAGACCCGGGGACGGGCTCTCTAGGTGCAGCCGGCTCCGCAGGTCGCCCAGCGCTGCCAGGTCCCCGTAGCGCAGGGTGCTCTGCCGGCTCAGCCGGGCCACCACCTCCTTCTCCGGGTGGCCCGGCCGCCAGACATACCACTCCACCGAGAGCTGGGACGAGGGGCTGGTCCGGCTGCTAACCAGGCACTCCAAGGTCACCCACTGGTTCTCCAGCACTGTGATGTTCTTGTGGGTCTGGTTCACTTGCAGGCGGTTATCTATGGGAAAAGGTCATTTGAAATGCAAGGTGATGGAGGGCTGCAAGGGTCCTTTGTCTCCCCACAAGCCCTTCCTGCATGGCCACAATCCTGGGGTGTGATGAAAGAAATGAGGAAGAGGAGGAAAGAAAACAATGGAGGAAAAAAAAAGAGGAGGAAAAGAGAATAGGACTTGTGTTTTTTAGGGTCTTCTGAAAATCTCAGGCTAGCCACCACCAACACCTCATTCAGCACAGGGAACTGGAAACCCACAATCTCCCAGTAGGACCTGGGGGGGTCCTAAGAGCACAGACACCTTGTGAAGGGAGGTCACACCTGTCTTTTCTCATCCTCCTCCTGGGGCAGGGCAGTAGCCCGGTCACACCCCGACCAGTAAGCCCTCCTGTTGTGGGAAAAGGGGAAAAAGCAAGATGGAGAACGGACGGCTGGTTATGGGGAACCACCACTGCAAAAGGAGAAGTGGCACAAGGGCAAAGTCACACACAGTGTTTTGCTGCCTTGGGAATGTCCCTGGTTTTTGCTCCACAATTTCACTGATAGACAGAGAGGTGATTGCAATCAGCTCTTTTATGTGAAATGACGTGTTGTAGACTCCTAACTCCTTCATGACTTCTTTCCAGGGGCACAGTCTGGACTTCCCTGGTACGGCTCCTGCAGCAAGCAACGGGCATCGTACTTCCCAAAGAGAGGTGGGTGATGCAGAGGGGGCAGATCACAGCTCCCCCCTCCCTGACCACCCCACAGCCATCTCAGGACTTTGCAGACAGAAACGAGGAGCTGGGACCAGCAGCGAGCAGCATACTCTGGCCTGCTGTGATCCCTGCACGACCAGGCAAAGCTGCGCTGGGGACCATACTCAATCTCCCTCTCACACGCCCATCCACAGAGCTTGTGTCTAGCCAGCCAAATCCAGACAGAGGAAATGCTTAAGCATCCTAGTCCAGCCCTGCGTCCCAGGTGCGTCCCTCCTGCCTGAGGAATTTTATCCTCCAGAAACAGGCACCCGGAGCAAGTGGGGACAAGGCAGGCTTCCTGGTGAAGTACTGATGCTCTGCCTCAGCAGCACACACGGGGTCCAGGCTGCTCTCAGAGACAGTGCTTG
Source organism: Nipponia nippon (assembly GCF_047370975.1). Classification (NCBI taxonomy): domain Eukaryota; kingdom Metazoa; phylum Chordata; class Aves; order Pelecaniformes; family Threskiornithidae; genus Nipponia; species Nipponia nippon. The sequence goes on along the minus strand of NW_028262336.1, from coordinate 16,598,045 downwards.
CCTCCCTGCCTCTCCACTTTGCACAAAATGAGGGCTCTGTCCCCAGCTTGTGGGGGCCATCTTTAGCTCCTCGGTCAGCCCACCTTTACTAGTGATGTCCGCTGCCACGGAAACCACCCGCAGAGCAGATTTCTCCTTTCCTGGAAGCCAGCTCACCACCTCATTAAACTTGTTACTCACATCTCATGTGCACAGCGCAGAGGGAAAAGAGAGAAGGCTCCCCATGCCTGCCAGGATACAGGCACAGAGCAAAATTAAACTGTGTGCAAAACATAAAGATGCTTCCCCAGGCAGGCACACACCGGTTCTCTCTCAGTAGGTCGCTAGTCGACACTCTTGCTACATGATGCTCCTGAGGATAAAGAAACCTGGCTGGATACAGTGGCTCTCTAGGTTGTGGGGGATGGACAACCTTCATGTGGGGACACTGAAATGCACACCAGCCCAGCCTAAATGGAGGAGGGTCACATCAAAGGGCAAAAACATTCCTCCTCGTGCAGGGATGTGCAGGCATGAGGATGCAAGGAGGGAGGTGACAAGGCTGTAGCGGAAAGAAGAGCAGAGTATCCCTGTTGCCCCAGCTCATGAGCTGTGCACAAGAGCCAACGCCAAGAGGACCCCACCGGCGCGGCACGTGGTACCTGGCTGCTTGACGGTGACCTCTGTCCGCCCCGACACCTCCTCCGCCAGCTTGTACCAGGCATGGTTGGGGCTGAGCAGCCACTCCTCCACGTGGCAGTAGTAGCTGCCGCTGTCTCGGACCTCCGCTCGCTGCACAGTCAGGCTGAAGAGACCCCCCGACGCCGAGCGCTCGAACTGCAGCCGGCCCCGCAGCCCCTCCTCCTCCGCATAGGTGCCATACTCAAAGGCCGAGCTGTGGGTGGTCTTGAGGATGAGCTTGCCATCGGCATCAGAGGGCTTGTGGACGTACCACAGCACGGCGAAGTGCGAGTCAGGGCTGGTCTGGGACTTCACCGAGCAGTTGAGGGGGATGGGCCGGTTCTCCACCAGAGTGATGCTCCGCTTCGACTTGCTCACCTGCAGCTTGGTCACTGCGAGGGAGGAAGGGAGAAGGATGAGGAGAGGTGGGTCATTAACATAGAAAAGAAACTCACCTGGTTTAGGGTGGACCAGAGAGTCCTCCCCCAGCTGCAAGCATGGCTGCTCTTGCCTGGGTCTCACTTGCACTGACCTTTAAGACAAAAGCATTTAGATGTTCTTCTACCAAATCTTCTCTCTTCTTTCACCCCCCACTCTACTCCTGGATCCTCCCACTGTGTTCCACAGCAGGAGGCTGCTTTTTCACAGTTTGCCCTTTAAGAGATTCCTTTTCTTAATTCACCGTGGTCTAAGGCACCAAGCCTAGCAAGAAGACTACACCCAAACTCAGTGGGTTTTTTCATGGTGAAATCATACCACTTGCACCTCAGGGCAATGAGCTGTTGCCCTGTTCCAGAGAAAACCATTTCCAGGCAGACTGGATCAAACGAGACTACGGTTGTCGCATGCCAGCCACCTCAGTGACACGTAACCCACAGGCGCGCAATAGCTAGGGGAGCAAACACGGGCACAACTGGAAAAGAAGAAAGAGCACCAGACTGGAAAGGATCAGCAGGGAGCAAGCTCTGCTCCAGCAGCCAGGAGATCTGGCTCCAGGTCCACCACAGATCGCACAGCCCGGGACAAGCCGCAGGCACTGTCACCTCCCTCAGCTTCCCAAGCGCAACTGCAGTTCCCAAGCGGGTAGCTAAGTGGTCACACAGCGTCGAGGATGACACGGCAGTGTCCTCAGCTCTTGTCCCTGCAAGGAGAGAGACACGCTGGCTTCCAATTCCTTTCTCCCTGCAGGAGTGGGAGATAAAGCCTCTGCTGCGTCTGCTCACCCGAGCCTCGACCCAGGGCTTTCCCATCTGCAGGGGAGGACACCAAGCGCCCTCCTGTGACACTTGTGCTTGGCGTGCCCTGAGGCCCTGCTGCGACACTTGTGCTTGGCGGGCCCTGGACACACCGCTCCTCCCAGCAGCTCTGCCACCACCTCCCCTCCTTCGCCTCTCCTGGGCGACCAGCACCTCCTCTCCAATGCGAGGACGCAGGATGCCCAGATCTGACAGTCCAAAGGGATGAGCCCTAGGCTGAGCGTGAAGCACAACATGTTACCCAGGACATAGCAGCATAGTCAGGAAAATGGGGGGGAGGTTCCCAGGAACAGGGGCAGTGTGCGAGGGGGTCCAGCAGGCAGCAGGTCCCCCCAGCACCCCTCCAAGCAGAGCCCCTTCCCAGTGCACCCTGTGACGGCAAGCACCGCTGCTCAGGCATGGCTTATAAAGGGTGTCCCGACAACTGGCGGGTCCTCAACGGCCAAGAGGCCGAAGGTGGGTACCCCAGTCCTGCTCCAGCCCAGCCTCTCCCACTGCCTCACGTGGCAGCTCCCCTCTGAAACGGGGGCATGCTGTCTTGCTGCCGGGTGAAAGGATTCTGCTGACAACTGGTAAATCTCTTAACGAAACCTAGCAAGCACCCTGGGCACGAGTGGCACGACAGAAGTGTGGCACCACAGGCACGAACAGCTGAAGGCTGCCAGGGGAGCTGTGCCCATCCGCACCCTGGAAACCCGTCCCACGCATCCTGTGTTTGTCGGGAAGCAACGCTGCCTCCTCTCTCTCACTGAGGCACGGGCTCCTCTCTGTGCATCACGCTTTGCTTCCAGCTTCCCCTGGGCCCCGGGGTCTTGGATGCCTGTTGGCACAAGCGATGAGCGACGGGGCCGAGGGAGAGGACAGGCACAGGCAAACAACATCAAATGGGAGGGAGGAACTCCCACCACAGCGACGCTTTCTGCTCGAACACAGCATCTGAGATAGGCATCCTGGTAATGCATTAGATGTCCCCCTGGAGCCTGGATTGCCCGCGGCTTTAATCAGTATGCTAATAAAGATTCAATGGCTGTGTTACGGGTATGACACGCGGACAGTGGAGGGAGGGAAGGAGGGAAACAGTCCCTTGTTTTTTCCCCCCTGGGGACTCGAACCTAATGGAGAGATTTAGCATCACCCTGTTGTATTTATGCCGTACTCCAGACACGCTCCTTCCCCTTTGTTTCACTTTAGGACAGCAGCCTTAGCCACCCCACCCACACTCTTCCCACCTTTTTGGCTCACCGTTGGTTAAGAAAGGTTATTTCAAGCATTAATCAATCTTCCGAGTCCCTGGGAGATGAACCAATAAAGGGGAAGGTGATTCTCAGCAGTTTCCTTTCTCCCCCAGCCCCCTTTCCAAACAGTTTATTTTTAATTGGTACTGGATTATTTTCTGCAACCGTTACTAAGGAAACCTCTGTTACCATAGCAACCGTGTATGTTAAGTCAGTAGCCCTATATCTATTAAAATGCAGTATATACACATGCTGCGTGTGGTGGGGTTGCTCAATATCAACACATACACACACAGAGCAAGCCAGGGTATGCACAGACCGGAGCTGCTGAGATGCAAGCATCCCTCCCAGTGCTCTTCCCGCACCGCAGCACCTCCAGGTGAAAATGAGGAGGACGGGCACGGAGTCTTTGTAAGCCCGGTGTTTGGGGCAACCGACCTGCACCTCATAGGTGACAGATGTATTTCACTGGAGCAGTGAGGGATTGTTCCTGGACCATAATCAGGGCAATTCTCACTGCGTACAAACAGCACGGACCCCTGAGGTCATCCAAGGCCTCTTGGATGGCCTCCCTGCAGCTCCTCCTGCTTCCATTTGACACTTGGGAAGATGCCTGCTTTTGTGGGGGTGGGGGTGATGGGGAAGAAATCTTATTAACTCCAGCAAAAATGAGATCTAAAATTCAATGCACACACCCCAGCCCTCCAAGCCCTCCCTGGCGGCCGTTGCAGCCAGCATTCAGGAATTTGCACACGCACGCACGGTGTCCCCCAAATCTTGATGAGATGATTGCTTCTACTGCTGCTACCAGTGGAAGCAGCAGGCCCTGGCAGGGAATTACAAGTCTTCCCTTTGCTAGACTGCACATGCTCGCACAGGTTTGTAACCATGCACAAAGTTTCGTCTAGATTAGAGGTATCGGTGATATATAATGACACCCCTGCCAATGCACTTCGCATCTAACATGACTTATTTTCCTAATGGAGGCACGCCACGGAAGATGCAAGTGCAGTTTTGTTTCCCTCCCACAGAATTAGAGAGGACACTCTCAGTCTTTTCCAATCTGTGAACACCAAATGCCTCCCTGTCCAGGCACCGGCTCCTGCATAGTAAATGTGCACTTACCTCTTCTTCATTACCTTTCGCAGATCCTATAGAAATAATTCGCAGCTTTTACAGACCACAGGCTGAACACTGCTGAGTTGGAAACACTGTGGCGCACAGGTTATTTTGGGGCAACTTCACCTTCGGGCTACAAGCTGGTTTGCTTGCTCATGCAGGGCAGAGATCCTCTGCCTGCACTCTGGTTAAGGCATGGGAAGCTTTGGGGGCTGCTCACACTTCTGCTCTCCCACAGGAGGAGAGGAGGGAGGACAATCAGCCACCATTCACAGATATGCAAACTAATCCGAAAGGCTCATCTTGCACTCGGGAACAATGATTTAAAAGAAAAAAAAAATCCTGAAGATAGGGTTCCAGGGTGATGGTAACGGTACAATGCAACGCCAGGGAGTCCCATCACTTTCCATCCTGGTGGTAAGTCTCTTCCAGCGCAAAGCAGGTCTCACTATGCCCCGTGCAGCTTGCCAGGTCATGTTTAAAGATGCCTGCATGACACAGAAATGATTGTAGCTGCTGGTGCATGAGTGAGATTGCAAGAAGACTGACACCCCAGGCACTGAGCCAGCCAAACCTCGCCCTTCTGACATGGGGGAAGCTCCCTTTCCTGGCTTGGGGATTTGCCTGGGCAGAGAGCCAGGAAAGGGCTTGGCCTTCAAACGCTGAGTCGATCCAGTCTGCCCCAGGGGCTGGGGTTTCGGTGCGTCAGGGCAGGGCTGCTCCAGCCCTCTGTCAAGCCGTGGAGGCGGTGGGCGCAGCGATGTGAACAGGCACGGTTACATGGCATTTTCTGCTGTGCTGTCAAGAGGCCGATGTTCTCTTAACAGCCTCCCGAACATCTGCTTAGTGAGGGAAACAGGTGCACGTGTCTAGGTGAAGTTATCGTGCATATCATCTGCAAACCATAATCCTGTTGCCACAATGTCTCCTGGCTCCCTGGAGGGTGCCAGTAAAGAGGATACCATACCTTGATGTACTGTAATTGGCCCTACATACGCTATTAAGGCTTTCAATTTACACTGGCAACAAGTCATGGTTACAACCCTCATATTTTTTTTTAAGCTAGCCTGGTCTCCCAGCCGCCATGAAGCCATGCAACCTGTGTGAAGAACGCGTGTAGGCATTGAACTCTGCAGCAGAGCTCGGGCAGGGGCCCTGCAGGCGGCGCGGGGACAGAAGGCATCAGCTCTCCGATGGCACGGAGACACGCACCGCTGAGGGCATCCTGCCACATCTGCTGGAGGAGCTCCAGGAGGTTCGATGGCTGATGACTCGTGCTGGAGCCTGGACAGGACATGGGGGACATTACATGCCTCTTAGTGTGGAGAGGCTGGCAAAGATGCTAGGTGTCCACCACAAGCCCATACACTTACTAGACACCTCACTTCACAGACCGTCCTCCAGCATCACAGTCCCTTTGCACTAATTTCCAGGCTGAGGAAAATGTCCCCGCTGATTTGCAGGGACACGCGTTGTCACAGGATACCTGCGGCAGCCTCTGGTCCTCAAAGCTTGCACCTCTGGGCTGGGGGGCCAGGTCAGACACACCTTACAACCACAGCAAGCTACAACATGGCCAGGTGCTCTCCAAGCTGATATACATGGTGGGGGTTTTCTACACACTGTCAAGCAGGCAATCGGACTCCTCAAGCTGGGCATGTGGTAAGCACAGTTATACAAATATTTGGGGGAAGGGAAAGCAGTCATCAGAGGAGGAGGACAGAGGCAGTGACCTGATTCACAGCTTTTCTGCTGACTCGCTGCCGTGGTGAAGCCACTTGGCTCCCTCCTCTCTGTTTCCTAATCATCAAGCAGGGGTTACAACACTTACCTTTACCAAAGCACTTTGCAATCTGTACCTAAAAATGGTGTGATAAAAAGATGCTCTGTCTCAGACTCCTTACATCATCTTCCCTTGTAGGCAGCAAGAAAATACAACAGCAGGAATTCACTTCCCACCTGGGAGCCACTATTAACAAGTCCTGGGAATGGCGATGTTTAATTGCAGCTGAAGATACGCTCCCCCCCAAAATGGCCCCATACAAAACCCCAGCGTGCTGCCCTGCAGCAAAGGAGGAGGGGGCCGCCGGCCGGGGACAGAGCCAGCTCCGCACGAGCCAGCGGCCGTGGTGCAGAAAGAGTGGGCAGGACGGCCACCAGCAGCCCACAGAGTCCCCGGGGAGACCTGTCACCATAGCAGGGAGGTGGTGTCCCACTTTGGAGGCTGCTGCCCTCTGGGGAGAGCTCCTCCAGAAGACACTCTCGCCTGGAGAGAACTGATGAAGTGTTGCAAAAAGTTTTCCTGGGGAATGTCCTACTTTTACAAGCCCCTGCTGGGATTTCACTGTGCTGAGGTGTGTGTACGAGGGGAGCAGAAACGAGGCCAACCCAACCCGAACCCAGACATGGTGTAACACCACACACAGGGTTTAGCAGGCCGATCAGGATAGACTCATTTCCAGAAGCATGGTCCCAAGGCAACTCTCCCTGGGAGGAACCCAGCTCTCCCCGGCACCCTCAGCATACAACCCTGCAGGGCACCGGCCAGGCTTTCGGCACAAACTCAGCTCAGCTGACCCCTCAGCCTGCGGTCACAACCCCCAAGTGCCCCATCATTTCCCTCACTAGGGCCCAAAAAGCACTTGGTGCTCAAATTCCTGCCTGGAGATGTTTGCCTGGGATTCAAGGGACTCGTGTGCAGGTCACTGCCTTGCCACAGGCTTAGGCATGTACTAATGCTCGGCACCTCTGCCAGCCCTTCTCCCTTCCACAAAGCAGGGCTGAAGAGCCTCCTCCACCTCCACACATGTTGCAAGGACACCCGCGGTAATGACCGTGGGGAACTGGGGCAATGGGATTCAAGCAAGTACACGCCAGCCTTCTGACTCAGTGTGGCAAGGGGTGGGTGACTCACGTTTACTAGGTTAGCTGAAAGCAAATCAATATTCAAAAGAGAAAGATGAACGAGCCGTTTCAGAGAAGAGGCATCAGAGGAAAGGCATTTGCAGAAGGGAAGAAGATGAGATGCTCCTAGGAGGACCTTGATTATTAGGCTTAACCATGGCATAGAAATTACAGCAAAGACAAAGACTTCCAGTGCCGGGGCAGCCTCCCCGGAGATGGCAGGAACATGGCAGCACAGCTCCCAACTCCTGTTACTCTCTTTTAACAGAACACAATTCCTCCTGAAACTGGATTAGCAAGGTTGCAAATTGCATTAGCCAACATGGGAGGCTGCTGGTGCAACAGGAGCAGGAGAAAGGGAAACAGCATTAGACTTTGCCTGCCATTATTACTGCCATTATTAACTTGTCACTTTACTGTAGTGTTCCTATAACAATGAATTATTGCCTGCAAACAGGCTGACATGATTGAATTACTGGGAGAGCAGCTCCATGGGAAGGAGAGACAACGTTAACCCCTTCCTGAGGAAGGCTCAGCTGCTGCTCCCTCCCAGGTGGGCACACAAGAGTTGAGGCTTCCACTTTGAACACCAACCTGCCATCTTGACCTTCAGCAGTGCTCGTTTCAGAGCAATGCCAAAAGTTTCTACGGTCCCCAAACTGCTCAGGTCCTGGTTGCAGGTGGGCTGCTCTGGGTTGGACATGCAAAAAAAAGAAGAATATAGGTCTGTCTGCAACAGCAATAAAGAGATGCAGCTGGAGCTCTCCTATCTTTGCAGGTCTTCCTGCAGCCTCTCTAAGCCTATTAATTTCGTACGGCCAAATCCTTGTTTTTGCATGCTGCTCCTTTCTCATATAGAGAAGATCGGTCTCTGGACAAGCCACCAAACCGACTGACTGCTAGTCTAGATGGATGTGGGTCACCTTTTTCCCCCTCCCCCCTTGCAGGGACAATACCATCTCCTTGCAATCAGACAGGCCGTTAATCCGACTGCCCTCTGCCCTGCCCGACGCCCCTGGAGAGACGATGCAATGGCCCTTCCCCAGAGGGCTGTGCCAGGGCAGAGCCCCTGTGCGGAGCAGGAAGGAGCAGGCATGCCTTCACCCACCCCGGCCATGCCCCTTGGCGTCCCCCCCGGGTGCCACCCAAATGCTACCCCCACTCCCCCGGGGTTCGAGAGGCTTGAGCCTGCCTGCCTTTGGTCTCCTCCTCCCTACATGTACTGCTCATGTTTTGCTAAAAATCAGCTACGTGACACTTCTCTCCCAAATTTACAGTGCCTTATATGAACGCCGCAAATGCCTCCTGCAGCATGGACTGGTGGGTGCTCCCAGCCCCAGGAGCAAGCCTAGGGCTGTGACCCACCTCCTCTCAGGGATTGAAAGAGGCCGGGAATAAACCACCAAGTGACCTGCATTTCAGTACGTTCAGTAAGTTGCTGCAAAGTCCATAGCCCAGAAGGCACAGACCTTCCCCAGCCTCACGGCCTGCTGCTGCAGCAAGATGAGCTGGGTACTTAAGTAGCCAGGCACATCCACCCCCATCCCAACAGCCCCAGCCCAAAATTGAGCCCCAAGCACAGGCACGCGCCCTGAAGCATGCTGTACGACTGTAACCTGAAGAAGTGCAGCCTTATGCACTCAAAATGCTGATGGTGGGTGCTGTGGCAAAGCAGAACGGGCATCTCCCCTTGTACCCTGTGGTGGACCTGCCTCCATCAGATGCTCTGCTGTACCCACACCAGCTTCAGCCCCACAGAAGGTGAGCACCGCATCAGCCAAACCTACTGACAACCGGCCCAATGCCTCCCTCTCCCCAAAAGCAGCACAGTCAGACTGCTGACCTACCAAACACATAGGTAGCGGGCCAAGTCCATCGCTGCACACCTCATGCCGTGGCACAAAGACTGCAGGCGGTGACAAGGACATCTGCTCAGCTAGGGGACAACCTGGGATTACCAGCCATGCCATGACGGAGTCTGTGGAGCAGCTAACAAACTAGCAGGTAACTAAGCGAGGCCTCGGGGAAGAATGCATATGTGACCCAGAAAGTCTCTTTAAAGCCCGGAAGCCATACATCTGTGAGCATATATGGAAAAGGCTGTGTGTGTAGCTGCAGGGATGGAGAAAGCTGGGAAGCCCACAGCCTCCAAGGTCTGGCCATGGATAAGCCAGAGACCACCGGCTGGGACATGCCGCTGGCCTGGGAAAAGCAAGAGCTTAACCCAAGAAACAGAAACCATGTCTCTCTGAAGGACAGCAAGAAACAAATATACCCCAAAGCAAAATGCCCCACAAACCTAAACTCAGAAACCTTCCTGCCAAACCCTGCAATGAAGGTAAAAGTTCTGCAGAAGAGAAGAGGGGAGGGAGGAATAAAAGATTCCCAGCATGAGTTGTGCCTGCTGTCAGAAAACAATATACGGCTCACTGATCACTTGTGAATTAAAATATGGAGATAGGATCACTGGAAGATAAATTCAGTACCAAGCTACAGCCACCGAGGATAAAGAATGAAAAAAATAACATACTGAGATATTTAATCAACCCTCATCAGAAAGATTTCAAACAAAGGAGCGCTCTGTCAATTAGGAAAAAAAAGTAATTAAATGTACCCGAAGAGCAAGTTGTAACATATACAGCAGCACCACACACAAACTCCCATGCCAATCTGGAGGCTGTCCATTAATGGCTGAATTTCCTAACAGAGTGTCAGAAAAATACTTGAGAAGTTTGTGTAGGTGCACACTAAGAGTACAACTGCACCCTGTAGCACATGGCTGACTTTTGCAGCACTGTATGTGACCTGAGCATTTTCAGCGGCTACTGCTGAAAAGCTGGCTGCTACACAGACGAGATGCTGCGGGTGGTATGAAACGCCATTTTCTTGTCATCCAGAGAGCAAGCTCTCCAGACAGACCTCAGGCAGCACCACAAAGTCTTTTGGACGCTGCCCGCACGAGCCCTGCCAGCCCCAGGTTGTCAGTGCTGCCCTCCGTGCAAAGATGAAGTCCCCTGAGAAGGACCAAACTGAATCCATCCAAGAGCTAGCTCACTCTGCTCACCTTTAACTATTCCTTTCCACCGGGTTAATTTTCTGCAGGTTTAGTAAACTGAGCTGGTGCACAGCGGGATCGATGCTGGCACGAGGAATGGGACAGAACCATGCAGCCAGCAGCACGCGTCAGGGAGGAGGATCACCTCCTTCTGTGCAACCAAGTGCTAGATCAGCTCCACCTGCACCCTAAACGCTCATGATACTGCAGCCTCCAGAAATTAACTGGCAAATCCGTCTACTGTGCGGAAGAACAACCAAGAGAAATGAGCCATCTGTTGTTTCTCAAGAAATTGTCTTCTTGAACTTCTTTAGGATAGAGGAAGTATTACAGCAGGATGGGCTACAGATCCACCATTATCTGGACTCCCTGCTTCTCTATTATATGGAGCACGGAAAAGTGTAGGAATGTTCTTTAACAGCATTCTAAAGTCCTATTTAAGCAAATAATATGGCCCTGGGAGCCAACTTTTATATATACATGTTAAAATAAAAGACTCTGAGCCATAGGTTCAGCATGTCCGGAGCCTGCCATTTTGCTGTAAGGAAGCAGACCACAGGTTCAGTGAACCCAGGAATTTAGTCTCTGACCAATGTCAGAACAGGTAGAAACCCCAAAATAATCAGCCCTATATGAACCAAGGTTCTGGAAAAGCATTCAGATAAAAATTGTCCTTGTTTATTCTGTTGACACAGAGGTATTAATCTCACAAGGTAAAATCACCATGGGAAGAAATGGCTGGGTTGGTTTTACTGAAGTCGCTCCCTTTACGTGGGCATTGCTGCACCACCTGGCCACGCAGGCCACTGTCGCGTTGAAGAGCAAAGCCATTGTGTCCAGACAGCTGGGTCCCACCAGCAGAAGACACCCCCAGACCATCAGTCGTACCAATGCTCATGAAGGCAAGAAGCAGGGGATTTACAGTAATCGGGGCTGGGCCACCTCTCTGCCTGGCTGCTCAGCGCCATTCTTCTCAAAACAGGACACAGCCTGCCTGTGCAGAGGACTGATGGGGAATATGTAGTTTCTCATTCCAGGAGAAGCATCCCATGTGATACAGAAGCTAGAAAAACGGCACAGGTCCCATGCACAAGGGTGGACAGCCAAAGCTGCTGCTCAGGCATGCTGGGAGGGACACCTGGGCTGGGTACTGCTCTGACTGGAGGGCTGAGAATGCAGCAAGAGAAAAATTGTGCTGCTGCAGCACTGAGCCTGCTGGTCCTGAGGCCGCTCACCGTGTGGAGAACAGTGGGGCAGCAGACGGGCTGGGGCTCCATGTGTGGACCGGGGAAGGAGAACGGTGGCCAACACCTGGCTGGAAACCTGCTCATCACCTGTGCTCCTTCACCCCCAAGGGCTGCCCCTGCTGACTCTGCCTTTGAAGACTTCAAGGACATGAGGGATGGCCAAAGCTTTAGAGCTGGACAATGTCTAAGTACTGTTCACTGCAGAGTATTTTAGTCCAAGGAGAGCAAACAGGGAATCGATGAGAAGCTAAAGTGTGTGGAGAGAAGACGTTCAAGACAACATCAAAGAAGTTGCATGGGCACAGAATGCAAACAGGCTGACATGGTGGTTCTGTACGTGCATGCTGCAAATGGGAGTGGAAAACTGCTCAGAAGATACTAAAGAGAGAAGCAGAGAGTGCTTTGAAATCGAAGTGAAAAAATTGCTCCTAAAAAAGTAACCTTGAAGAGAGTTAATTTGAACAGGGCAGCATATTCTGAATACAGCTCAGGTCTCCTGGTGTTGTCAGGCTTGTTCGGGGGCTGAAAAGCAAGACTGCCCGCAGTAAGGTCAACGGGCACACGCAGAGCAGGCCGAGCTGGGTTAGGGTCCTACTAGGTGCAAGGACGCATTCCTGCCCCCTCCACCCTCGTGAAATGCATCTGAGATGATTCATGCATTTAAAATCCAACTTCTCAGGTTATGCCCTTGGGTGCATTTTCCAGGCTAAAGCCCCAAGGGAAGCCCTGAACATAACTGATTGCAGTCAGCTCAACACGCTTGGCTCTGACAGAAACATTTCACGGGCAAACCTGCCGGGGAGCCAAGTATCACTGCTCCCAGATGGGAAACCAAAGGCAGGGGGAGGTGAAACACAGCTTGGACCCTGCAAGGCCAGTGTCAGCATCCCCAGCACGGGGTCGGGAACGCTGCAGTGCATCTGGCACGAGCTCCCTCCCCTGCTGCTCATGCCGATGGGCTTGTTTCCATGTGGCAATGTTTTTGTGGGGTCAAGACGACATTTGCTCTTGTTGCTTCGGCTCTGCTGACACCAGTGTAACCTTACGCCCACGTGTGACCTACATCGGGCCAGATTTGCCCAGCTGAGTGATGTGGCGGAGCACCTCTCTGATACCCATGAGTGCGAAACCACAGCCAGCTTTACAAGGCCAGCCAGCAAGTGCCCCGCTGGGAGCGGGGCAGGGAGAGCATCCTCATGCGGATGTGTGCCCACGGGCGAAACCCCACCTCAAATCTCTATTTACAAACCAGTGCCCAAACACTAGAGGGTACGTTACGCACCACACAGGCAGCGAGAAGAGGAGGCTCTCAGGTGTGCGTGACAGTGATGGCACATGGAGAAGATGGCAGACGGGGATGCTGGCAGCAAGGTGTGATGGCTAAGTGCAGATAAAAAGCACCCCAGGGTGCTAGCCTGGGATAAATAACTGTGCCAAGGAGGCAGCAGCAAGTCTAAGTGGGGAAGCTGTCCCAGGGGACCTCACAAGTGTGGGGACAGAGCTCCCCAGGGCGAACGTGCAGGGGTAGGAGACTACCAGGGGTACAAGGTGGAGGAAGCAAACCCACCTGTGCTACCTTGAAAAGAAAAAGGGCTCCAGCTGGGTCGCTAATGCAGGTCTATACAAGGGGACAGCCCTGGGTCACGCAACACTGAACCCCTTCATTTTGTCTGTTCAGTGTGCTGGAAGCTGATAGGAAAGAGCAGCAGCTCGGAGGCGGAACAGCAGGTCTTAGCCCACTGGTGATGACGGGAAAGGAGCAAGTCCCCGAGCACCCAGGGGAGAGGAGACTGCTCTGCGCCGCGGTCGTGGCTGTTGATGAACAGCCTCCTGTCTCTCCTGAGCACCCCTTGAACTCCTTCATCACTCAAGCAAGAGTACAACTATTTGCCAGATGGAGCAGGCAGCTGTAAAGCAGGGAAGCAGCGCTATTCTACAGAGCAAAACCACTCTGGGATCAAGCAAGCAGCAAACTTAAGCTTCCAGACTTCACTGCTGTAAGGAAGTTTCCAGCTCATTAGCTTTCCTTGTTTAACTTTATTGCTGGATGCTGCCAGCAGCAAAAAGTGTCAAGTATTTAAGCAGGCACTTTGTGGCCCTTGAAAACACTTGTTTGAGCCTCCATTCAAGAGTCTGGGAGAGGTCCGTACCCCACTGGACACCCATTGTAGAAAAGGCATCTTTTGCATCCATCCACGAGAGGATTCCTTGCATGCAGATGTTACTAAGAAATGAGACAGAAGAAAGGCATTAACAATAGTATCTGATTTTCATTTGTTGGAGAACGCCTCTCCTTACCCTATGTGAGTGTCTTGGCAATTGTTTGAAAATCAGTCCTCCTTTCCTGACATTAAGCGTGCCATAAAGCAGTCTGATTTTCCAGTTCTCCTCTGCCTCATCCCCTCCTCGTCCTCCCAGCATCCCCAGCCTGTGCAGTTACAACCATCACTGAGTCTTCAGACACAAGGATGAGCAGGGTACTGAGCCACCTCTCTGCGGCTGCCAGGGATGGGCTCGGACCAAGAGGTAAGGGTCCTCTGCTCTCTGCTCCTTAGGTTTCTCCAGCCACTGCTACCCCAATGCCGCCAGGCTGCTGTTAGTGGTGGTTTCTCGTGGATGGCAGGAGAGCAGCAGAGCGCTCTGCACCCACCCTGCTCCCAAAGTAAGGTTCAGGCACAAGCCTCCCCCTTCTCCAAGGCCAGCTGAGGAGCCTCCACCCTCCCTCTCCACGATGGTTTCAACTTGACAGCTCCTAATAAACCAAACTTTAGGAAGCAGCCCCCGGAGAGCCCCTGGAAGCTAATTAATGCTCTAATGAAGAGCCCGACTGCTTTGTTTGCTTGATGGCTCCCAGGTCAATCAAGCTGCTGTAGCCCGGCTCGCAAAAAAGCAGCGAGGAGCCCAGCACCCCTGGCATCTGCTCGGTTATCATCCCCCGCCACCCCTCCCCATCCCTCCTCCCACGTTCATTACTGTCAAAAACCCGGCAGCAAGAGGGCAGATTTATAGAGGCGACGGCAGCTTCTCCCCGTGTGACCGCTCCACGATTAGTCACGAAGGAACCGGCCGAGGGACGACGCGAGGACGGAGGGGTGGGAAGAGCACAGAGGCATGGCGAGGTGGGTGCCCTGCAGGTCAGGATGGGCAGGTCTGTGCCTGAGTACCAAAGGGGTGAGGGGGTGCTTGGGGGGCTTTGCCACAACCTCCTGCTTGTGTGAAAGCTCTGCTTTTTTATTCTCCTGTTGCCAGAAAGACTCCCCAGCGCTCAGACCCCAGGCCCTCTCAAAGCTCTGCCGAATCACCCCCTCACTTGTGCTGCAGGGGAAAGATAAGTGTGGTAATGCATACGAGGACAATGGTAATTTAATACACCAGCACAAATCTGCTCAAACCTCCTTGCCAAAAGAGTCCTATCCAGACGTCCTAGCCTGCCCAGATCGCAGCAGAGTCCTCATCATGCACAGTGCCGCCAGAGACTGTCTGCTGCCCTTGTCTGAGTCCCGCAGACTGCACGGACGCACGCCGCTCCCAGACAGTACCTCCCGTCTCAGCCACTCCATCCCTGACAACCTGGCAGGGAGAAGCAAGATCCAAGAAGGAGCCAAGAACAGAGCACGCTTGGCAGCCCTTGGGTCTCCCCTTGACCCACATGCATCTATCTATCACCTTCCTCCCTTGGGCAGGACCGGGAGCCCAGGCAGCATTCCCTCTCTATGCTGCATGAGGAAGGGGGCAGAGAGCAGCGAGGGGGTACTGCTCAGCCAGCATCCTCATGCCGAGAGCTCAGCCTAAATGCAAATGCTTTCAGAGTCACCTGCATTCAAAAGGAACCGCCTGCACCTTTGCCCCCCTCCTAAAACCCAAGATCAGCAAGTGCCAGCGAGTCACCACAACTGTCCCCTCCAAGGACAGGACACATCTGTCCTGACTGATCTCTTGCAGATCAGCCCGGTAAAGCTTGCATGGAGGATGCTCTTCTCCGCTTGGAAAGGGGCAAGTGCGCAAAGGGCAAGGCAACATCTCTAGAAGGGAAAGTGGTGGTGAACCCTCAGGGGAAAGGGGTGGTGAGCCCTTGGGGCAAGCCCTGGCTTTCAGGGATGAAAAAAACGGGGTTTCAGAGGCAGGCCAGATACTGCAGTGGAAGGGGAGCCCCAAACACAAGGCTGCTGGTGGGAAGAAATCTCCACCCCTGCACTTGGAGCTCGCTCCAAGCTCAGCCTGCGCTCCTCTGCGTGGTCTCCTGCCAGCTTTGGCTTCGGGAAAGCAGCTGTCGTGAACCGAGCCATACTTTTATTGTTCCTCCCCCTCTGCTGCAACATGAGCTCACTAAGAAACAAACAACAGGCAGCTCGAGAGATGGAAGTAAAAAGGAGAGCGCTGCGTTGTAAGGACATGAAACGGCCACAGGTGATCTAGCTGCTCGCCAGTCTGGTCCACAATCCTGCCCGACAGACCCCCACACCAGCCTGGATTTCTGCCCCAGCCTACAGAAGTTAAAACCTAGCACTCACCCTACAGCAGTGCAGGTCGCTCTCCCTGCAAAGCACACAGGAGCTACCTGGGGCAGCGTGCCCATACCTGTGCACAACTCTCCCCCTACTTTGCAACCCAACTCATGCCGGCTTGCATGACAGCGAGGAGCAGGCCATGAAAGGGAGAAACACTGGAGCTTCAGATCCTACTGCTGCTGCTGCTGCTGAGTTTTCACGAACCACCAAGTGATGGACAACATACCCTCGCGATACCTAAATTCTCTGTAAGCTCTCACACGTGCAGCCAGCATCCTTCATAGGGCTCTTCCTCACGCTGCCCGTCCTTATAACTGCTTCATGCCCAAGGGGCCAGGAACGTCACACTCAAAGGTCAAATCTGGCTCCAGATGCCATGCAGGGCACTTCTGCCATCCCACCTACAGATCTTTACTTCAGAGCTGGGTTAATGCTGCCATTCCCTGCCTTATTCACTCCCTCCTTCAGGAGCTACGTGTTTCGTTTCTCAAATACTGCTTGTTTCTTCCCGGGAGCAGGAAAGGACTGGAGTATTTCAAGCTGCTTGGCGTTTCCTCAACATTACCTGTTGGCCATAAGACAGCCGTAGGTGAAATTACTTTGCAGCCACATTAATACATGCAATTCAAAACCAGCATTGCCACCTCTGCAGTTACCACTCAGCATGGATGACAACTACGAACACTACCCACTGCAAGAGCGCCAAGGAGAGACAGCCTAGCACTGAAACAGCAAACTGACACACCAGGAGAAGCTCCAGCACCCTGTCCCTCGAGGATGTGGGATTTCACAAAGCAAAGAGATTAACGAAGCAATCAGAAAGCCACTATTTTACCTTTCTCACCTGAACACACTTTAAAGGCTGACATATATCGATTGCCATGTCTGCACCTGGAACCTGTCAAGGAGAAAGGTCACTCTGACAAACAGGGAGCAGGGGTTTAAGAGGAAACTAGAATCCCAGCATTAACTTACAATCTGGAAACACACGCTGGCTCAATTTGCCAAAAGGCCACCACAAAGAAGCCTTCTTTATGGTGTCCCTTAGTGGATCGGTAGGGGAGATAGTTCACCCCAAACTCACTGACATATGGGTCAAGGCAGGAAGCCGTGGCTAGTGGGCAAGGGAAAGGCGAAAGCTAGGACTAAGACATCCAAAAGCAGCCTGAAGTTATGTCATATTAAGGTGACTACAGAGCCACAGACTTGGACTGACAGAGCTCTCAAGTGTTTAGTCATTCAGGGGTCCTGAACGACCCCTTTTGAAGAAGCCCCGGATATTAATCTGAAAACCAGTATCTGCTTCATCAGCACAGGTCTGACTGTGGGGGCACTAGGATGTTCATCCCAAGGCAATCCAGGAAGGTGCCTCCCACGTCATCCTGGCTCCTCTTTGGGGATTATCCAGCCAAAGACCCAGCAATGACACGACACAACACTCTGCAGCCTGCAAAACCAGAGAGAACCACAGCAGTCACTGGTACGACTGCCGGCACTCCATTCACGGAGAACATCAACCACCCACTCTCAGAGGCTGCCTGGGACATGGGAACAAAACACAGAGAGAGCGCAACCGTGGCGCTGCGGATGCTCTGAGGAGCCCCCCCTTCTCCTCCATCCTCTTGTGGGTCATAAAACCACAAACATTATGCAAGGCTCATTGGACTGACAGCTAAGATTTGTGTAGCTGTAGTTTGTTGAGTAGCAGGGAGGTAGGGACAGGTAAAAACCACAGAGACCTATGTGACTTCTTCTGTTAAGGCATCACTTGATGGTTACTGCTCCAGTAAAGAAGAACCAGCTGCTAGAGCATGGTTTAAATGTCCTTTAAATGTCCTCCTGGCCACCCTGAGCTGTGACACAGAGGCTCTCTTCTGGAAGCTGTTATCAAGGATTTCTCTTTCTCTCTCCGTCTCACACACATATGCATGCACAAAGATGTGCCACGAAGAAGCATATTACTCCAGGGACCATAGTCAGTCAACACTGTTTCCTAGGGAAATAAGCTAAAATGATGAACATCACCAACCTGACCTTGCGAGCAGTAAAACATGTATTACAAGGCAGGATAATCAAGACAAATGGAGAAGATTAACCTGGAGATGAGGGCAAGGAAGGAGGGAGGGAAGACAGAGGTGCTCATGAGGCGCCTGGAGCTCACAGCATCCCCTGACTTTTCCAAAGACGTGCTAAGGGTTGGGGAAGGTGGAGAAGAGTATGAAAAGGGCCACTGAGGGGAAAAACAGAAAGGTCAAGCCAGAAGACAAACCCTGGGCAGAAGTCCCTCTGCCCAGGAACACAAAGGGAGGACTGACCATGCTGCAAGGACCTGAGCCAAGAGTCTTAAAGGTGCTAAAAGCCTCACTCCAAACATCAACTCCAGCCCTAAGGCTGAGACAGCAATAAACTGTTCAGCTCAGTGACGGCCCAGAGCTGCCCTGACCATGCATCTTTGCACCCTTCATGGACGATAGAAAGCACCACCAAAATATCAGTGATAAGGCCTACAGAAGGCACCTAACTCTCTCCACTGGCTGTGCATGGAGCATAAACACCTTGTAGGTTTTCTGACTCTCCCTGCCAAGCCAGGTGTCTGTTGCCTAGCTGTTGCACACTCTGCGTGGGCACCCATAGCCTTGGTGACTTCCAGCTGGAAAGGGCTCAGTTTCTGGTGGGGATGAAAGTCAGGCTCTTTGATCACTAACTGCTTTTGAAGACGCCTCCAGCAGAGCGAGAGATGCAGCCAGGTACTAGACAAAAGCTGCAGCACCTCACCTATGCCACATGTGCACGTGCAGGTTTTGGCAGGAGCATGTCTCTCTTCTTTGATCCTGTTTGCCCTGTCCCTCTCCTCTCTTCCCCAGGTTAGTCTGCTCTGATGAATGGAGGTGGCAACCTGAAAGGCACCTCCATCTCACAAGAACAGCCTAGAGACTGGACCAAGCTGCAGTCACCTCACCGACCAGAAGAAAAGCCCATAAACAGCACATGAGGAGCAAAGAGAGGACCCAGTTCCCCAGAGGTGGATAAGGGAGCTCCAACATATCTGCGGCCAAAGAGCCAAGCAGTCCCACCTGTACTGTGCACACGTGTGAGACGTCAGTCACAGCCATGAGAGCAGTCCTTGCTCTGGAGAGACCACCTCAGCACTGGTATGTACCCTGTCCCTGCCACACACCCCCCAGCTCCTCTTGTGCGCTCTTGGCACTGGCACTCACCGGGCCGCAGGACCCTGATTTCCAGCAGGTTGGAAGTCCTGTCCGCCAGCCGTGTCCAACTGCTGTTGTAGTTCTTCCTCCAAAGCTCGGCCACACACTGGTACTTGCCGGCCTCCGTGTCGCTCGCCCTGCTGATGCTCAGGCGCACGTTGTTGCTGGACTCAGCCTTCTCGATGGCAGTGCGGGTCCGGAAACCCGTGTACCTGTCACCCCACTGGACACCGCCATCGCGCGTGAAGGTGACCAGGTCGTGAAACTCTGTGCTGCCCGCCGGCTGGAAACGCCACGTCACCGATACTGGTACCCACGACGGGTAGTGAGGCTTGATGATGCACTGGAGGTCGAAGGACTCGTTGTAGGTCACACCAGGGGTGCGGGAGATAGCTGTCACAGCAAAGCCGGCCTCTGTGGAAAGAGAGAAAAGAGCTTTGAGAGACACCTGCCTAAGGATGCCCTGCTGTTAGCATGCGAAAGCTAGAGCGTGGTCACTCGGTCACAGGCCTGGAATAATCAGCCACTCGCGTTGTGTTGGGTTCTCATTTGCAATTGCAAAGTGGCATGAAAAGCAGTGACAAAAACACACTTCAGTGCCTGCGTAGCGGTGACTGCCTGCGTAGCGGTGACTGCCTGCGTGAGCGCTGGCTGGCAGCGGCAGCAGGATCGCGCTCAATTTCTGCCCAGAGGAGCGAGATCCCGAGACCCGGCGGGTGAGCAGCCAGCCTCTGCACGCTGCCAAAGCCCCGTATGGAAACGCAGCAGCACAGTGGCAAGGGAGCAGCACCAGGCAGAGCAGCTACCCAGCAGCAGCCTGGCTGCTCACAGACCCTGCGATTCACATCCACCTCTCGGGCAGGGGGTCCCCACCCCGTCCCCCATCCCAGGTCTGTGGCTGGTTGCTGCAGGTGAAGGAAAGATGAGGAAAGTGAGAAGTAGCAGCCTTCGTTCATGCATCAGAGAGGCGGCAGCGGTTACAAAACCCCAGGATGGAGGCAACTGAAAGAGAGAGAAGCTGGTTGCTCCTGTTCTTCATACAGCACGGCTTTTGTTCTCTTCCAGATCACAGCTCCAGGATGGCTTTGTGCAGTTATTCTCACACGTGCACCACTCCACAAGCCGGTCAACACATTCTGACTCATCTACCCCCAGCACTTCATTGCTTTAGGGGAGTTTAGAACCAGCAGCCTATTAGTAATTTGAAGATAACATATTCCCAGTCAACTGGTTTCCATTTTGGGTCGGGGCATTTCCATTGCTCAGTTGCTCTGAGCTGCAGAGACAAAATATTTTCTTCTCTTCCAATCACTTCAGTGCAGCCAGCACATTTAGCAAGGACCTTGTTTTCCACCAGCAGCATCCCAAGAAGTGCTCCCTTCCCAGGAGGCTCTGCAGGGTGTCCCATGCCGGCTGGCAGCTCTCCTCCCTCCCCCTGCAGCGCTGACCGTTCTGGCACCTGGCACAGCCACCACCACAGGGGAGAGCCCGGCCAATGCCCAGTAGAAACAAGAATGTCTTCTGGATCAGTATGGAGCTTCCACTGGCTTGAAATTACAGTTCAAGAGATGAGCTGGCAGCTCACCGCAACCCACAGAGCTGCTACCATGGGCCAGACCAGATGCAGCATGGACACGGCCGTACCTGCACGCTTCCAGCAAGTGCTTCTGCGGCCCCACGGTGTCACCATGCCAGAGCTGGCGTAATTACTGAGAAAACAGGTCAGTCTTTGGGATTAAAGCCTCTTGCAACATGTTCAGTGATTACCCAGGAGAGCAGAGCGAGACCCAGGCTGTCTCCCCTGCAGGACTGCTGCATCTCATACCCACGTAAGCCCTTACCTTCAGACCCTGCAGCAGCCCTCCTGCCCTGGCAAGTGTGTTACTGGGCCCAGCTGTGCCAGCGATGGCCCTAGAAAGCCAACTTAATTTCACCAAGACCAGCTGACTTTGTAAAGTTTAATCTCCAGTTGGCTTGGCCAAGGAAGCTTCATGAAGGGACTTCTCTTGACTGTCATGCAAAAGCCAGGTGTGTTTCTCAGGTCGTCAACTCAACCAACACGCTCATGGCACTTACTTAGGTTAGCACACAAAGGTCCTTCTTCCTTTGGGAATTGGTATACAAGGAGAGAAGCCACGCATAAAAGCAGGCAGATTTTCTGCAAGACCTCCCTACAAGAATACAGCAGCCCCCCTCAGGGACTGAAGTCCCTGCAGGCACTCAAGATCCTCAGAAGTTCAGGGACATCTGGTCTCATCCGACAGCACATCTCTCTTCTGGCTATTGCTTCTGAACCACCCTGTAGATAGATTTATGGGTTTGAACATCATCTGTGCTGGTTCAGCTAAAGAGTTTCTTACTCTGGCAGACCGGCAAACGATTAGACCTTAACTTGAAATGTGAGTGTCACTAAATTTACCGCATTTTTTTTTACTAGCAATTTCTGTGGCCATAAACCTCTCTTGCTCTTTCTTAGCAACCTTCCATTTGAGTTTCTCAGGATAGTTCAAAAACATTACGCTGAACAAAAAATATCAGATTCAGCAGCAATGAAACAATACTCAATATTTTCTCCACTAAATTTTCATGAGCTACTTCAGTGTTGCTAGTTCTAGGAAGAGGACCTAGGAATTTCTCAGGACTTGACAGAATGTGCTCTACAGCTGGCGATTTCTCTGGGACAAGGAGCGGAGGAGAAGGGACAACTACCTTTCCATCACATCTTCTGGAACTGCTGGGCAATTGCAAGCATCTTAAATTTTAACAAGAGTAAAAGTGATACATTTTAAAACCTCAACACTTAATCTCAACACTTCTACAAGTGGCAGAGTAAAGAGAAGGGCCGATATGTGGACTTACAGCAGGCCAAATGCTGCTGACCTCATGAGGAAGACGCTGTTGAAACCAGATGAGAATCTGCCTTTAGTTCTTTACGAACTAACGTCCCTACCTGCTTTTGGAAGCTATATAGCAAAGATTTCTAGCTCCAGACAGAACAGCCTCTGAAAGAAAGTCAAAAGTGAAGGGGAGGAAAGGAGGAAAAAAGCAAGATTTTAATCAGAATATGATACAACTTTGAAGCCTGGTCTCTCACACATCTTGCCAAAGCTTAAGATTAATACTGCAGAGAAGCCAAAAAAAGAACAAACCAACCCCCCAAAAATTCCTATCTCAACCTTTCAATAGAGCTCCATGATTGTTTATAGCCCTGGCATTCTGCAAATCAGTGGCCTCATAGGAGCAGTCATCCCTTCTTCAGTCTCCTGCAGAGCACTTCGGGAACTAGTCCAGGACTTATAGCAAGGCCTGAGCAGGACCAAAGTAATTCACAATCCCTAATGCCCTACCTGCCCTCTCCTAAACTGATGTGGTTTCACTGTGTTTGAAATGAAGGAGATCTTTGGCAGAGCAGAGCACCAGCTGCAACGATCCCAGGTTCTAGTTCGGCTTGGTCACGGACAACATTGTGGTTCCAGGCCAGCAGCTCAGTGCCTCCTTGCAGAGGCACTGAGGACCATTCCTGACCCATGTCTTCTGCAGGCTTCTGACGCTGTCAGAGATGCTCGCCATTTCTGGTGGCCAGGCCAACAGACGCCCAGCATTTTGCTCTCCTGGTCTGGTGAGCGGAGGTAAGGTCTACCCCGGGCAGGCAAGGAGGCTCTGATGCCCAGGGACTGCTGATGGAGCACCACCACTGCACTGCCCATAGGCCAGCTCCAGCGCCGGGTGGACACGTCATGGGACTGGTAGCCTCTCGCCTTGGAAGGACGCTGGAAGCACTGCCCCTCTCCTAAGCCACCCTCTGCTTTGCTCCTGCCACAGCCACCCCTCAGACTTTGCTCCCACACACAATGGGGCATGCAGGTGTTTTGTACCAACCTACCGGGAGCCGTGGGAGGGCTGCTGGGTACCTCCACTTTGCCGGCAAGCAAGGGTGGGAGTGCCAAGAGCAGCCCCGGATATTTGCAGGCGATCTCCTGGGGGGCGCTGGGCACGCAGGGAGCACGGCCCCATGGCCCCCGCACCTCGAGTACTCACCCAGAGCAGTGATGGACACCGGGGTGCCCGTGTGCCGCTCCCCAACCATCTGCCACTCCCCATCCAGTGTCCGCGTCCACTCGGCCACCCGGCACTCGTAGTGGCCCTCATCCGCCTTGATGCTGTTGAAGATCTCCAGGGTGAAGGAGCCGGGCCGGACCTGCTCCACCTGGATGCCCCCATAGCTGCTGCGCTCAGCATACGAGGGGCCCGGCTGCAGGGTGCCCTCCCGATCCAGACGCACAATTTCACTGCGCCGGTTCTGCTTGTCCACCAGCTGCCAGGCAACAGAGAGGCGGCTTTGGGGCCCGAAGCCCGAGCGCACGTTGCAGCCAAAGCGCAGGCTCTCTCCTTCCAAGACATTGCTGGCGTTGTTGACAATCTCCAAGGAGATGCTGGTCTCTAAGGAGAGAAATGCATACACACAGGGGAGATGATACACACTCGCCACTTCTCGGTCTGCAAGAAGGACGCTGCTGGCCAGAGAGGCTTTCTACCAGGTGCAGGAAACTGCCCACGCATTTGGGTCCAGGCACGTCTTAACCTCATGCGTGACCACATCCAAAAACAGCCTGTGGGCAGCGCGCTGCTCCTGGTGACTTGCACACTCAAGGCAGGTGTAGGCCAAAGCTGGGAGAAATCTCTCTGCCTATGGCTCACGAGATATTGCTGCATCTTCTGGTCGCAGGTCCGGATGGGATCTCAGCAAAACTTGGAATTTGTGTTGCTACAACATGCACCGCGTGCAACCGGCTCTGCCAAAAAAAGCTTCCAGCTCCCTGGGCTTTTCAATTCATGTCATCCTGATCACCATCTTGCCACGTCCATTCCTACAACAACTTTTGGGAGAAGCTCTCGCAAACTCCCATCGCTAGGGACACTAGAGGTAGATATGAATGTTTGGTAACATCAAAAAAACCTGGTATCCTGAGCTTCCCAGAGATGTAAGGCTTTACAGCTGGTTTTTCAGAGATACTGAGTACTGGTTACTCCTGCTGTCTTCCGTCAGAGTTATGGACACTTAGCACCCTTGAAAAATCATTGCATTTGTTCCTAGAGCTGGTGATTTATCACATGACAAGAAGGAAATCTGTCTGAAAGGTGGATGTGCCTAGAAGTACTACATTTTAGACATTTGTCCAGTGCAAGTTTTCTAGCTAGAGTAATTTTCAAAGCCAAACAAATGAGACCAAATGTTGGTAGGAGAGAAAAGAAATAGAATTTCTTTTGGAGAAATGAGTAGGGAAAAAAAAGCTAAAGGAAAGGGCTGCATTTCCCTACAAATCTAAGAGACAGGAAACAAACATTGCACAAAATCCTCTTGCAGCTGCCCTCTGCTTGGCCAAGGCCCACGGCCAGGGTAGCCTGGGCACCACGTGTGCATGGATCATCATGCCACAGCTACCTGAGTTTCAGAAAGCAAAACAAGGAATGAGTCAGTGGACCCTCTCCTCTCACCCCGTTATTTCTGTATTTGTCACATTTGTCTAACAAACATAAAAGGCATTCAGGCAAGCCTTCGGCAGGGTTGTTTTCACCAGGGTTGGCAGACACACAGTGACTGTGATGGAGCTCCATGCTGAAGAGCAAACCAGGGCTCGAGGAGCACATGAACCCTGGTTTTCTCCCAGTACAGTTGTCTTGCAAGACAGCTGAACAACAGCCACTGAATGGCCTGCAGGAACCTAGCAGCTCTTAGAATAAACCAGGGCCAAGCTGGTCTCCCCATTACTCCTGCTGAGTACTTTGGAACACTCATCTCCTTTCAGAGCAAGGTGAGGAGAGAGGTGTAAGGAGCAAGTCAGAGGCTGTCACATGCACCTTCCGCTCAAGGCCAAAACTCCCAGTTTGGGGCCACTACCAAGGTGGAGGCATGTTTCCCACCTATGAACCTGACACAGATTCCTCCTTCTCTATCATACCCTTCCCATCAAAAAAAAAAAAAAAAAAATCTTGCCAGTTGGGATTTCAAGCCTTCACAGCATGCAAACTCTTATCCTCCCTGTTCCCCACCACTGAAGTCTGGGCCCATCACGGCCTCGCCAGCTAGCTGCCCAGTAGAGCAATGGCCCCCGGAGGGGATGGGCAAGTCTCTACTTACTGAGAGGCAGGACGGTGATGGGGATGTTCTTCGGCCGCTTGCTCTCCTTGTCAATGAAGTCCCCCGTCACAGTCTTCTCCCGCTCAGTCACCCGGCAATTGTACTTGCCACTGTCCTCAAGGCGGAGGCGGTAGATCTTCAGCACAAAGACGTTGTCGCTTTCTTTGGCTACCTTGAGCTGTCCCAGGGCCTCGCGCTGGGCAAACTCGTTGTTGAGCACTGGCACAGCGTTGGGCCCCAGGCTGGCAATGAGGGAGCTGTTGAACGCCCAGGAGATGGAGAAGTAGCGGTCAGGGACGTTCTGTGCCTCCAGGATGCACCGAAACTCCACCGGCTCACCCACGATGTACGTCCGCTTCTCCGTCTCCAGCCGGACACTGAACTCCTTATCTGGGGAGAGACAGACCAACTCACATCAGCATGGCAAAGCCCACCGGGACAGCCAGCACACCTCGTGCAAGGTATTCACAACCTTCCACTCTCTGCGTAGTCAACATCCCTCAGACACATGCATCTGCAGGTGGAGGGGCAAGGGGCTTGCTTTTGCTGTGAGCGCCCAGACTGGCCAGCCAGCAGGAGAGGCAGCTTGCTGCCCAGCATGCAAGAGCTGCAAGGCCTCCCCAGCCATAACGCCCTTCCCCAGCCGTTACTCCTGGGAGCAGCTCTGCTGCGACACCAGCATCCAGTGGCACTGTGGGACGCAAGCTGGAACCTAGTCCTGCTCGCAGCCTGCTCAGCAAGGGTGGAGAGGCAGAGGCTTTGGGGATATCAGAGGGGAAGAAAGAGATCAGCTAGGTCTTTAGATCCTTAGCAGGAACCCATGCTGTGGGCTGGGAGAAGGATTTTGACTTGCAAATGGACCTTGTGCAATACAGGAGTGCTTGCTGAAAGTTTTCGTGTCACTCTTATCTCCACACTTATCAAAATTTGCATTGCCTGTGCTAGCACCAAGTGCTTAAGGTGTATGTTTTAGCTCCTGTGTCAGCGCCAGCTCGCTGGCCACTTGGGCTGCCACCCAAGCTCCCTTGCTGCCCCAGTGTCCCCTGGTTGCTATTTGCTGACATCTGCCCTGCCCGCAGGCAGCACTTGGGCCCCCCTTTGCCCCCCTTCACCCAGCCAGCAGCCCCCCGAGCAGGGCACATGGCAAAGGAGGGAGCCAAGCCCCAGCCACTTAACAAGGTGCAGCCCCGTTTTCTGCCTCCTCCCACCACCCAGCCGAGCAAGAAAAGGCAGAGGAGACACTGACCGGTGGCTTGCACGTTGACGATAGCGCCCTGGGAACGCTTGCGGGTCATGGCATACCAAGACTTGTCTGGGTCCTGGATCCACTCTGCCGCCTCGCAGTAAAACTCGCCCTGATCTGATGGGTGGAGGTTGTAGATGGTGAGCTTTGAGGTGGTCTCCCCCACTTTGTCCAAGCGAACGTCCCCCGTGGCTTGCCGTTGGGCGTAGGCGCTGCCAGCCCGCAGGACGAAGTCGCGGCTGAGGGAGATGACCTCCACGGGCGCCTCGCTGCCTCGCTGCCGGTACCAGGCGATGGAGATGTGGCTGTGCTGGGCTGTGCTCTTGGACACCTCGCACTTCAGCTCCAGGGAATCGCGCTCCACTTTGTTCAGCGTCTGCGCGACCGCTGTCACTCGTAGCGAGTCGGGGATCACTGCAGCAAAGGGGGACGGGGAAACACAGCCCGAGGGTTAGCAACGCTGAAACGCCGAGTCTAAAGCCCAGATGTTTTAAAGGAGAGCTGGGGGAGAGGTTTCTTTTTATGGTTGTAATTAATCGTTAAGTATTAGTCAAGCCCTGTTAGCTCACATCTAGTCCCCAAAACAAGGAGAATCGTCCCCAAAGCCTTTGGTTGGGAAAGACCATGACCTGCAGCACATACTCCAGCGCCGTAGTTAAATTCCTGCTCAATGGTACGGGGTTTACTATCACGCTGCAGAGCAGCACAGCTTAATCATCTGCATCCCATCGAGGCATTTCATCACAGGCGGCCTCCCCTCCATCGCGTGCCCCCCAGCATGCTTCGTGACCCCCCTCCTGCCCACGTCCTTCAGCCACTCCTTAGCCCTGCACCATGGTCTTTGCCCCTCAGTCACCGCTGGGGCCAAGCTAAACATACTGAGTTCCTTTAATCTTCCCTCATCAAAAAGTCAGGAGATCCAATTCCCCTCTCCTTTGTTTGTATCGTTTCATGTTTTAATGACCCCCTCGGGCCAAACGAAAGGGTTTCTACATTCGGAGGGAAGTGGCTCCTCTGAGGGCAGCAATGCAATTGCAGCATGCCCAGCGCCCACTCCCAGCACACAGCCATGTCAAGGCGTTTGGTAATAAAACTGCTGGCTACTTTTCCAGTTGATTAACTGGAGGAGAGGAAGTACAGCTGCTAAAATCAAGATGAAAAAAAAAACTGCAGCCCCCCAACCTGGCTTGATTTTAGCAACCATCTTAATTTTAGCACGAGGTTCTACCACCAGAAGACAGACTTTCTTAAAAAGAAGCCTTTCTAGACTTTGTCGTCTCAAGAAACATCACGTGGAAAGAAGAATGTAAGCCTTCTCCCTAGCTCTGCAGACAAGGCAGTGTTAGTGAGCCTGTCAATGCCCACGGTTTCACTGCGTGCCGGTGGAATATAATTAACATATCTCAGTTTGGTTTCATTGACAGCACTGGAAGGTTTGACGAAATTAGCTGAGCTGCCAAAAGCTGCATCTGTTTCATTCAGGCACAGCTACAGAAAGCAATAAGCTGCAGTGAAGACAACCACTGGGATTATTTATGGCAGAAAAGTCAAAAGCAGAAGAGAGGAAAGAAAAAAGCCGTGAGGTGGAGTAAATGAGAGGGAAACCTTCCTGCATCCAGCCCAGACGGGAGCATTTGTTTTTACCACATGTTCACTACCCAGGGAATTTACTGCCCCTGACAGGGAAAGTACCTGGTAAGGCCATTTACATCGCAGGCCATTGCCTCTGTCCCTGTACCCATAACCCCTCCTCCCTCCTTTCCCCTCATCTTCCTCGCTGGGGCTCCCGTCCCCTGCTCACTGGCAATAGCCTTTGGCAGACCACGGCCAGGATCCCGCCTCACTTCGCCTTTCCCCCTTCCCTCCGACTCCCAAACCAGTGGTGACAGCAGCAACTAACCTTGCCGGTTCATGTTGCCTGCACAATAAGATTTAAATTTCTCATTTCAAACCTTTCTGAATAATTTCCAGAGCTGTGCAGCTCCTTTCTCTTTGCCCTCTAGCCACGGGCTCTTATAACTTTTCTTACGTTATTTAAATAAATTAAACCTGATCATCATCTTGCTGGAGTTACCCTCCTGCTGAGCTGCTTCAAAGGCAGAGCTCCTTGCTACACCAGCCTCCACACAACAGCTTATGGGGTGAAAGCGGGTATCTGTGAAAAGTGTGCCCGTCCTCCTTCCCCCAATCTGAGAGCCCTGCGCACCCCACCGGTTGCCTGTCTGCCCCCCCAGCCCTGCTCAGCAGCACAGCCACTCTCCGGCTAAGCACAAGGCAGAGAGCAGAGAGCTGCCTACCCCGGAGCTCTGCGGGACAAGCCAGGTCACGCTCGAGGAGGGCGCAGGCGCTTGGCTTGCCAGACGCAGAGCTGCCCGCTCCCCGGGAGTAACGCCGGGAAGCCTATCCAAAGGCTGGGCCTCAAGCAAGCACTCGCCATGCCATTCCCCGAGCAAGTCAGAGGCTGGCACAGGCACCATTTCGCCAGCTGGAACCATGACTTTGTATTTCCAGGTCATAACCTGGCTGGAGGGTTAGCATCTTTTACACGACGTGGGCAAGCTATTGCAAAACGCATTCCTGGAGAAAAATCAGGAGGCGGCGGCGTGCTGTTAAAGGCTGTAGTTTAACTGTGGTAATGCCTGACATGCTGTGCTGCATTCCTCCTGCTCTTCTGGTTAAAAAAGCCAAGCAAGATCCTCCCGATTAGAGGAATCGGTAAGACCTTTTGGGTTGCACGCAGTCTTGAGGCCGTTGTCTTAAATCAGCCTGGCATGGACATACATTTGGTCAGTGTCACCTTCCTAACCAGGAGGACTAGAGACACGCTCGCTAAATGAAAGCCCAGTTTCTGAAAGATCAGACATCGGGAGGGACAGGCAAGAGCCCTGAGCTGGCCAGGCCAGTGGGAAGGCTCTGTGCTTCGCACCACCGCTCTCGCGCTTGGCCAGTGATGCACAGAAAACTGTTTTAGTTACACTGCAAGATGCACCTCAGGTACCCGGCTTGGGGCAGGGGAAAGCGAGTAGAAGGAAGGGGAAAACGCCGTTCTCAAGAGGCAGCCAAACGTGGCAGCAGGTCACAGCTCATTTCAGAAGCCCGATGAGCATTTCGTTCTGAGTGCTGCGGGGCACCGGGGACTCCCACAGCGGGACCGCAGGTCTGCTGGAGTTCATGCACGACCCCAAGGTGCAGACCGCGCTGCCCTGCGCCGACAAGAGGGCTACAGGCACGGCTTAGCCCATCAGGCTTGAGCAGATCAGGCCTGGAAGTCACGGAGAGAAAAGCAAGCAGGGAAGGCAGTGAAAGTGCTCTCCAGGGCACGACGGCACATGCAGGGAGGTGTGTTATCAGAAGAGATGTTCCTCCCAAACCAGTTATCCTGCTCAGGCTTCAAGGGCATCAGTCTGCAGATCAGGACACGAGTAACTCTTTGCATGGCGTTCACCCAGGGGCCCTGGCTCCACTGCCAGCCATCACGCTGCTGAGCTGCCGGCACTCATCCCGCAGCCACCCGCCACGGGAAGCACCAGGGTTTCTGGGGGCACTCTGCAAGCTGAGCTCCACTTGAAAGCAAGGGTAAGCTTAGATGAGTCGACACTGTGTGAAGGGAAGCAGGGCCACACCTGAATCAGAGCTGAGAGGGATGACACATCCTCTTGCCCGCTCTTTCTCACCCACCTCCTGTCTGTTTCTCCCCTCTTTTCAACGTGCCGTCCAGGCAGCCTGCCTTGCGCTTCCCCCAGCATCCAGCCTTGCCTCCTCCTTGTGCCCCAACACAAGTCCACCCCTGTAGCTGTCACGACCCCCTGGAGGTGTCAGCAGAGCTCCCCTCTCTCTAGCATCAAGGTTAGGTTTGGCAGCTAGTGGCTGGAGAGAGAGAGAAGCGGCTGAAAAGCACTTGCTGGGAGCAAACCTATTGTGCTACCGCCATCCCTGAGCCAGTCTGCTGAGTCTGGCCACAGCTGACAGTGTTGAGTTTGTACTTACAGCACCGAAATATTGGATATTAGGAAGAACTTCTTCACCAAAAGGGCAGTCAGGCACTGGAACAGGCTGCCCAGGGAAGTGGTTGAGTCTCCATCCCTGGAGGTATTTAAAAGACAGGTAGACGTGGTGCTTAGGGACATGGTTTAGTGGTGGACTTGGCAGTGCTAGGTTAACAGTTGGACACGATGACCTTAAGGGTCTTTTCCAACCTTAACGACTCTATGATTCTATTAAAAAAAGAGCAACAAATACAGCATTTCCTACTAGTCCCCAAGCTGCAGGTTACTGCAGAGGGCGCTGGAATAGGTACTCAGCAGTGGGTGGGCTGCTAAGCAGAGGGTGCTCAAAAGCACCCCCAAGTTTTGAGAGCTCCTGAAATATTAAATGTAAATATTGCCACTAGAGGGTGTCAGGGACCCAGCCAGGGAGAGTCCCAGGGCCCTGCTGCCAGCACAAGGAGGCGGAGGAAGGGGGAGCCTGGAGATGCTCCCCTCTCCCCCCGGGCTGGTGCCCACGGGCATCCCTCCTCAGGAAGCCTGCACACACAGCTCCAGCCAAGCCCACCTCAAAGGCACACATCTCAAGCGCTGAGCACTCGGTGACCTACACAGAGTATTTAGAGATCGGGAATTAAGGCCGTTTACTTTAGGAAAAGGAACTAGCTTACAGTCTCCCAGAAAACAAGCAGGGAGCAGAGACTGGAGTTCCCAGGTCTGGCCCTGGCACACACCTCAAATTCTCCAATGCGCTCTCCTCTGAGCCCCAGGACCAGCTCCATTTCCAGCAGCTCCTGGCCATGCTGAACTCTGCCTCAGACGGACAAAGACAACTCGGGCCTCTCCCTTTTCCCCAGGCTGGCTCTGGTTCGTCCTTGGGTATCCAGAACCCCAACCACCCCCAAGGGCTAAGCTATCAAAGCTTTTATGTGCAAGACACAAACCAGAGAGCTACCAACATTTCATCTACTCCCAGGCAAGGCAGCAAACCTGCCTGAGATGCCATTTCCTTATTAAGTGATGCAGGAGGAGCGTCAAGCCGGGAGCCAGAGGCTTCCTAGCTCGAGCTCGTAAAACAACACTGTGAAAATCACTTAGCACCATGGTAGCCTTATGCTGCAGGTTCTTCAGGAGTAAAACAACTTACACAGGCTGTCCAGCGCAGTGGCACCATCTCAAGGCCACTGTAGAACAAGTAAAACCCACCAGCCTCTTCTTCCCTTGGATTTCTTTATAGCTTTTACCCACTGATACACTTTAGAGGCACCCTATGGTCCACCCTGTGTCCCCAACTGCCCGCTTCATACTACCTGGACAGAGCTAAGCTTGCCAAGAGTCAACTGTGAACTATTTAGGAAGAACAAATACATGTATTCCCTACTCCCAGGGAGCTGCTTCTGGCTGAGGCATACCGCTTCAGATTTTGCAGGGAATTAGTGCAAGAGTTATGTTTCCATCTGCCCCATGACATCTTGTTGCCCCGCAGGGATCCCAGCTCAGCGCAATGAACCTCCTTCCCCAGCCCCTCTGGTTGTGTGTGCAAGACAGAAACAAGCTGCTCAAGAGGAACCGCAATGCCAGTGCCACCAGTCCAGAGTGGAGAGCACTGGGAAGCGCTGAATGGCACCGCGAGCAGCACCGTGGGCAGGAGCGCGAGGCGCAGGGACAGAGCATCTCGTTATTACCCTCTGCAATCTGCTAACCCTCCTGTGGCCACCCATGCCACGCAGGGAAGGAGGGTCTGCCACTAGAGCCGCCCCGATGCCACAGAAACAGCTGGAAGGGACCTGTTCTCTCTCAGCCACTGCAAGCTCTCAGGGAGCCACGCTCCGTATATCCCTCCCCCCCACCGCTATTGATTTCCATTCCTTAAACGATCCAAATATGCGTTGTGCTGGTTTTGGCTGGGGTAGAGTTAATTTTCTTCATAGTAGCTAGTATGGGGCTATGGTTTGGATCTGTGCTGGAAACAGTGTTGATAACACAGGGGTGGTTTAGTTACTGCTGAGCAGGGCTTACACAGAGTCAAGGCCTTTTCTGCTCCTCACCCCACTCCACCAGCGAGTGGGCTGGGGGTACACAAGGAGCTGCGAGGGGGCACAGCTGGAACAGCTGACCCCAACTGACCAAAGGGATATCCCACACCATATGACATCATGCTCAGCACATAAAGCTGGGGGAAGAAGGAGGAAGGGGGGACATTCGGAGTGATGGCGTTTGTCTTCCCAAGTAACCATTACACGGGATGGAGCCCTGCTTTCCTGGGGATGGCTGAACACCTACCTGCCGACAGGAGGTAGTGAATGAATTCCGTGTTTTGCTTTGCTTGCATGCGTGGTTTTTGCTTTACTTATTAAACTGTCTTTATCTCAACCCACGAGTTTTCTCACTTTTACTCTTCTGACTCTCTCCTCCATCCCACCTGGGGGGGAGTGAGGGAGCGGCTGTGTGGTGCTTAGTTGCTGGCTGGGGTTAAACCACGACACATGTGCATGTGTGTGGTACGAGGAAGGGGGTGGTAAGGCAGGAAAGATATCTAGATTAGCAATGTAATCCTCTCAAACCCTCATGCCTGGCAATTAGGTGCACATGCCGATCCATACCTGCTGCAGCACACCAGACACCGCTTTTCCTTGTCAATCAAAAGCTCGTGTAATGCCTGCAGCACGGAGGAAAACATATGCTGTGTCATGCTGCAAAACTGATGAAGACCCTCAAATGTCACCCTTGCAAGCGGACAAAACTGAGCAGATCATGCTGCTGGTAATGTCCTTTGCTTGCCTTACTTTTAAGTCCCAACTAAAAACTTGCAGGAGGCCTGGGCCAGGCAGATGAAAGCTATGTTCCTGTTGTTGCTGCTTCTAAGTTTCCCCCACTGCCCAAGGTCCTACCTGGGACCAGAATTTGAGGAGGCAAACCTGCCACCCCAAGATGTGCTTTCGCTGTGACTGAGGGTGTGGCGTCTCCACGTAAAACCTTCCTTCTTCTCTTCCTCGCCTACCAACATATACCAACAGGCTGCTGGTACTACGGGGAAAATGTAAAGCAAGTGTAAATAATCTGGTTGGTTTGGGGATTATGTTTCTTCCATAGAGCCCCACCTGCACTGAGAAATAAGGATGGTTAAAGACCAGGTTTAAATGAAAGGCAGTTAAATGATTACTAATTGTTTAACTAAATTAAAAAAGAAGTCATACACTTCCCTGAATTAGTCAGTGAATTCACTTCAAGCTCCTGAAGGGGTGAGCAGAACTTGCACTGTGGTCTAAAGAAAAGCAGTCAGAATATACTTTTAATCCTCGTGCAAACATTTAAGCCTTGCTTTAAATGAGAATGAAGTCACTTTCAGTTGCTGCGCAATCAAGAAATACAGGGTGAAACAGTACAGTCACCTGCAATTGTATCACCACAACATTCTGCGGTAAGAGCAGGAAAATAAAATAAAATGAAATAAAATAACACATCCCCAGTTTGCACCCGTGCAGTTTCTTAAAAGGGCAGTTTGTTACTGATTCAGCTGCTGACAGAAGGCAACAGGGGAGCCGAAGAGTTAAGTAAGACGGCATAGCAGTTGTTTCACAGCAGCAGCAATAAATCCTCTGATTACAATAGTATCCTTGTTGGTACATTAACGACTGGCTGGAACAATTATGCCGATAAAAATGCATCTCCCAAAGCAACTGGGTGAGTTCAAGCAGCCAGTGAGAAAGGGTGCAGGAAAAAAAAAAGTAACTAACGTAGAAGAAAGGGGAAAAGAGAATCAGACAGAAGATGCAGAACTTGGAAATTAGGCCAGCTTTCTGACTCCAGGGCCTGAACTTCTCCTTGCTTGCTGCGGGCTCCATTAGTCGCGCACCCAGCCTGCCCCGCACGCCCCTTGGAGGCTGTCACTGCGCTCCCACCCGGGCAGCGGCAGAGGATCCCGTTACCCAACCTGCTCCCGCTCCACGATGCGCCTTGCAAGAGGAGCCTCCCGGCCAAAGCTGCACACCCAAGCCGCGTGGGACCCCCGAGCCAGATGGTGCGGTCGCAAGCCAGCGCACCCACCCGGGGCACATGGGGCAGCGACGCTCTCCCGCGGCTTCCTAAGCCCCACACGAACCCACAGGGATCGGCAGCGGGTGCCCCGTGGCCCCACCAGCAACCCCTTCCCTGTGCACTCAGGGCAGGCGTGCAAGGGGAACAGACATGCCCAGCCCCAGCTCCGGCTTGTCCTTGATGGACCCAGGGGAGCTACAGCTTTCCCAGCTGCTCACAAGTGCTTCGGCTCCAGGAGAAAGGACACCCACCCTTCCCTTCCCCCTGGGGCTTTACTCTGCGGCTCCAGCCCCACCAGCACAGTGCTGTTCAGAACAGTTCTCCGAGCCTCCTCTCACCGGCGAGCGGCAGATGCTCCTCCAAAATTGCTGGTTCCCTTCCCTCGACTGGTTCAGATGCAGTGTGGCGGGTGCTGGCAGCACATTCACACCTGCTGCCCCTGTTTCGTTGTGCCCCATCACCCCTCTGCCCTCAGCTAAGGCCACTTCAGGTAACAGAAGGCAGGCTCCTGCTAACAAGCTCCTTCTCCTCTCTCTACCCACCCCGTCCCAAAGCACTCCAAGGAGCATCTGGTTATTAGGACAGCTAATTTAGGTGGAGAAGTTTAACTGACCTCATTAAAAGAGAAAAAAAAAAAAAAAAAAAAGAGGAGAAACCAGAAAGAGGTGGTAAAAGGACACAGCAGAACCCAGCCGGGAGAGTCATAATTTGTTCATTAAGCAAAAATTATCCGGAGCATCAGTGCAGTGAACCCTGATGACAGGCAGCCCGAGGGGCAGAGATGCTGGGGACGCAGAGGCACCCGAAGAGCACAGTGAGCCGGGTGCGTGGCAGGGGCAGAGAGCACAGGCCTCACGTCTGCCTCCACCTCCCAGCTGCGGCACAGAGGAAAACCTTTACTCCCTCCCACATGCACATGTTTTTTGCAATCCTGCTCTGTGAGACAGATGCTCTCTGTAAGAAGGAGTGTGCAAACCAGCCTGCAAGTAAAAAAAGGCACGAGGTGGTGGTGACAGAGGTGACATCCAAAGGGAGAGGGGTTGTCCATTCCCTGCAATGGGGAAACTCATGCTTCGTGACAGCCCGGATATTCTTGCTCTGCTACCCAACACCTGACAAGACACGGTTCCTCGGTGGGCTCTGTATTTGGGCTCTGTGGTTGCAACACATCCCATTCAGCAGGCTGGCACTCCAGGCGGACCTGGATGAGATTCAGGCACGCTGCGGCACTGCCCTGCCCCTGCAGCTCTGCCGAGGGTGATACTCGCACGCTAGCCTCTGCCTGGCGTGTCCCCAGCTGTGGGACCTCCCTATGCCCCAGCTGCGTTGCTCAGTGACACCTAGACGGGCTGCCAGCCCAGCATGGCACCGCCGAGCACCTCACCGAGCACCTCACCGACCCCCTCCGAAACAGAGCCTGGGGGAGACATCCCGGGAGGGCAGCAGTGGGCTGCAGACCACCAGGCACCACATCGACCGCTCACCTGTGGAGGCAACCACCTCCGGCAGCAGGCCAAGGTGAGTCAGCTCACAAATCCCTCCTTCTCTGTCTCCCTCCCTCTTCTACAATCTCACCTTTGTCAGGCTTTAGCTCTCCCACTGATCCCAAGCTCCACCAGTGAGCTACCGCAGCTTAAAGCAAGCTAAAGCCACTGCAAACACAAGGGCAGAGCACATCAGCATGCACCTCTTCCCCCAAGGGTTAAGCTGATGCATTTTACTTAACAGCACTTGTGAGCTAAGAGCAGGGACATGGGAATTTGCTGTGGCTTAAGCCGGCACAGGGCAACCTGCTAAGCCTCCCAGAGCCCGCAGGACAGCCAAGGAAAGCAAAAAAAAAAACCAACCCAGCACACATGGAGCCGAGGAGCTGACGCAGCCTGGGCTCCTCTGAAGCTGTGTATGCAATGCTGTCTTGATGGCTTACACCTCCTGAAGCTGAAGTGAAGAAATGAGAGAAATGGGAAACTCAGAAAATCCTCTTTTCTCTATTTTTTTAAAAGCCTTATTTCATTCAACCTAGCACACTTAGGCAGGCAGACAATACAAACAGCTGAACAGGGAGAGAGTCCTGTAGTATCGTTTAAAAACAATCAAAACACATCTCAGGCCATATTCCCCCTGGACTATAACAACATTTGTGGTGCTTTATAGTCAGGTGAGTTGCCCTTCTCAAAAATCAATTTTCAAGGAGGATTCTCCTCTACTTCAACTATACAAGTAAGAGCAGGAGCAACACTGGAGATAAGAGTGCAGAGCTGCTTTCAGAGATTAGTGCCCCTGCTTCAAGAGCTCGGCAGAGATCACACAGGAGGTCAAGGCATGCACGTGAGAGCTGTTTTCCTTCATTTATGCAATAACGAAGCGTTCGAGACCTTGCAAGCACCTTTCTCCCATCTGCCTTCTGGGATCTGACCTGTCCCAAGAGCTGAAAATCCTGGAACCCCTTCTGGGCAGTCACTCCTTAAGCTCAGCAGCAGGGATTTGCTTTTGCCTCTGGGGCAAGATGACACAGACCAAGACATGCCTGGGAGACAATTTTTGCAAGCAGCATTTTTTAAACTAAAAACTCTAGAGGCTCCCAAATAGAGAACGTGGGTCCACCCCCTCCAAAATGCACCTTCCTGCTGAACACACAAGAACGGAGCATTTCAGCCCTCACAAGCAAAGCACCAAAGGAAGCACAGAATTCGTCTTTATTCTCTATTTTCACCCAGATTTCTGTTCAGTCCAGGTCTGGGTCTTAAGTTCCCATGGGAAGACAAAGTGAAAATGCTGGCGTCCTGATGCATGGACAGGGAAGGGGAGACCAGAATCGCACCTTATTCACCTGCAGATTACTGGGAGACATAGGGTGGCTACTAAGTAGACGAGAAAAGGTTTTGAAGTCTAAGAACAAAAAAATCCTCCATACAAAGACAGTGGAAATCTTTTCTTTCTCTAACAGTCCTGTTAAAAGCATGGAAATTATTCATAACCTATTATACAAACATACATCTTCACCAGACACCAGCCATCTACTGAGCCACGAAGTCAGCGTGAGTTGGAGGGATTTCTGGGAGCTGGAATGAAGGATGTTGGTTCTTTTGGATATTTCCAAGCTGCTTTCCTCCAACAAGGTTTTGGCAGCTCAGAACCATTATTCTAAAGCTGGCACTCCCATGATGAATGAAAGGCACGATCTGGCTCTTGCAGGATGGAGTCCAAGTTCTCCAACCACGAGGACCACCTGCTCTCCTCCTGCACTAGAGACTGTGGAAAGCAGAATTAAGACGAGTAATGCAAATTCAGCCAAACAGCTGACAGACTTCTGCCATCTGATCAAGGTATCATAGATAAAACCAGGTAACATCCACTTCTGCAAATCTATTTTCCTGATGAGGTTTTTTTTTTCCTACTGTGCTTCTGCAATTTTGCCTCTTACGCACATGGCTATGGTTGTCTCTCCTCATTAAGCTCTTCATGCTCCAAGCGTCTTCTAGTTCAGGTGGTGGCCATTTGGGGGACAAAGGATAAGAAGAGGGGAGGTGAAATGCTATGCTTGGAAGGGCTTTTGAGACTGTGCAAAAAAAAGTGTTCTCTTGCTCCAGTGTAGCAATCAGCTAGTCTGGAAAAGCTAGTCTGGCACGCACGACCAGTTGTCTTTCTGCATGAGAGTGCCTGGCATCTTTATATTGAAATCTTTTAATAAATGTATTTATTTTTATATTCATCGATCTGGGCATTTCAAAGCAGTGCCCTTCCTTACTCCACCTCCTCCCATTCCACCTTCTCTGATTTCTGTGAACCTCTCTGGTTATCACCCAAATGACAAACAGCCACCATCAAGTTGCTCTCCCTGCAAAAGGGCATTGTCTGCAAGGCTTGAGCAGCATCCCCACACACAGCTACAGAAGGGGACATCACTTTTCCCTACAAACCGTGCTGTATTTGAAGGAGATGAGGAAGATAACAGGGCATGTCGAGGCAGTGGGAAGGGCTGTGAACAAGGATCAGTTGATGGAAATAATGACAGCTCTCCGTCACAACATTCTGCACTGCTTTGCAAGGTGCATGAAGAAACCCTTTTGTTCACCACTTCTAAGGCAGCAGCTCATAAACCAGACAGACAGGTGGAAAGGATTAGCTCAATAGTTAAATTGCATTCCAAATGTTTTTGGAATGGCCCTTGGACGCTTCTTATGTGGAGGGGGTGCAACAACTATCCAGGGGAAACTTTGCTCTTCCCCAGCAGTGAGTGCTTCAAGCAACCTCAATGAACTGACAGCAGAGTTAGCCACAGAGAAACCACCAGGTGGTCTCCCACAACAGACGCTAAATGCTGAATGGCAGCATCATTTCAGAAAGAGATGGACACTTTCTCCAGCTTTACAGCCACTGGTTGCTTGTCCTGCTCACCAAGTGACCCCCACGAGGCAAGCAGCCCCGTAGGAAGATGGCTCGCTCAGAGCCAGCAGCACAGATGCACACCACCGATGGTTACAATCAGAAGGGAAAGGTCTGAGTCTTGCAAAATACAGGCACAGTGCTCCAAGTTTCCAGGATACCCCAAATCCTTTGCAGGAGCCAGTGGGCATTTAAAAATAAGCGTTCAGGAAATAAATCTCACATTAAAATAAGAAGAGGCTTTTGGTGCACCTACCATTAACCAAAAGGCACACACTGTATCAAAGTAGTGCATTAAAAAACCCACTCAAAACAGTAAAGAAAATAAGTCACGAAATAAACTAGTAAATAGGAAGTTTCCACGATGTCTCCAGTGCAGGATCAATATCACCGACTCCAGCACAATCCAGGATTTTATTTATAGCACTTCCAGCCTTCTACTCGTGAAGCCTCTGAGTGAGAGCCAAGCACAGCTGACACACTGCTGTCCCCACGTCTCCAGACACCTCCGGTTTTCCCAGTTTCACCATTGCATCCGAGTGCAAAAGACTCTGCAAGCTGCCAGCTTCCCAGCTGCTATTCACTACCCTGTAAGTAAACGGCAAAATGACCAGCCCGAAGTATTTCACTTGTGCTGCTGCTTCTCGGGAATGCCCTCGGCAGGGGTAGGCTCTGGAGTTTAACTGGCTGAGACACCGAGAGAGGCACGCCCGGGAACAGCAGCAGATACTCTGCTGGTTGCTGTCTGCTCAGCAGATCGAGGAAAGTACAACATAATGGAAATATCGCCAACTCACATCAGCCTGAAGAGACTCTTAAGCAGAAGGAGCGAAAGGGAAGCTCTTCTCAGCAGTTAACAAGAACAGGGGATCTCTATATGTCCCGGACTCCTATGAAAGAAAAATAAGGGAGCAAGACCCGAGGATAACACTTTTAGACTGCTGAAAGGCAGGAGACTGCAGGACAGGCTTCTCACCACAGCAGTATTTTTAGACAGTATCTTCTTGCATCTCTACCTTTTCTACCAGCCTCTGGCTGCTAGGCATCCTCAGGTTAACCTCTTCCCACAGATACTTAGGCCTCAAGAGGAGACAACAACAGGAAAGATTTTCCTGTAAAGATTTTCCTTCAGCCACCAATGTTTCACATCCAGAAGTACCACCAGCTCTGTCCAATCTGTGCCTCAGGCTGAATCTGCTCAGGACCTGCTTCACCTTCTCCTGCGCAAAGATAACGGCTTGTCTCACAAGCACCTGTAAAGTTTGCAAGCCCAAGATCGCTCATGCAGATGAGCTATGGTATGCAAATAAAGAACACATTGGGATCCTGATAAGATACTTATTCTTGCATTACCCTCGCTCTGTACTGTATGTGGAGGGAATAAGCTTCTCACAACTATCTGATCCAGGTGGCTTTTTTACAAGCAAGTAGAACTGGAAATCAAGACGGGGTGGTCTGCAGAATTATGACCTATTAGTCGATGCGAGCAATCATCAAATTACCAAAAGCAGAGCACACCAATGGCAAATGGTCAGAGCAGATTAATTATTTAACTCATGGCAGGTGCACGGACCCACAACCCACTTAATAGCTTTTTTCCTGCCACACGCAAGGAGGCTGCGTAGAGCCTGGCTGATCCCCTCTTAGTACCACCGTGGGGACTGGGAGTCTACTATAACACAGTCCCTGTGCACAGCTTAGTACCCAGGCAAGGAGGCTCGCTGTTCATGCTGCACGCTCGGCAGAAGCATCACCCTTCTGCCTTAGCTGAAAAAAGAGCAGGATATGGTGTGTGTCCCTGCCAACGAAATGAGACTATGCAATTCCAGTGCGAGTCTGTGTGCCTGACTCCCACCTAACTTTAGCAAGTGGCTACTGCTTCGAGAGTGGCTAAAACTCTCAAACAAATACTGAGAGATAGATAGCTGTCTCAGAATAAGTTTCACAGGTTTCATGAATTGCTGGAAGAGTAGAGGAGACACCCATCACATATTAATATTTCTCTGTGGGGAACAATGCAATGTTTGGTCAACCTTTAGACACCAAAGAAGTCACCTGGAAGACAACCATGGGGATACCCCAATCAAGGAAAAGCAATGATTGCACTTTATTACTAGGAATTCAACCATGAAGCAAAACCCACAGGAAACCAAGCTTCCCTAGTTCCTCTGCTCACATTTATTCTTCTTTCTTCCATAAAAGAAATCTTCTCCAAACTCAGCACTGGTATCAGCATGCTATGCTGTCTAAAACGGGGGACCCACTCATCCACTCAAACAAAAAACCCACCGAAGGTAGACTCAGGAGCCTTGTTTTGTGGCACAGGTAGCACGTGCCCTCCCTCCTTGCCTATCAGTGTGTTGCTCCCTGTAACCTAGACATACAAAGCAGGACAGTTTTAAAGGCTACCGTATTTCAGATCACAGCTAAATTCCTATAAACATGACCTTCAAAAAGGAAAAGAAAAGAAAAGAACTTCAGCTACCTGCGGCCCGTTGGCAGAGATGGGAGAAGACTCCCAGCTCACGCCTGAGGCTCCAAACAGCCCCTCCAGGCACATTCTTCCCAATGCCACCACTCTATAGCAAAATGAATTATACAGCAACACTGCACACTACTCCCCCAGAATAAACAAACAGGGAAGTGATTTAAAAAAGAAAAAAACAAATACCCTTGTTTAAGAAAAATGTTCATTCTTCCAGCCATCACTGGAAAAAAAAAAAAACAAACTAACATAAAAGAGACAGCCATTTCCCCTTAAAATTCATTGCAAGTTTATTTGAGTATGTGATCATCCTCAGACATTCTGGATCATCCTCAGATCTATTAAGGACTGGTTTATGCCAGAAAAATCCATGCAAAGTGATTTCAGTTAAACTAATGCAGCCTCTTACACTTGTCTGTTAATACAGTTTTGCAGCAGACTTTAATCCATGCAGTTTACTTTGATAATTTAAGAAATTTAAGGGTGTCCACATACTGGAGGGGTAACAAGATTGTGGAAAAGACACACAGGCCAAATGCAAAACTCACCACCTCACATGTTGCAAGTGAAAAGCCAATTCCTTTCATGCCACCAATGCAAATTCAACCCCCAAGAGTGCCCAAAAACAATATGAGAAAAATGTGAAGATTAAATTCCTAGGAGGCTGACAAATGCTCCTCCTTTACCCAGAGAGCTGCTGAGGTGCACACCACCACACTGAGAACATTGACAGCATGGCCTTCCATCAGCTTCAGTTGAGTCTGACGCAGGAGCCCTTTCCCATGGCCCACAGGACGTTTGCACCCCAGAAACACAGGCTGAGAGTGGGGAAGAGGCAGCCACGTCCCCAGCCAACGTACCACGCTCACCTTGAGTGCAGCGGTGGAGCCGGGGGGTGGATGTGCAGCCTAACAGGGGCTAGCAGCGGAGTGGCTTGCTGAGTTTCACCTCCACCAGTCTCCTACTTTTTTTTTATTTTAGGCTATGGTCAATTAGGTCCCTGTGATTCAACCTTTTTCCTTTAAGGAAAAGAGTCGTACATCTGCTTTCCACCTCTAGAGTTCATGGTAACTGCTGTGGTCTTACCCTGGACGTTGACCGACACACTGTTCACATAGGTTTTGAGATGACTTTCCACTAAACTATGCAGTCCTGGCTCCCTCCTGAAAATGTTATCTCTGTGGAGGGACTGACACACGCAGCCCCATCCAGGCATGCACAGCGTGGATGGCAGCACGTCTGTCCCTGGCGGGAGTCAGGCACACCACAGAGAAACTCCTCCACCAGGAGAGGAGGAAAGGCAAGGTCAGCAAACTCAGCCTTTCCCCATTCTGCTGTGTGCAGCTACTCACGGAGTCAGCCAGCTGAAGATGCTAGACAGGCTTGGGGCAACCGTACTCTTCTATCAGCCTGCCTGTGGCCACCCACTAGTGCAAGCAGCATCACACCTCCCTGGAGCAGTCTGATGTCTTCATCTATCAGAGCCGTGTCCCATCAAGCCAAGAAACTCCGCACAGTGCCAAGGACCTAACTAGGGACAAAAGAGGTGACCATCTTACAAATCCTCCCAGTAGCCCAACGGGAGGTTGGCTCCTCCTTAGCAAGCAGGGCGCCACGTCCCCTCTTTCCAAAACCCCCAACCACCTCCATCGGGACACAGCAAAACAGACCAAACCATGGCAAACAGCCCCCCGCAGCCCAATATTTTTGGGTGGAGAATGGCAGCATTTTCCCAAGGTGAGATCAAAGTCCCTCTCCTTCACTGCCTGGCAGGGAGCGCCTTGCTGGTTGTGCAACCCCAGGCAAGCACTGAACCACCG
Source organism: Nipponia nippon (assembly GCF_047370975.1). NCBI lineage: Eukaryota > Metazoa > Chordata > Aves > Pelecaniformes > Threskiornithidae > Nipponia > Nipponia nippon. Next base: position 16,554,758 of record NW_028262336.1, on the reverse strand, counting down.
CCTCTCTGGTCTCCCCGCATCTGGAGCGAAAGCCAGCGGTGCCCCGGGAGAGGCTGTGCTTATTATCAACAGCAGCAGCTCCTGGCATATAGTCCCCCGGGAAGGAAAGGCTGGATCGTAACCCGCAGCCAGGTAGACCTGCAAAAGGAGGACACCGTCAGCTTTACATGCTCAGGAAACTTCACCTCGCTGAAAAAATAATTGCAAGGTTTGGGCTTTGTTTCTGCAAAGCCCCCAGTACCCGTCACATTACTAGAGGAGATTATGGAGCATCTCTGCTGACATGCTCAGCAGTATACACCTGCAAAAACCTCTCATTTTCCTTTTTAAATATTTCCCTCCTTCCTGTCTTCTGCTTTTTTTTTTTTAAATTATTTTCATTGTTTCTTTGCAGCCTCCTCATTTATCTTCAGACTCAGCCATTTAAATTTTAATAAGAGGCTTCACTGTCTATCCCCTTTTTCTTCAAAGGCCCTGCTTTATTTTTCTGCCTCTTCTCGGCCCCCCAGCCTAATTGTTGTTATTATTTTTAACCTTCAGTAGTTTTCTTTGCTTTCTTCTCTGTTCTAATCTCTCCCTGCTCCCGTTTCCCCCCTCTGTACTAAGTCCCTTTCATCCCTCACCTCCCTCTCGCCCCCGGCCAAACATCCAAATACATGTGGACCAAGCGTAACCAAGCATAAATATGAAAGGGATCATCCAATTTCAACAAAACGCTTGCCCCTACCTATTCAAATATTTGACTTGTAATGATTAAGTCCAAGACGACATAATTTTTTTTTTTTTTTTTTAACAGAGCTCTGCAGGTCTTTAATAAACCTCAGCCTCCACCTTGATGGCAGCCAGGACTGCAGTTGCTGAGCTGTTTCCTATGCATTACAGCAGATTTGCTCCAAGGTAAGCAAGAGGGACGCCTGAGCTGGGAGCCTGAATTATAAGCAAGGAGATTTCATTCCCCAGTTGCTGGTTTATTGAAATTCAATGCCTCCCTCTCACCTGCTGCTTTGTTATGCTAACCTCTTCTGGCTGGCCTAAAATTTCCAGTCCATGGCGTAGGCAAGCAGCCGCACTCCCATCAAACCCGGGGAACTGCGCCCTGCAGCAAGACTTGCTGGAGGAGGCACCGGCACAGCCCCTTGCATGTCTCTGTCCCATCGCCGAGCAGAGGGGCCACTCCTCCTAAACGGGGGTTGATACGGGGGTGTCACTAAAGGCTGGCCTCAGTGCCAGGGGACACCGGGCGACGGTCACCTCGCGTACCGGCTGATGAGAAGGGCTGCAGGGGGCTCCTCTTGCCTTCAGGGAGGACCCGCTGGGGTTCTGAATCCCCTACACAGACCACTCGCCAGGGTCTTGCACTTTTATTGCACGCAACCTCACCATCCTCCAAACAACACTACAGCTCCCACCAGATTCCTACCTTCCAAAAAGCATACGGGCTCGCAAGCCGCACCTGACAGCCCCCAGAGCTGTTCAGGGCAGAGCAGCCAGCCGGTGCCCGGGATGCCAGCTCCCCCTGGCCCAACTCCCCAGAGCCCCGTGTCGCACGCTGATGTCCAAAAAGAAAGATTAAACCCGCACGTGGCTCACAGTGCCCTGGGATAAACACATGCAGGGGCCGCCAGCCCCTTTCACTGCTGCTCCCGGCCAAAAATGCAGAGGCACAAGGAGGGCAGATTGAGGATGCAGACAAGGAAACCACACTTGGTGTATAACAGAGCCCTTGCCGGAGAGTCATACTGCAGTTTGCAAATGTTTCATTGGATGTAAGCCCTCCTGAAGGGAAGAAAATAGCATCTTCCTTTTCCAAAACGGGAAAACATGCAAAAACTGAATCGTACGTGCCCCTGGGTGAGGCAGTAAGACAGAGCCCATCCTATAAATGCCCACCAAGGAGCATGACAGTTTTGACATAGCTCTGCCACAGCACTGGCAAAAATACCAGGAAAAAGCCTTGGGTGAATGATTTGCTAGAGCAGGCCTACCACACCCTTCCAGATGCTGCTGCCCCGTGCCAGTGCTGGAAGGGGGCCCCTGCCTGCCCGGTGCACACCCATGCACCACCGGCAAGCACCTCAGGCTCCGCAGGGTAGGTGCTCGCATTTAGCGTCCCGCAGGAAAAGCAGGTCTCACCAGTACAACCAGCCCCGCGGTGACCTCCTGCAAACTCTGCAGAGGGAAAGTTCTTGAAAACACCCCAAATTCCCCAGCATCCCCCCGGCTGCTTTCCCACCAGGCAGACCTCAAACCAGTCTCTCGCCAGGAGAAAATAAATAAATAAAATAAAATACACCCGTGTGTGGGCTCATGCAATTTTAATCAAACTAATGTCTGCAAAAAGGGGGGTGGAGGGGCGGGGGCAGGGAGGGATTACGGTGCCACTTGTTCAAAGCGCTCCCGTTTATTCCACATCTGCGATCCCTTTTGAGCTCCCAACAGCAGCGAGGAGTACGAGACGTACAAAGTGAGCGTGTGGCGCGCGCTGAGCTGTCTCTTTGTTTTAGTCACCGTCTGCTGCTAATGTCAGCGAGAGCGCACTCCGGGGATCGATGCCTCGGTGATGCTTCGGTGCCGTGCCAGCTAATTACACACCAACAAAAGCACCCGGAGGGGGGAAAATGAAAAAGAGAGGAAACTGAGCATCCTAAAATACAATGGATAACTTAACAGGGGGCCGGGAGCTAGGGAGCCCAGACCTGCTCCCCACTGGGCTCGGGAAGAATGGGTAACACGTGGTGGGGGGCACCCTGAGCTCCATAGGGAATGTCTTGCCCCACAGCAGCACAAGGGCACTGGAAGAGGGGAAGGGGACAGCGTGACAGCCCTGCCAGGCAGCAGTACAAGGGGGTGGCAGAGGAACGCTGAAAAGGCAATTGCAGGCATCTCCAGGGGTCCTGGCAGAAGGAGATGGCAGCAACACGGAAAACCGGCCTGAAAAGTCTTGGGGACTGTTTCCTGCAGAAGCACGAGGAAAAGAGCTAGAGGTGCGGGAGAGGAGCTGGTGGCTTGGGGGGGTATAGCGATGTTTGTGCCAGCCGTGTCAATGCCTGGCCTGTTTCAGAGGTGGAGGAGAGGAGCTTATGGCAGGAGCGGGAGGAGGGGAGCTCTGCCCCTCGCTTGACCGTGCAGCCCTGCGAGCCCCCATCCCTGTCTCTCAGCTGGCCTGCTGCTAAGCCGGCAGTACCAATGCTCACAGGCCTTGCAGGGAACACGAAACACTTAATAACTGTGTGGGGAAAGTGGTCCATTCACTACAATACCTCCCTCGGAGATACCTGAGAGTCACCCACCACAGGGAGAGGCAGCTGCTCAGGAGCGGGTTCCCAGGGGGGCTCAGGTATTAACTAATCCACCCCCAGCCCCCCAGACCTGGCCACAGCTCCCAGACAGGGATTAAAGCCAGCAAAATGAGAATTTCAAACACGCATCCGGCAAACCCATGTGCATTCCCCTCAGCGGCAAATAATCAGGTGCCAAGAAGGAGATTAACCCTGTGGGACTGAAGGAAACAAAGGCGTAAGAGCTGGTCTGTTTAAGAAGCTGCTGCTGCTGCTTCTCCCAGATGAACACAAATCTGACCAGCAGGAACAAGGGCAGTGCCTGCGTGAGAAATACTGATTGCTAGGAAATATAAGCCTCTGATTTTATGCAGATCCACAACAAGCAGCATAAAGATCCCTGCAATAGCTATTACGGCAGAGGTGGTGAGCCAGGTAGGCTCCTACCCAGGTTGTACCATGGGATGCATTGCTTTAGAGTTTATTTCAGCTGATGGTGAGCAAGCCACAGGGCCCCATGCGCCAGCCCCTGCTCTGACCAGACCTACGGCAGGCAGCACACTGCGCCCTCTGGCACTGACTGCCATGCCCTGGCAAACGGGCAATGCGTCCCTGCTTGGGGTCAAAGCTATGCAGGCTACTGATGGAGCAGCAGGGCTACAGGGATGTCCTTTGCAGGCTGCAGAGCCTGATTATTTGGGGGGGAGAGATGGGACGACACACCAGCCAAAGTGGAGAGGTCACTGTACCTGCAGAGGTGGAGGAGCTGTGTCCTGGTCAGCGTTCTCTTGTTGAGGGGACCACCCGTTCAAAGCTGAGACAGGGCAACACACAGGGCAAAACGAGAGGCTGCTCCTCATTTGCAGGCAGATGCAGCCCTTGCTTCTTTTGGGAGGAGGCCCTCCCTGCATGCTGCTGGCAGGCTAACAAGTGCGAGAGACTTTCACATGCTCCCTACTCAAGGGCTAGATGTGTGTCATGACAAGCTTCAAGTGGCACATCCCTAACGCTCATGCTGCTGCAGCGGGAACACAGTTCCCAGTCAAGCAGCCTCCAGCAATACCACCGTGGGCTGTGATCTTGTCAGGTCTCATAAGCTTAATCAGGCTCTGCTCTGGATGGCGTACAGGGGTTTCACCGGCAGGCTGGCTGTCCTGCTGCTCCAGACAGCAGCCCTTGAACGCTCAACAGCAGCACTGTGTCCTGGCAGTCAACAGGAGGATCTACATTTCGGTCTTGACAACTTCAGCCAGCAGATAGTAAGGGACAGGATGGGTGGCCCTTTGGGCATCAGCTCGGTACACCCGTAATAGGACTGGGACTGTGGTGGCTGGCTCAAACCCATTATACTTTAGCAGAGATGGAAAGCATCTTCTAGCCTTTCAGGGAGGGGCCCAAGGAGCAGAGGGTTCTGGGGTGGCTCCTGGGGCACACGTCAGCTAAAACATCTTATAGTGCAAACTGTCCAGAGTTATCCACAGCTAGACTTAGCCCTACCAGAGCATGCTGTGGCCTGAACATACCACAGGAGATGCAAGTCCATCTTCCTGGACTGATGGTCTTGCGACAGGGATGCCTGCAGAAACTCATCCCACCACTGCCAAGGGGCAGCTCAGCACCCATGCAGCACCCTGAGCCGGCACTGCGCTTATCTACAGCAACAGGCTCTGGCTAAGCCTGACCCCACAGATGCAACCCAAAACCACTGCGCCGCTGCCTAGCCCAGCATGCCTCTGGTGGCCTGGTTCCTCCTCCCCCCTTCCCTCCATCCACATCAGACCCTCAGGAGGAGCCTCAGCAGGAGCCTCTTGAAACAGATGAGATCTGGTGAGCCCAATGTCTCCGGGGACAGGCACGCAGCACACGCTGCTCTGGCCACAGACGCAAGGGAGCAGAAGTGATCTGTGAGTGCCGGGTGCTGGCATCTTGTTCCCCACCACTCGCCAGCCCCTGCGACTCACAAAGTCACTTCAAAAGGAGCTCCTCAAAGCACGCTGTCACTGCCTCCAAATTCCCAGTTGCAAGGGGAGAGGACTAAAGAATAGGAGGCAGCAGTGCAAAGGTAATTACTGCATCCCAATGGCCCTGATGGAAGACAGCACTGAAACCCCCACAGCCTGCTCTGGGGTCAAGAGCCTGAAACAGCCTCTAGGGCACTCGACATATGCGTGGAAAGGGTTGGGGAAGAGCCCCTATGAGGCACCAGCAGAAGGAGGCCAGGGCTCATGTCTCTGCCACCTTTGGGGCCTCCTCCCATTGCATGAGGGAGCAAGGACACTCCTTCCACCCCAGCCACAGTCCCTCCCCGGTCATCCCCATGTGCAGCCCCCCCTGCTCCAGCACCCTCCTACACACCCTGCTGCTCTTTCACGACACAAAACCTCCTGTCCAAGGTCTTCCCATCTGCCACTTCCACACTCCCTCCTCCTCTTGCCTTCCCAGTGCTGCTGTTCCTGCTCCCTTTTCAGTGCTCTGCCTTTTTTTCCCCCACCTTTTGCTTGTTTTTAACTCCCTCACCTCCACTCTCCCTCAGCCTGCTCACTCTCTGCCTTGGACGCCTCCATTCGCTCTCCTTCACATTGCACAGTCCAGCACTGGGATGACTACAACCTTCCCGTTCCCCAGCAAGGGCAGGAGCCCCTTGATTCCTCCCGACCACACTGCAGCCAAAGGGCTCAGCCTTTGGCTCAGCTTACCCTGCACCCCAGGCACCAGCTTGGAGGCAGGAGCCCCTCATGCAAAGGGATGCTTATCCCCCAGGGCCACCTGCACCAACCACTGCGTTCCTCCAGATATACTCATACACTTATTTGGCTTCAGCTGCCAAACAGCTCGAGTGGAGCTTTTTGGACGATGGGCAGTGCTCCTAACTCCACTCAACAGATAAGGTCTGCAGTGCCACCGCACAGGTGTGGCCTGAGCAGCATCCCCTGTCGGTGACACATTGGGCCAGGATATCGCTGCAGAGGGAAGAGGCTGGAAGCATCCCTGTGGCCGTAGTGTGTCTCCACGCTGTTCCACAGCCGCCGCCCCTCTCAGGGCAGCCTTTCTGGCCAGCACCCACAGCCAGGGAGTTCCTCCAAAGCACAGAGCCTCTCCAAACAGACGGCTCGTGCCTCTGGCAACCCCACCTCTCCACCAGCTTCCCCTTCCCCGTAGGCTAGCATTGCTGGGCCAGCACTCCCACCTTCCAGTCACGGTGCCAGGTGGGCCATCCGTCGTGCACAACCATCACCTGCAGTTTTGCAAGGAGTCCTATCTGTGGACAGGTGGCATCAGTACACCTGAGAGAGCTCAAAAGGTGACAACAGACTGCCAGAGCGCCTGTGGTCATCTGTGGCATGCTGATTAAATTCTTCAGCGGACAAGGCTCAAGAGCCTCACATTAACCCTCTGATATAAGTAACCTGCTGCTTTGGGATCTTCTCTTCATTTCCATACAGCAGCACAAAGCCATTAAAAAAAAAAAAAAAAAAAAAATTGGTCTCTTTAAATCTTCTCACCCTCAGGAAGTTAGGCATTACAAGTTACAGTCATGAAATGCATTTGGTAAGGAATGGTTTTATAAAAATCTTGCTCTCTTGAACAGGCAGCTAAAAATGAAGAATGGCAGGGTCTGAGAAAGTTAAGCGCTCAGAGCACATCGTGCCTAGGACAGAAGCATCCCTGCCCAGAAAACCCTGCCCGCTGTGACACGCTTCCCCAAGACAGGCATCCCTAGCTACAACATTTCTTTGCAGAGCCCTAAGTTATCATTTTAACTAGTATGCATTAAGGAATAAAGCCCTAAAGGGCACAAGATGTTGAAACACAGTGTCAGGGAACCAGTGCAGGACTGAGCAGGGACGCTGAAGGGCATCCAGCCCATTAGTACCAACTCAGCCAGCGACGATCCCTTAAGACACAGGCTCATTCAGATTTTAAATGGGGAGCAGAGCAGCCCCACCTCTTGCCGCCGTAGGGCCAGAGGGTAAAATCACGCTTCTCTCAGCATTCAAAAGCACTTTTGTTCAGGTTCACCCTGTTAGCTCTGGCGTTGCTCCTCTTTGTAGGCTCTCCAGAAACGTCTCTTGTTGATGGAAAGGGCAAGTGGGGCGGCTAATCCCATCCCATTAGCGTCCTCTGAAATACTCCAAGGACTGTGGACACCGTCTGGGTGCAGGTGGCCAGAAGGCGGCTCTCGCTAAGCCAGCAGGACTTCTGGATGTGCCCGGAGCCGTCTGCCGTCAATAAAAGAAACGGCCCACGTGTGGCTTGAAAGGAGACTTTTCTCCTACAGGTACAGCTTTCCCAATGCCAAGGATCGTCACTGCTCTTCTTTCCTGAAGGTAGCATGAAAACCTTAAATTGGGGGGAATGCATTAGTGTAAACCCGACTGAGCGCCACCCCACAAGGGCTGGGGAGGGTGCGTGGGGCACCCCCAGCACCGCCGTGCTCCTGGGGGCTGCAGCAGCAGCACAGCCTCCGGTACCCCTGGGGCAGATACATGGTTGATAGCAGCCGCCCCCTCCTCAAATGATGAGCCAGCATCGCCTGCAGCGCTCTCACCTTCCTTGCAGCTCTCCTTCCCATTACATCTCCTATTTATAAACAGCTGTTTGGCAGTATTACTAATCAGTGCCACGTGGAATAATGTTACATTTCCCTCAACATTACTATTTTATCTTCTTTCCTCTCCACCTCCAGCTGCTGCTTTCCTTCCACCACCCCCAGCCTGGAAAGCAATTAATACATTCCTTCATTTTATCCAGGCTCTACTTCTCTGGTAACGTAAACAATTTACTTATGACCCATGGAAAAAAAAATAAAAAATTAAATACTGTTAAACCCTCTTAAAATAAATACTTGCCGAAGGAATATCAGCTGGAGACTGCTCTCTGACTTATAATAATCCCACTGCGCCGAGGGAAATCCTCTTAAACTTATATCAGATAAAGATTGTAAAACTGTTATAGGGCTAAACTGACAGGGCAGCCACAGAATCAAGATGGAAAATTTCTCCTCCCAGCTTCTCACCAGCAGGCAGCAGAAGCGGGGCAGAGACCCTCTGATGCTTTAAAGCAGAAGAAATCTCCCCCCAAAGATGCTCAACAACAACATCTCTAAATTAGCAGATAAGAAGCCCAAACCAGAGGGGAACCACTTAGGTTTCTGAGCCCTCCTGGGGGGCAGGACAGAACCAGTAGGCTTTCAACTTTTGTGCTATCCTATCTGACAGGATAAAAAGGATCTGATGTACGATTGGTAATGCTGCTAGGGGCTTTTGGGTTTGCTGCTGCTCTGTTTTGCCCGAGCACTGGTCCCCAGTTTGACTTCGTTTGTTTTGTAATTCAACAAAAAAAGACGTGCATCCACACCACAATGAGCATGGAGCTTTGTGGCACAGAAGCAGACTGGCTCAGCAATGGGCATTGCGCTTCCCCTCTGCTACACGGGGACTTGATCATTTGCTACCAGACCTACTTGCTCTCCAAGACGACCCAAGAAAACCATTGGCATCAACAGCAGAAACAGCTGCCCCTGCCTCTCAGGGCAGCAGACCAGCAGATACGCAGAGCAACCAAGTCTAAGGGCTGAAACTAGAAAACAAATAAAGCAATCCTCCAAGGGAAACAAATTAAAAAAAAAAAAAAAAAAAAGAAGAGAGAGAGGAGTGGGAGGAAGGAGTAAGCATAGCAAAAACCTCCCCAGGGAGGCAGCAGGAAAAATAGGCAATGTGGAACGTGACATTTTTGCTAGTAATCGAATAACGGGCTGCTCCATCGCAGGATTTCTCAGCACTGCAGCTGGCTGGAGCCACGGGGACCGTATTCCACTTTCAGAGTTCACTGAGCAATTGCTAAGGCAGGGGACGGGTGCCATATGTTACCAGCTGCGCTCACAGTTATCGCTTTCCCCGTTTAATGCTGAGAGACTGTTTGGAGGCACAGAAGCAGAGAAACCTGCACACTTCGTGCCTCTCCCCCGCCACCTGGTATTCTGGCAAAGCTTCCAGAAATGCCAACAGGCTCCGCCGGCGAGTCCAGGAGCAGGTCCCCACACCAGGGAGTCGCCAGGCTGTGCTGGCCGCTCAGCCCCGCCGGTACCCATCACAAGCAGGGAGGCGCAGGTGGAAGAGATGGGTGCCCCTCAGCCACCCTCCGGCGTGGTGGGCAATACGGCCGGAGGCAGCACCTGGAAAGCTGCCGAGCGCGCAGGAGGTAGGAGGCAGGTACCAGGCTCTGCCCATCCCACGTTACAGCCCGCTGACTCCACCACCTGCTCGCCTGACCCAGCCTGGCTCCGTCTGGCTCTGCTTTTGTGCTCTTAATTTTTTTCATCCTCCACAGCTTCTCTCAGTTGTGCATGTAGTGAAAAAGTAATCATTTGGGGTGGGGGTGGGGGGTGGGTGGAAAGAGGTTGGGGGCTGCCCAGAGCACACTGGGAGGAAATGTTAAATTCAGGATGGGAGCTCGCACCAGACTATTTCCAACAGCAGACGATCTTTTTCTTCCCACGATTAGCACACAGAGCCCGACCTGAAACAGCTCCCTCACATGCGGAGTTCACTTTCTTGGAAAGGATGGAGACCCTAAGATTTGAACTCAGGGTCCCAAGTAATCCACCAGTGGTAGAGCTGGCCTTCAAATGCACCAGGATCTCTGGCTGAAGATTTTTCTGTCCTAGTTAAAAATCTTTGCATCCTTTACTCCTATCGGCAATGAACACCCAGACATTATAGCAATCTACACCAACAGCCTATACCATCGATCGCTCTTCTCAGAGGGACAGACGGAGAGGCATCCTATAAATAAATAGGACATTTAGGACTACCGAATACCTCATTTCACCGGGAACTGGCAAAGCATACGAGAGACGAGCCGGCAGGACAAGCAAAGGGGTGCGTGGGCTGAGCAGAGTGTTGCTTTTACAGTAACTCCTTCCAGGGCAGCAGAGGATCCCAAGCCTTGCAGCCTCCAGCCTCACTGACACCAAAGAGGCAAAGGGGGAAGAGCAAGCACCGCAGCCCCATCAACCTGAGAGATGCTCGAGTGGAGCCCAGCATGGCTGGAGCTGGCGAGAGAGCAGACCAGAGGGCAAGACTCCGAGCCTTCCTGCAAAAGCCTCTTTTCTGAAAGACTGCTTTAGTTTTCAAAGGTGATTTTAACTGACTGGTCTGATTTTACTATTCAGGCTCAGTGCTGCACAGAAACCTACCCAAGCAAAACACTGCAGCTCTTTACAGTCTGAAGGCAAGTCAGCGTTTGGGCTTCTGTGCCTCCCCTCCTGACAAGTAAGAGACATAGAAAGTCTGGAAGCGAGAGGGCTCATTTTAAAGACCAGCCTAGATTTTCAAGCAGAGGGCTGTGCAATTGCCTGAGGCTGTATTCATTTACATTTTTAGAAATGCATTTTAGAATGCTTTTTTTTTTTTTTTTTTTTTACAATGCATAGGTACAAGCATACAGACACGCATAAAAAAAAAGACACACAATCTTATTGTAAACCTTCTCCACACGCTGGCTAAATTTAAAAAAGTACCTCTACCTCAAAAAGGACAATGTAGGAAAAACATATGGAATACAGTGATGAGCCCCAAATGTGTCTAATGCCAGTTTTTTGAGAAATGGGTAGGTGGACAGGGAAAAAAAAGGAAGAATCAGTTCCACAGCTAAGAGCCCCCCCTGCAAAGGACGTCACCCCACCAAGTTGCCTGCAGTTTTGAGGGACAGGGCAGGAAGGCAAGGGAGAAAAAACACTAACAGCTAAGAAGGGAGAGAGTGGATACAATGGATTATCCATTTTTTTCAGGTGCAGTCTGCCTAAAATTGGTTCCATTTCTCCTGTGCAGATAGAGGTGGAAAAGGGATGTCACATAATACAATAATAAAGTAAAAATCAGGCAAGCATTTCCAACGGGAAAGAATAGGAGATGGCGTACTGCAACAAAACAGGAGCAATTGGAAGAGTTTAGCAGGAAAATATAATAACAGGACAAGATAAAGATACACAAAATAATGAGTGAACCTTGTCTAGCAACGTGAGGACAGGTAGAGAGATTTCCGTTATAAGCTTTCAGTTATAACCTGAATGGTATCTACAAAAAGTGTTTTAAAAAGCACAAGGAAGAACTGAAGAACTAGCCCATGCAACTCATTGCCAGACTGTAGAGACTAAAGCCAAGATTAAAAAAAAAAAAAAAAAAAAAAAAAAAAAAAGACCAAAAGAAACCAGACTGGAAATTTAAATGGGTCTTAGTGCCTTCCTCTTACCAGCAGGAGTTTGAAATCCGGAAGGGGCACAGAGCCTCTGGACTGGCCTCACGCACGGCCACGCCGCAGCGGGCTGTCGGGAAGCAGCCCCCCTGCCAGCTCCGGAGCTGCTGGCTGCGGGGGTGCTGCAGCGGGCTCCCACGCACCTGCCCCCGGCACCGTGGACCACCGGCCCCCTCAGCCAGGCAGCGCCTGTTAGCCTCACAGCTGCTGCAAGGGCAAAACCGGGTGAGCTTAAGCAGCTATACCTTCAAGATATCAGAAATGACTAAGCAGGACTGGAGATGAATCCTATTCAGTATCATTACCAGGCAGAGCTGAAATATAAGCCTTTGTTTCTAACTCCCGCTATCTAAGGAGCTCAAAGCACGTCGCAATTATTTAGCTTAGACTTTGTGAAAGGCTTGTATGCTATTATCCCTAATTTTACCAGCTGGAAAATGGTGACGGAGATGGAGAGCGCCGTACAGGGACATGCAGCAAGCTGGCAGCACGATGCAGGATAGGACCTATATGCCTGCAGCCCCCCACTGCTCCGCAGCATAAGAAACCAGGTACTCTGGTTTGCTGGTGCAAGTCCCCAGGCTGTGCCCATAGGAACTGCCAGAGGTAAATATATTTACCCCTCCTCATCCCTTCCCCATCAACAGACAAACGCTCCCTTTCCAACCATAGCAGGAACAGAGAGAAAAAGCAGGGCAGCATAGGTCAACCTTTTTTTTTTTCAAGGCTATTACAGAGAGATTTAGGCATGTAAAGGAGGACAGTAAGAACAAAATACCCTGTGTCTAGCTGCAAAGGACCACCTAGGAGAAGGTATTTGATTTTTTTCTTTTTTAATGTCAACTAAAGGGGAATTTGAAAGTGAAGGACATCTTACTCCTCTGGGGAGCTAATTACTGCAACAAGCACAGCCCAAACAGGCAAAGATGAATGTCACTCACAAAGCAGGAATTTCAACAACACCAATCCTAGAACTCACTTTGGTTAACTGATGGCTTGGCTAAATAAAACATACCCATGCTTCACGGAGGTAGCAAAGCCACCGAGATGGCCTCAGATAGATTAGGACATCTGAGCTTAGGATCTCCAAATTCTGCCTTCATACACCAGAGCAGAGCAATAGAGACAAACTCCTGCAACCTCTCTAAAGAAATAAGAAACATATGAAATAAAAAAAAAAAAACATGCCAGAAAAAAGAATTTGGGGATGTACAATAGGTCCTTGCTGTTCTCACCTGGTTGAGGTCACCAATGTTATACCATTATTTAGCACTGACATCACCACTATATACCATTTTACACCTTTCCTTAAACACCCTCCCTCCAAACTGCTGCCCAACAGTGGTTTCTACTACACAGCAGCCAAGCGGTTCATCGCGGGATCACAGGACAATTCAGGGTGGAAGGGACCTCGGGGGGCTGTAGTGCAACTACAGGGTCAAGCAGGGTCAGCTCTAAAGTCAGACCAGGCTGCTCAGGGCTTGATCCTGTCGGGTCTTGAAACCCTCCAGAGATGGAGCCTGTGCAACCTCTCAGGGCAGTCTGAATTGCTCGTTTCGATTTTTGCCTGTTGTTGCTCATCTGCAAAAAGCCTGGCCTCCTCAGGACACAAGCTGCTTGCTCATGTACAGTGACAAACACCTTCCCCTATCTCTCAGGAGAAAAAGAAGAAGAAAAAGGCAGCATAGAAAGAAGAGCCCTCAAAGACTTCTATCAAAACCGGTAGATTCTTATCTGCAAGATTGCCATTTCTTTCTTCAACACCTCCCTCAAGCAAAGCCGCCTTCAGCCCAGTTGACTGCTGGAATAAACTAGCAGCCACCGAGGTCCACGTGCCCCACACGAGCCAAAGCGACAGCTCTCACCCTGAGGCCCCCCAGGTTCCCAGGAGCAGACGGTGCTCTCCCAAACACGGCAGACCTGCGGCATGACTTTCTCCCTCTGCTCTGCACGCAGAGACAGATCACATATGGCAGCACTTGACAAAGAGGGGAAGGTGCTGGCAACAAGCAGCAGCAGCTGGTACGGACTAATAAAAGTTCATTTTTTTTTTTTCTTTTTTGCCTGCTATATGCCCTTTAGCTCTCCATAGAGAGATTCTGGAGATTTTGGTTGCACGTTCAACAAAAGACCTGCTTTCTTCTCTTGAATGCTTGTCTGAGACACATGCAGCTCCTTCCCTTCCAGTGCAAAGTGTCTGGCCTGCATAAATCTTTCATCCACCTCCCATGCCACCAAAGCCTCTCAGAGGCACCCTACAGCTACCCTTCCCCTCCCAGCCATGGGCTTGCAGCTGGCCACACAGTTACATGCCACAGTTCAAGGGCACAGAGGACCCCTACAAGACACACTCCTAAAGGCATGGTCAAAGGATCCATGGACTGAGTTCTGGTCTGCAGAGAGCTGCAAGTGACTTGGGCAGCTCAGCATTTGGAGATGAGACCCCACCAAGCACAGCTGCAGCCAGCACTGACCTCAGGCAGAGAGGCAGCTAGGTCTGCACCCCACCAGTGCCCATGCACCACCACCACTCCTAAGCCTGGCACGATGCTGAAACTTCACCACAATGGGGCCAGCCAAAAAAACCACACCCAGCCCCTGGGAGCCATTACAGCCAGGCAGGACCCAGGGGAACAGGTCAGAGATCGAGGAACCAGCCTACCCGGGCAGGGTGAGACCAGCGAGAAACAGCAGAGAGCAGAAGTCTGGCCGGGCCGCGAGGGTGGACAGGGGAGCCACTGAATAGCATCTAGCTAGCGCAAATCCTCTCTGCCCCCATTTCACCTACACCTGAAAGGAGACACCAGTGACCACCCCTGCAGGCACTACCAGCTCCGCTGCAGCTCCTGCCCACTGCTGAGACAGCCATGTCTGAGTGCTGCTTGTTTCTCAAGCCTGCACCGAAATTGGTCCTTCCCACTCTGCGGTACCGCAGACATTGTGGTCTCTCCCCCAGTCCAAACCCCTTTCATTTTTTTGCTTTAATTCGTTTAGGATTGATGCTGTACAGCTGCTTCCCCCAAAATAAAGAGTACAAGAGCTGTGACCTCCTCAAGTGCTTTGAAACCCTTTCTCCTGCTCTGTCACTACCTGTTTAAGAAAAACCTCAAAGCTTGATTTCTTCCCTCAAATCACTTACTCTGAAAAAGAGCTCAACGTTTTTGGGAGCACAGATAAGAAAAAACCACTGAGATAAAAATCTGAAGCTTCTGAAGAGGTTAGACCTGGGCCTCTTTGCTGTTATCTAAGTAAGGGTACAGGCGCACAAACAACTCGTTGCAGAGATATAGTGGAGTACAAATTTGCAGAGACTCATGCACTCTAAAGTAACTGCCATGTGCTCACTTCTGCCCCACAGCAAAACACAAGTTTATTTACCCATCAACATAAGATGAGGAGCACAAACCAGCATCTCAGATTGCACAGCACCCCTGAAGCTTTACCACCTAAATTACTGCACAGAAACCTCCTCTTCTGCCTATATTTCAAGAGTTAAGACAAGGGATAATTCCAGCAACAATTTGGAAAATACTGCTGTCCTGCCAGTGGGGATGCTGCTTTCCTTCACCTGCAAATCCTTTGCTGTCCTTAAATTCTTCAAAAAGCAAAGGAGCAGCCCACGTACTTCTTGCAGCCAGCAACAAACAGGCCAGGACCCCAATACAATTGCCAGTCACATGTGAGTGGTCCTTAGATCCCTCATTTAATCGGTCTAGTTTTGTAACTCCCCTCTTCAGTATGCCCAAGCGTCTTCCCAGTTCAACCACAAAGCCAAAATGTCCATCAGTTGCTCAGGAACCCCATGGGGGAAGTTTCCAAAAGCACCCAAGTCTTCAGCTACTACTGGAAGAATTCATTTCACTCAACACCAGCTGCCTAACCCAAGTCTAACATCTAGGCTCTCTCTTTAGTCAACTTAGAGAAGAATGCACTTAATTTAAACAAAGATGGGTTGCTCTCCAGATTTGTCCCTCTCTGTCCTCTGACCGCAGATATTGCCTCAACATCTACCTTAGGCAACGTGCCTGGTGTTAGATGAGTGGGAGGCCTCTCGTGAGATCTTCTAAAAATCTTTTCCTCCCACCCTGAGTAAAAGAGCATGAACTAGCCCCTCAGCCATTTCGTGTCAGCCTCAGGGAACTGAACTCCGAAGGCAAACAATGGAGTTGCAGACTTTGTACGTGGGCTAATCCTTTCTCATAAATCAATCGCAAGGCCATGGTTCCACAACATCCTGTAGAGCTGCACCCGGTTTTTTTGCCACCTCCCTCAGCCCCTGCAACTCAGTCTGAGACGTCCTAAATTATTCCTCCTAACACATCTCGCAGCCCAGGTATAACTCCCCCTTCCCAATGATATAGCTCAGGAAGAGATGAGAAGAAGGGTAGCAAGATACAGAAAGACTAATTTTTGAAGCAGCTGAAGTGAATTGAAGACTGGTGGAAAAGGTTAAGCCTTCATACAAATTTCCCCATGACAGAAGGCCCTTGAACCACATTACTGGCCTCATTCCTAGTTTCAGTGAGATGATTAGCACTTGCGCTGCATGCCTAAATTCAGATAAGAGTCCCACAAAGCACCTGGGGAGCACTTCTTACTCCAGGCCATCAGAGACTTCAGGTCCTCAGAGTGGTACTAGATCCTGGCCAAGATCTCGATGAATCAAAAAGATCCTCGAGTGGAGACACCAAAAATGGGAGAGGGAACACCAACCATGCTTGCTGTTTGTGAGGTGGATGGAAATGTACTTCCCAGCCCAAGCGGCACATCTTTGAAGCTGACAAGACTATTTTTTAGCAGCTGCAAAGCCCTGAATACATAGCCCTCAATGCTGCTCAGATGGCAGGAGCAAAGACACATCCCAGCTGCTCTGCAGCAAGCTGAGATGTCCCAGTGCAGACAGCAGCCCCGTATCTGCTGCACCAGTGTCCCATCCAGCTCCCCCATCACAGGGCTGTATTGCCCAGCTGAAAAGGGGAGACTCTGCCTTCAGCTCTTCCCTCAAACCACAGGACACAACAACTCAAAGCTCCCAGAGCAGCAAGTCTAAAATCAACACTGCTCCAAACCCATCCATTTCACACAAAAAAGGAGAGAACAGAGATGCTAACAAACTTGTCTCCCTCCAGACTTTGCTGCTGCCAAAAAAGAGCCAATCCATCTAACGAGTCAATTAAAAATTCATAACTGGATGAAAAAAACCACCCAAAAGTTTGGTTCTCTTTCTGAGAAAATGAGAATAATAACTCTCATTTAGCTCTCATGTACCTCTTTTTGCATACTGTCTGCAGCAACAAAGCCGGCCTGAAAACCCAAGACGTGTCGCTGAGAGCTAAAATGACAGGGGAAAAAAAAGGGCGCATGCTCTGCCCAGCCCTGCACAGAGGAGCCCGTTTCCCCAGCAGGACTTCAGGGCCTGATGGGGCTGAAGTCAGCACTGATTCACGTGAACACGAGCCAGAGCGGGAAGCCCTCTGTAAGGGCTTGTTGTCTACAGGTCATCGCAGGGGGCACTCTGGAAAATTCAGTTTCTGTCAGAGTTTGGTTAAAGCATGGAAAACACCTATGCACATACCCACATTCAAAACACAAGTGACCCTACGACACTTCTGAAGTGAATTTTCAGAAATGAATTAAGCTAAACCAAATTAGGGCTCCAAATTCTGAGCACAAGCATCCATGAAGGGGCATAATGTGATTTAACTAATCCACTAAAAGTTACTTTAGATCAATTTTCTTGAGCATCCTGGACACACATAAGCCCCAAAGCCAATGTCCTCAAAGGGTGTCTACGGAGTCCCAAATCTTACGTGCCTTGTACCAGTGGCAAGGGTGGGACAGAGCAAAAGCATCTCACCCAGCAAGCCCCAGGCTGGCCACGGAAGAAGCTGCTGAGCTACAATTAAAACCTGGAGGGCACTGGCTCCCCAGCCCCTGGGGAAAGCAGCAGAGAGCTCCCTGCCGCCCAGCCATCGGACACGCTGGCTACGCTCGCCCACATCCCCGTCCTGCGCTGTGCCCCAGGCTGGCAGCTAACCCAGGTACTCTCACTTGCTCCAACAGCTCTCCTGTAAGGACCCCAGCTCACGGGATGCAGCTGCAAACCGCAAATACCACAACCCTACCCTGCCCCCAGGCACTTTTTTTTTCACCCAGGTGCTGGTTTTCAATGGGTTTCACTCCCTGAGGTGACTTTACAGTGGCAGCGCTGACTCAGACTTGTTTAAACTAAAGGGGGAACCGCAAACCTGGACACCTGAAGCAAATCACGGAACTACAAAAAAAAAAAAAATAAATTGAAAAGAGTATTCAGGCGTCTACCTCCCAACTGCTTATGGACATCAGATGGGAAAGCAGGCAACTAAATAAGCGCCTGTACCCAGGCGGTGGGGCTTTGCCTCGGAGAGTGGCTGGGCTGGCACCTCCGAAGGGAAGGAGCCAAGGTGCACACAAGCAGGAGGCAAGGAGCAGAGCCCAAAGGAGGGCTATAGTGATTTGAATTCACACCTCGGCTCCTTTCACAACAGGTTTCCTGTGTCAACACGGCCTGAACCGGCAACACCCTGACCAGCTAGCATGGCTGGATAATGCCAAAGCGGTTTCCAAAACGGAGACCTAGGGGCTCAAAAATGTCTCCTAAGAGAAGCAAGCCTGCTGTCTGTGGGCTTAAATCTGCTAGAGGGTCGTCTCTGCAGCGGAGGAGCCCTTCAGCCAAAGAGTTTGATGGAAGCTATTTGACCGCTGTTAGCCAGGTCAGAGACTTCAAATCCAATCCTATTTTGAGATACAGAAAGCAAGTTGAAGCTTGAAAAGGTCAAATCGGCTAGTCAGAGAGGTGCTGTGGAAATACTCCAGATTTTAAAGAACCCGTTTTCGATTTTTCTAACGCAGACACGAAAAGAAAACCAAACCAACTCCCCACATTCATCTACAGACAGCTCAATTTGATCAGTGTGCTGGTTTCGGGAGGCATTCAGCACTGCACTCTGTTAAGAGCCTGAAGATGACCATCTCTCCTGTTCCCTTTACGTGCCGCTCGTTATTGCTCCTTTCTTCTCCGCTCTGCTATTTCGACACCTTTGGCACACAGCTCTCCTCTGCAGCTTGTGCCATCTGGAGCAGCCTCCCTAACGCTCTCTCTCTGTGTAAATCAGTTCCACATCTCTCTTGCTTTCAGCCACAGCTTCACATGTTCCTCCCTCCGGCTACACTGCCTGGTTTCTCTTCTTAGAGCCTTATTACTAGAGAAAGCTTGATTTCTCCTATATCCCTATACCATGATTTCCTGCAATTCACACCACCACGCCACCTGCTCTCTGCTCCTGTTCTCCTCACTGGTGTTTTTTCTGATGGCTTATGTGGACCACATCACACATGGGGGGTTCACGGGTTTCTGCTGCACACTGGCTGGGAGATGCCCCATTGCCCCAGCCATGCCGTTAGCAGGACAGCTTACCCACGAGGTTCATCTTGGCGCTGTAACTCCCAAAGTACCTCTCGTCGGTGTTGGGCGTGTGGCACTCATACTCCCCGGCATCCCGGTCTTGCAGGTCAGTGATGTGCAGCAGGACAGCGTCCCCCTGCACCCGCTCCACGTAGATCCCCCGGCTGCGAACGCGCTGGGTGTAGATGGCGTAGGGGAAGGAGGGGTCGACGGTGCTGACGATCTGCACCTCCCGCTCAGGGGCCGAGGGCAGGTAGATGGACCACTGGAAGTTCTGCTCCACCGGGCCCTGGTAGCCGCTCACCTTGCACCACAGCGTGACATGGGACCCCTCCGTGCGGTAAAGGGGCCCTTCCTGCACTGCCACTTGCCGCTGGGCCAAGGCCATGCCTGCGGGAAAAGAGGAGCCCAGCATTACTTCTCAGCAGGCAGCCCCCGCGCCTCCCCCCAGATGTACCAGCCCTACCCCTTCTGCAAGCCCTTGCACCCCGTTTTACAGCTGGCACACTGGGCTCTGGCACAGCACCCCCTCTGCCACGTTGCGGCTTTCTTGCTCACCCAAGTGAAGTGTTTTTTAAAAGGCCCCATGAAAAAAGTGGTGTTGAGGTAACAAAAAACCTTTCTTTGGTAGCGATAAGAATCCAGGCACGAAAAGATACTGCGCCGCATGGCAACAAACCTGAAAGCCAAGCTGCAGGGCTTTGCTTTCAGTACTACTCTTATTTTCCAACTCCATCATCCTGTGATCCCAGGCACAGGTTGCTGCCAGAGGGCACTAGGAGATGGCCGGCGGCCGCTCTGCAGCACCCCAGAGTGGCTGGTGGGGCTCCCCAGTTTGGCAGAGGCTCCCTCTTGTCCTGGCACAGCCCAACCAGGACCATCTTCCACCAGGAGAGAGGCCCATGTGCAAGCCTGGAGGCTACGCTCCCTCTCCTTGGGTTTCCGGGCCACCCAACAACAACGCCACAAGCACTTGTCCTCCATCAGCAAACCCGCTGGAGGCTTCAGCTGGTACAAAATCCCGCTCTTTTTCCCCCAAACCCATCATGCCTTCTCCAGTCTCTGTTACGCTTGCAAAGGCATATGGGGAAATACCGTGTTTCCTTCCCAAGCCTATTTGAAAGGAGTATATTTAGTACATAACAAAAACAATTAAAGTTAATGGAGGGAGCGGGCATATTACACTCAGACTTACCGCCCCTGGCTGCTGGAAATCGAAACCCAGTACTCTGCATTGTACACACACAAACTCTTGCAGCACTGAACAAAGACAATCCCGCAGCACGGCGACTGCGATCTGCTGTATTTTTACACAGATTATGGATGGCTGGCCCTTGGGCTCATGGCACATTACCAGCACAGCCCTCCAGGGGCCAGATAAATTACAGCAATCTATCTTGTTTGTTGCTACATCAAAGGCTTGAGGTCTGGAGACCACGGTGGGTGTTCATCGGTTATTGAGTTACCAGCAGCATGTGCACATGGCGAGGCCAATCACCCTGGCTTCTGTGACTGCTTGCTTGCCATCATAAAACAGCAATAAGCCGATTTAAAGCGGGTCCTGCATAATCACGTTTGCAGATTTTATCCTCTGTGTGCGTGTGCACGTTGGGGTTTCCCCCTCCCCTCTAATTTTTGACAACAACGTTCAAGTCCAGAGAAGAATTTAATCTTTCAAAAACCAGCAACTTGTAGGTGGAAGAGGTAGCCTGGCATCTGGGGATTACTGACTCAATCCCACCCTCTGGACATGGACGTCCAGATACGAAGTTTCTTCTCCACAGCCAGCCTGGGCTGGAGCCAGGAGAGATGGTTCTTACCAGCTTAAAACAAATTGTGAAAAATGGGTTCAGCACATCCATCAGGCCATGCAGCTGAACAGATGGAGTGCAATTCAAACTATTAACTTGGGCTCAGCTCGCTGCTGCTCCAAATTATGTTTCTTCTTACTCTTTATGAAATAATGCGATTTAAGGGGAGGACGGGGAAAGCTTGCACGTTCAAAACAAACGGGGAGAGGAACAACAGAGGCAAACACTCCCCCGCTGTTTGCTGTACCAATCTCTTCATCCTGGGGAAAGATAACGCTAGAGACAACTAACACATCTAAGGTGCAGACAGCCTCTTCTCTCACCCCATAAAGGCCAAAGGACAAAGCAAATACTACATCCTTTGAAGTGAACTGTTTTTAAAGCAGCAGGAAGGGCGAGATCTTTATTGCATGCCTAAAGACAGCTCATAATACAATTTTTGTATGCACATGTAGCCTTGCTACAGCAGACAGATATCCTGCATGCAGTGAGACAATTAAAATTGCGTCACAAAGCAAATACACGGTGGTAGGAATTAAAAGTTGCTCACACAACACTCGTTTCTCAGCTGAGTGCATGACCTTGTTTTGCAGGCTTTTAATGCAATGCTGGTTTTTTTTTTTTTTTTTTTACATAGGAATTCTTTGAGGAGTTTTCCAACTATCCAGTTGAAAAATATCATTTTATCAGAGACACGTATTGGCCCTTCCAAAGCGTGCCGGCAAGATCACGACCTCAGGGACCCACCGCGCTGATCTCTGCGCCCCGAGGCATGCAGCCTTTTGGCAGGTGTCAAATCCCACCGCCCTCATGACCAGCGCTAATGTGGGCTTCCTTCTTCCCTTGCCAGTGGTTTTTGGGACCTTGTCTGTAACCAGGTTCGGAAGAGACACACTTTCTACATTCCTGCTTCCCTATTCCCTCTTGCGCTGGATTGCTGCACCTTCCTGATCCAGCCAAAAGTGAGAGACATAAGAGCCAAAGAGCTCCTTGCTTCCCATTCTGGCTTCTGGCGCCCAGGCAGCTGAGGGACAGAAGCAGCCGGTGCAGAAAAAGCCCTGCCCAGCTCCAGCGTGGAAGGAGGACAAAGCAGTTGGGGTTTTGCTACGACTTGCAGCGAGTTGCTGTTCAGCCTCCGAGAGGTGAGACACAAAGGCCCAGGAGTCGGTTGAACAGGGTGGATCTCCGGAGGGGCCGGGAGCAGCACATCCTCAGTGCTCTTCTCCCTGCCTGGCCGCAAGCTCCTGCTCAAATGGTTTTCAACACTTAGAAAAACCCACACAGCAGAAGCAGAGATACTTCTCCAATAAATCATTTTAGCTGAGAAAGGGAAGGAGAAAAACAATCAGCCTGAGACAGACATCCACCACTACAAGTTTGCTCCTCAAACAGTTAACTTTTTGCATGGTGAAGGGTGTTTGGCAGTTTTCAAGCTCTGGGAATTGCTATATCCATGAACATGCAGTATCAAGAAAAGAACTGCATTTCTTAGCAAGCAAGCGTTCTGATTAACAAAAATAATGCGCCTGAGATCCCATTTTAAACTCTTATCCTCCCCTCTCGAAGTGAGAGAAGAGCTCACTGGAGGAGGAGCTGTGCGCTCCACACCTCCCCTAGGACGCCCAGGAGACAGTTATGGTGGCATTTGGCTGGTACTTCACTGGCACAGCTGGCTTTTAATTGCAAATCCAATATAATTTACTGACAATGCAAGGGCTGATATGGAGGAGGTAGCAAGCCAAGAGCTACTTTAAAATTAATAAGAAATGATAGGTTTGCGCATCTGTTTTTTTCCAAAAGGCAGCAAATCCCCCGCGATAAGGAGGAAGCGTTCCCTGATCCTTATCCCCTCCAGATGAGGGCTATTGTCGCTGGCCTTTTGAGCTAAGAGCAAGCCAAACAACAGCCAGGCAGCTCTCAACACTTCCGCTGGCTTACCCATCTCCCAGGCCCCGTCTGGGAGACGGGAGGCGCGTGGGGGAAAGAGGAGGAGGCAGCGGCAAGAGGGGATGGTGCAGCCGGGCAATGAGACTCAAGGTCAGGCAGCAAGGGGACCCTGCGGGACTTGGGGACCAGCAGATGCCCAGTGCCAGTGCCTCCCCTATGCCAGCCTGCCCAGCAGGCTCCAAGGCCACTGCAAATGTCAGGCGAAGCAGCTCTGAAAGGCAGGTGAAAGGCAAGGGAGAAACGCAATATCAGGGTCACCTGGCTGTTCACGTGTCCCTTGTCATAGCACAGCCAGGACTTCAATGCCTCTCCATTCAACCTATGAGCAAGAAAAAAGCACTGAGCATCCCTGCCAGCCAAGCATCTCACCCAGAAGTGCTGTAGCTCAGCTTCTGAGTACGCTTTGTATTTTGCAAAAGCTGCACCTTCCCAGCGACGTCAGCTCGCTACAGCAAGACCCGACCTTTCCATGGGGAGACATGCAGAGCTCAGAGCTCAGGTTTTCCAGACATGACTGGTCATTTCAGGTGCCTCATTTGAAATACTTTGAAGATGCCCTATTTCAGAAAGTGCCAAACACTCTTTGGGAAGGAGGTGGACCTTCAGGTCCCTTTCAGAAGAACAGGCGTGCAAAATTGTATCTGAGAACATTGATTCAAGGCTTATCGCAAGGGATAGGTGAGCGTAATGAAAGAAAGGATGGCTCTGCACACAGAAACTCTGTGTGCACAGCACTGACACACCAAAAGAATAAATAAAAACTGGGGACAGAATGGCCAGGAACCTCTTGCACAAACACTCTCCCCATCTCTCAGAGTGTGGGTTACGCCTGCACCACACGCAAAGGCACCACAGCAAGTTGCATCAAGGTATCTTAGATATCAACAATCACAGCCAGCAGACATTTAATCGAAAGGAGAAACCTGAGCTCTTGGAAGGAGTATTATCCTAGGTCTCTAATCATTAGAGAGCAATTAAAAAGAAGTCTTTGTATTTCCCATATCTTCCAGAAGCGTAGGGCTGACAGTGCTGAACACCAAATGGATTACATAGCTTGAGGGGATGTTTCTACCCCTGCAGCTTTACAGCAGTTTTCCTTCACTTAGAAGCTCTAAAGCATTATTTGTCAATAACTGATAATGCTAATCCTAAATTTCCTTTAAAAATTACTTTGTGCCTTTGACTACAACTATTAGACAGAAAACATTTCCAAAGAGATCCCTCTCCCTACTCTCCCTGTCCCTTGCACAAATACACAGCGCACATTGGGGTTTTTTTTGTCGTCGTTATTGTTTGTTCAACTTATAAGTCCTCCTGAAAAAGTGTCAAAGAGCAACAACGATGATAAACACCAGCGAATGGCTTCTACATAAGAAATAACAGAGCAGATGAGGACTCTGGCCTGGAAAAAAGACGACTTTGAGAGGATCTGGTAAAGGTCTATACGAATATGCATGCCATGGCGAGGATGGTCAAGAATTGACCATTTACCATCTCTTTCAGTTTAAAAACCAAGGGCCGTCAACCGAAAGTGGTCAGATCCAGCTTTATAACAAGTGAGGCAGTTCTTGCAGCTGCACATAGCAGACCTGGGGACGTCCTTGCCAAGGGATGCTGTGGACATGGAAAGTTTACATGGGTTGAAATGTGGGTGGGACAAATACTTGAAAGAGGACTACTAAATAGGTAGATCACATCAGGTTTGGGAGGCTCCCAAAACAAGCTACAATTGCACAGCTGTCTGCCTCCAGCTTTTTGAGAGATGATACTGAGCTAGGTGGAGGACCCTTAGTCTGAACTGGTACAGCTGTCCTCGTGCCCCTTCACAACCCACGTCAATGCAGGCTATGCTCTTCAGCCGTATGGGTCACATCTGGTCTGCAGATTACGCATTGGCTGTACTACAACAGAAGATAAAAAAAGGCACCATTTCAGCTTTTTCTCTAGAAGAGTGGCTATCTCTGCTCTGAACACGGCCAACTGAACTGGTTCCCCCAAAACACCCTCAGAACTGAGGCGGGAGCCTGTGCCCATGTGCAGGGAAGGGAAGGGACGCGTGCATAAATCCCATTTGGCTATGACAAATTAGCATCTGCAGCAGACCACAGGACCTGGCAGAAAGTCCCCCGTAATGAAGACAATTCAGACACGAGCGCTAAAGAGCAGTTATGCTAAAGCGTCTACTTCCTAGCTTGAGCGATGCTCTGGGCACGCACAGCCCGAGAGCAGGTGCAAGCGCCAAGTGCATCACGGGCTGTGGCAACTGCTGCCCTCCCGCAGGTCCGGGGCTGGCTCAGGCGGGAGCGGTGCAGGAGCCCCGGCTCACCACCCGGCTGGCCCTGGCTCTCCAACGCACGGCATGGTCTGAGGCGAGGCGAGTGCCAACAGACTCTTCCTCTGGCTGCATTCAGCAACTTCAGCCTGGCCCAACGCCACAGGAGGCAGCGGGCATACCTGCATCCCGCTCCGACTGCGAGGCAAGGAAAGGATGCCATGCTCACAACAAGGAAATGGCGTTTTCATCCAGTCCAAGGGTTCTGTTGCTTTATTAGCCAGCGTTGTTAATTTGTTGCTTCCCCCCTGCCTCCCATACACTCACAGCCCACCACAAACAAGGACGGCAGCGCTGCAGGGCGATGCCACAGCCTGCAGCTCACAGGCAGCAGGCATGGGGAACAGCAGAGCAGGCAGAAGCAGCCTTCGAGCTGCAGCAGTTCGTGCATTGGCTGCTTTCACAAAGCAACGGGGCGCACGTGGTTAATTGTAACCCACCAGCAAGCAGGGCTCCCCTGCGACTCTCTCCTCCTCAGCGTTTCCATTCCCCTACCCCAAAACAGGAGCATCGTGCCCTGCACAGGCCTTTGCTTCCAGCGAGTTGCCCAGGGACAGTTAACATCCTCCAAGCTCACCTTCCCTTAGGCATGATGCTTCCCAGGGAATGGCCCTTTCTCTCTCCCTTCTGTCCTCCAGGGAAGATGCAGACAGCTCTTCCCAAGACCAGCCCCTTACTTAGCCCTGCTGTGGAGTCCGGAGAAAAAGCAGGGACTGATATCCACCAAACGGTGTTTCCTTTCAAGAAGGCTCTTTCCAAGCTCACCGTTGTCCAGCCACTGAGAACACTTCCCCAAGCGGCCGTCTTATTTTTCATCGGCTGAAGACTAATGTAATCCCTATGGGAGACTCTGCCCCAACAGGGAACACCAAAACAGACCATCTTCTAGCAACACGCACCTGCTATTCTGTGAAGTCTCCTGTTAACGCACACAAATAAAAATTAGGTTCGAGTTTAATTTTTGCATAAATGAGTCACAGCAAGGACAATCTCTGTACACTGCAACCTGCTGCCAGATGGAAAAAAAACAATGCTATCAGAAGAAAACATGTGGTACCCCCCCCCCCCTTATTACTGTAAAGCCTCATTCGGGGAAAATACAGTATTTTGCTTGATGTATTTTTTGTCACGCCAAAAGAGTTCACTGCACTGAAAGGCTGGCTGGAGCCACCTGCAAACCAACTCTGTCCCTATCCTCCACCCTTTTGCTTTGATGTTTAAATTGTGCTACCAAGGGTGCCTGATCCCCTATCCTCCTCCTCCACTCCTGCCACCATCCCACCACTCCCAGCACATGGACCGTCCTTCCTGAACTGACTCAAAAAGCTGTTCATTCCTCATTCAAATTCCTCCCACTGCTGAGCCAACTAAGAATGGCTAAGTAGAGAGGTCAGCCAGGAACAATTTATACAATAATTGGTATGGAAATATCACAATCAGTGGGGAAATATCAAAGCACGGGCAAACGAGACAGGAGCCGCCAATGGAACTCTTTGTTCTTCCAACACAACTGCTTTCACTCATCTCCGCTAGCTGCTCCCTCTCACAGCCGCTCACTTCCACAGCAGATGTTTACTGTCTTTTAAGAAAAATGTTTTCAATAAATATGAAAGAGGTGACATTTCTTTTAATCACCATAGATTGTTCTGGCCTGTGACTAGCTTCCCAAGTTCTGACTGCAAAAGAGGTCTTGTACCTCTGTTATAATTATGCATCCAGTCAGACATCCAACCCCCTCGCCAAGATCAGAGTCATTTTTCATCCTTTGGTTCTTCTCAGATCTGGTCCGTATATTGACAGACAACTTCTTTACTTTCCCCAGTACGGCATTGGTATTCTACAGCTGCACAGTGTTAAATGTGATCTGCCCTTGTGATTTTTTTTTTTTTAAGCAAACCTCATACTATATGGATGTCACATTCCTCTAATTGCTCCTTCTCTGTGTCTACAATTATGCATGTTAAAATATGCTAGTTTTAACACCGCCTTAGTATGACATATTCTTGAGCCACAGATCATCTCTATTACTACAACCTTTAAACTTCTGAAGATGATGGAAGGAGGAAGGAATAATTCATTATCCGCGTTGGACACTGAGAAGACAAGAAACAACAGGCTTGGACTTGAACAGCAGAGATTCAGGTTGGACATGGGGGCTAGGTATATTTTTAACTTCCCAGAAGCAAGGAAAGTGAGGGACGAGAGAGACTGCTTTGTGAGACTGAAGTCTCTCACACTACAGCTCCCTCTGACAGACGTTTACCTTCTTCAGGAACACCATAGGTGGAGATGAACCTGCCCTGAGGGATGCACGACACGAGATCTCCCCGCTCGTACAGTTCTATCGTTCTCGATCATCCCATCAGAACGTAGATTTAAAGTTACTTGGCTGCACTGAAGTCTGAAACTACTCTTTAATCTGAAAAGTCATGGAGCCAAGCATCCAGAAGCCAGCCAGCCACTCCTGTGGTCAGAGAAAAGAGGGATACCCCATATTGACATCAGGAAGGAGGATGGCAGGGAGCCGGTCTGCACACAGGTCCCTGGGCTCGGCAGCTCGTGGTGCTCAGCCTCCTTACTTCACACAGGCTTTGAAGAAGCTGGTGGATCAAGGTGTACCTGGTGCAAAAGGTGAATAACAATACATGCTGATGTACGAGGGAAAGACTGAGCTGACTGTCCTGCTGGTTCAGACTCACACTGGTAAACAACTGCTGGGGGCTCAACTATCTTTGTGCAACTACTGCTTATTATAGCTTGACCATTTTCCTGCAAAGATGCTGAGAAACATAGTCCCTTATAATCCGCAATCCTTGTATTCCCCAAAGGAGATACCAGTTTTGACCAACCCGACAGAATGGCAGAGAGCTCCAGTAGCACTATAGGCTCTTTTCTGTAGTTAAGGTAGAGCCCTTCCCATGAACCTATTTAATCAGCTATTTCTCTTCCTCCAAGGTCAGAACAGAGCCGTCCCAGCCCTTTTCCAACTCTCAGATCAGCATGTTCTTCATATACCATACCATCATTACGGGAAAAACAGGCAAACAGAAGCTCCCAGGCAGATTATACTTATATTGGGCATACGCAGGCAGGAAGTGTCGGTTTGCCCACGCACCACTTTAACTTGCACTGCTCCTTGTGTCTTGTCCTCAGGAGCTGCTTCTTTCCTACAGCCCACTGAATACATGCCCTAGTGACTCACATCGCTACTGCTGGTTCCAGGTCTGGTTAAGCACCGCGATACACAGCAGCGTTTGCAGTGGCCTGCTGGAATGCCCAAGGCAATACCTACTTTTATATTTTCCAATGAAAAGCAGTGATGGCTTCATTACTGCCTTCCCAGCCTGAGCTTTGAAGCTGTAACCACAGGTACTCCACTGTAAGATTTAGTACAGACCTGCACAAAAAGTGAAGTCTCCCAAGATGCGTATGTGTGTTTTTTCCTTCTGTTCTTTTAGCTCTTAAAATACATGTAAGGACACACCATTTACCCTGGCGCTTCTAGTACTGCTCCCAGACCTCCAAAAGACGCAGCATTGTCGTGCTAGTACCAAAGCCGTGAAGCGTCAACACACATTGCAGAACGCCGAACTCTCAGCTCCTATGTGTTCCCAACCTATCAAGAGCGGGGGGGAAATGAAATTGTTTGAGTGACAAAGCTAGGCAGGAAATTTCTGACATAGTTCATTATGCCCTGCAGCCTCCGTATTTCTTTTTATTACCATTCTTTAGTCTTCAGGTCCTACATGTTCAACAGCCAGGGTCACTCTTAGAATTGTCAAGTGTTATTCCCTGCGCGATCACTCACTCCCAGACAATAAGAAACTTCATTTTGTTTCACAGTCAATAATGTTTTAATGTCACTTCTTTTTTCATTTTCCTGCATGCTCTGCAATCCCTCCCAATATTAAACAACTGAATGCTCCTATTATTGCTGTAATTCACCTCATAACATCCCAGATGCTTAAAATGCTCTCCCAGGAGAGAAGAGTGTGGAGTCCCAAATCTCACCTTCATGTTATCCTTGCCAAAAGGAAATAGCATTTACCACCCGGTCTTTCATTAAAGGAACTCCCTCTCTTTCATGAAGAGGTCTCTCAAAATACTTCTGATCCGCAGAGAGCTTGGTTTCTTACTTTCCCTCAAATTTGCTTTTCCTGAAGAAAGGCAAAGCTTCTTGCTCTCTTCAGTTGAAACAAATGGAGGAAGGGAGCACACACAAGGGCCTCCCTTTACCTCCAAAGACAAACTCCAGTGTTTTGGCCCATCTTTCCATACTCCTGGAAGTTGCTTATTTGGCTTCCTTCCCCTCCCCTTACTCCGAGTGACTCTAGGTTTTGCCTTACTCTGGTAAGGATGACGTTTAGGACTTCATCATTCTGACTTTTTCTAGGACCTTTACATGCATGCTTGCTCTTCTGGGCTAGGACCAAAGCATCTCCTTTCCAAACTCCAAATCGGCGCCCTCAATTAGCCATTTATGAATTGCTCAACCCCAAATTGTTTGCTTTCTAAGAGGAGACTTAATGATCTGTTAGATATGGACAGGTTTGAAGAGCTGATGACGAACCGCACTGCTGCACACCCCTCTCCCTCCCAAAGCACGCTGTTCTTCCAGCATGCCAGCCGTATCCTTAGGCACGGACTCTGCACCTGCTCCCCATCTCCTTTTGAACACACAGTTCTGCAGAAGTGGCACTGCAAAAAGTTATGAAGTGTAATATCTAGAAATGAATGCAGCCACAAGCAATGGCTCCAGCTTCCTTCTGGCATGTTAAAGAAACATTTGTGCCCCTCAGCCATGCCCATTAACATGTGAGAACATCCAATCTGCAAGGCAAAGCTGCTGTCTTGTACATTTTCTTCAGCAGAAAGAGCTTTCAGGTAAAGAGCAAATTAAGTTATCCCCTAAGTCAAGCGTATTGGCTAAAAGCATGCATTTCTCTAAAAACAATTTTCCCACCCCACCGTAAAGGATCACAAGAATACAAAGCATGGCCGTACAACAGGAGGCAATTTCCATTTCCCCCCCAGATTCCTCTGGTTTCTTCTCTGTTCACTAAGCACCAGCAAGATGCTGCCTCTCAAAACCTCTGTGATTCAGTTAGACGCTTTCCCTGAGAAAGAGACACAGATCCGGGGAGATTCTTCAGCTACCTGCTGCCTCTTGTTGCTAATTAAGATGTCAGAATCCTTCATCTTCTTACACTGTAATTTATTAGTTTGACACGCTACAGAGTCTATGAGCAGTTGTCACCAAATTACCAAGGCTCCCATTTCAAATGGGAGGACAGGTGCTTTCTCGTATTTGGAAAGGAAGAGGAAGAAAAAAAAAAAGAGAGAGATGCAGAAGCATTTACGTTACTATTGCTTCCAGTCTGTGAGGCGGAAAGGTACAATCATTCCCTCTGTGCACATTCACAACACAATACTATCACCAAGGAGCAAGAAGGACAATCAGATGCAATTCTCCTCCCTGGGGAGGAAGAACCCCATGCATCGAGGTGGACTGACCAGCTGGAAGGCACAAGAAAACACTTTTTGTTTTTAAACAAACAAACAAACAGTGAGGGGTGACTGAGGATTGGCACAGGTTTCCCTGAGAAGTTGTAGAGCCTCCATCCCTGGAGATATTCAAAAGCCGTCTGGACACAATCCCAGGCAACCGGCTCCAGGTGGGCCTGCTTGAGCAGGGGGCTTGGACCAGATGACCTCCAGAGGTCCCTTCCAACCTCAACCATTCTGTGAAGGACACTCCAACAGGATTCCATTTGCCACTGCTACAGGCTCTTATTTGCCTCAGCTCAGCATCAATCACCTACTCAGAGCAGCCTCACTGTGTCAGCTCCCCTACAGAGAACACAGTGGCAGAAGCACCCTGATTCCAGGAAATTCAGTTTAGAAATGTGGTTTCACAATGCAGTTAAGCTGGTCTAGGTACCAGCTACATGGAAAAAAAAGGAGTCTTGCTTTCTCACTTGCTTTATTCCTAGCAACGTACACACTCCTCTCCCCATGCTTGACCCCCATAGTGAGCCGAAAGAAGAATGACCCAAGGAAAGAGTTATTTGTTTCCACTAAGACAGCAAGAACACTTTTTTCTTTGGGGTTCTGGGATGGGAGCAAACAACCCTTTTCATCAGCAGCTGGGATATTCCACCAGCTCAGCCATACTGTGAAACAGCACCTTCAGACAGGGGCAGCAGATGGGTCGAGAGAGGCTGGGGAGCAGGAGAGAGCAAGGCAGCCTGAGGAAGCGCCATGGTCTCTCTCCGCCTGGAGACCCTGATGGCGGGTCCCTAACAGGCCTTGGGGCAAAGCATCAGGTGAAGCAGTGCTGCGGCTGCTTGCTGCAGGCTACTCCCAAGGACACGGAAGAAAATAAAAGGGCTCCAAGTCACCATTTTTAGCACAGAGCCCTAAGAGCAAGGGACTTAATGAAGCCTAGCTTCCTATGCCATCAGGAGGGAGGCTGTCTCCGAGACTAATGATTTGACTGCAAGCTTCAGCTGGAGGTTTTGCTACGGCTGGCACAGTCATTTGGAGGCACTGCTAGAGCCCTTGAAGAAAACCGTCTCCTTCAGTCCCCTGCCACCCCCCCAGCTCTGCCACCCACTCTTCACAAGACTTGCAGGAACTCGTTTATCTCCAAGCTCTCTACTCCCATCAAATTTGAGTGAAATCGGCCAAAGGGCTGCCAGGTTATCCAGGAAGGGGCGGCAGACAGGCAGCACGATCAGATAAGCCATCTTTCTCTGAGAACCCAGCCTGAGGAAAACCAAGAAGAGGCAGAGGCTAGGAATCGAAAACCACACAGAGGGAAGAGCAGCTAGAAAAGACACGGTAGAACAAGGTTAAGAAGGGCTTTTAAAGGGAAGACATGCATCTTGCATTTGGCAGGGCAGAGAAGAAGGAACTAATTTGAGAGTTCAGGAGAATGAGCAGACAACAAAAAAACCTGAACAAATTTCAGAGGCAGAGATGGATAGGAAGTGCTGCAGCTTACACTTCTCAAGCAGAAAGACTCAGGTGAACATGCACATAAGTATGCACCCGAGAGAGAGGTCAAGATTTTAATTTGAACAGAAATATGAATTCATAACATCAGCAGAGAGAGGCCAGTCCCATTTTTATTAGTGGATAAAATTACCAAGAGGCAGGGACTATAGGAAGTGGTGGACAGGATAACAGAAAGAGGACCTTATAACAAAAACCCAGACCCTGAAGCTGGGCAGGGTATAGTCATGAGGATGCAAGAAAAGCTCTGTTAGAGAGGCAGGAGACGGCAAAGACACCAGGACGCGGAGGAAACCATTCCAGAAAGAGACCAAAACCAGTTATCGCAAAGGCAATCGCTAAGTCAAGGAAGGTAATCCTGGAGCATGACTGAGACGTAGAGCTATTAAGAAAACCCTTGCAAAGTAAATCATGGAGACAGACTAAACCAGCAGAGAGCTGGGAGGCAAGAGCTCCAGACAGAGCATCCCATGGGGCTTGCAGAGGACAGAGCAGCTGCTGAAGGAGGAGGGGATAAAGCAGCTTTGCACTGAGAGAGAGGCTACGAGTAGCAAAGCAAACGACAGAGACAAGGGAAAATGAGCTGAGACCTTAAGGGAAGCAAAAGGGTTAGAAAATCTACCTCGGTGAAAAGCACGGAGAAGGAGGGGACCACAGGGCAAACCCCCAGGTAAAGGCAGGCCCTTATTTGTATGCCAGTCCTCTTTGTAAAGTCTCTAAGGTTTGAGGAGCAAATCTGAAGGTGGAGAAGGGGCTATCCAGGCTGAGGGGGGAAAGTAGCATTAGTGGCATTCAGTGAAGCAAGAGAAGTAAAAGCGTTGATGAGGAACGAGGCAGAGGGAAGGAGCCAAGCACTCTCTGAGATGGGGAGGCCGGTGCGGTTGGGGGACTGATGCCGGCGGCGCGCCGCTGCACGACAGCAGGAGCACAGACAGCAGATGGTGGGGCTGGGAGACAGGAGAGAGGGAGGAAAAAGTGTCCCAGGGGTGGAGGCAGATGCCACTGCGTTGGTGGTGTAAGCAGCTATGGGGGACAAATACTGACAAAAGAAGAGGGGTGGGGGGAAATCCAAGTCCAGGGTGCAAGAAGAAAGGTAGCACCAGGGGTGGTCAGGGAGGGGGAAAGCAGAAAGACCCCAAAGGGGGAGAGTGGTGTTGGCTGAAAACCAAGACAAGCAAAAGGCTGGCTGGCAAGACAGGTACCTCGCTATGGCATGGATGATCTAGGCACAGGGAAGAAGGATCCTGGACTAACCAACAGCACTTGCTGAACGAGAGGGGCCCCAGCCTTCGGCACCAACACAAGAACTACACGCAAGAGATGCAGTGGAGAAAGGGACACGACCTTAATGACCGCAAGTCTCACTTGATGAATGGAGTCTGGAAAAAGCTGCAAGTTGGATTTTTTCAGGATTATAGCATCAGCTCAGCAACACCACACCTCGGGCACAAGTCCAAACGCCCTCCTGCCTCCCAGAGCAACGCGTCTTGGCACCCACGTGACAAGACAGGGCAGCGCGGCCCGAGAGATGCTCCAAAGGCAATACACCCTGACTTCAGCAACAGCAGACTTGCCCCTTTGTAGGGGTGCAGGTTTATCTGTAGGTCTAGAAGAAAGCACAGTCCCGGTTTCTAGACACAGACTACGTGCCTGGGGGTGACTAAACAGCATTTGTCACTGAACAGACAATCTTTCCCAATCAACTGAGAAAAGGGGGGGATGTGAGGTAAACCCCTCCTCTGCCGATACACCGCACTGAGCATCCTCCAGCCTACGCTCCCTGATGAGCAGACGTATGCAGAAGTTTTGATCTTCAGCTACTTACTTAGCAGAGCCTAGTCCCCTCTGATCAGGGAGTTAAGGAAAGGCTTACGTAGCTACCAGGGAGGGAGGCTTTTTATTTATCCGATTTCAACATGCCCAAGTTATCAGACTCTAGAGGAATTCAATTAATGAGAATAAAACTCTTGTTTGATGCAAGTCTAGAAGGGTGGGGGTTTTCTCTGTAAATACCTCTGCCCCAGAGATTTTACACTGATTATAAGCCTTAACAGCAACTGACTGATGCAAGTTGAACAGACACAGCAACCGCACCAAAACGCCACACAGGCTCCAGACCTGTCGGGGACTGGCAGAGCTGGAGGAGACCAGCACAAAGACAGGGAGCAGGGTGGGAGCGAGAGGGAGCAGGGCCAGGAAGCTGGAAAGAGCAAGCCCAAAGGAGCCGCTGATGCCATCCCCCCTCCTCAGTTTACTGCAGCGGACTGCAAGTGGTGAGGGTTGACACGGGTTGCATTTAAGCACCCACTAGCACAGCTTCGTCAGTACCTGCCCACGGCAGCTATGAAATACCACTTCCAGACACGGAGGCAAAATTAAATGCCATGCACAAGCTTGCAAGGCAAGGCCGGGGCACCACTGGCGCATGGCTGCTCCCAGTAAATGTCCCAAAGCATGCAAAAGCCACTCCGGGCGCCCAAAGCTACAGCCATCGCAGGCTGGGGAGGTGCCCTCAGGCCCACCGCAGCCGCCTGCTTCCCGCCAGGCCCTGGGGAACATGGCACTCGCTCCTGCCAGGGTTCCCTGCCACCACGGCATCCCCTGGGTCTCCCCGTGAGGAGGGAGGACGACCCGAGGGGGCAGCGGGAGCGAGGGGACTGGGGCACGCATTGACCCAGATTTCTGTCTCAGGCCAGGCCATGAAGGGGAAGGCACCAAGATGTCTCCACCCGGGACACAGCTGCAGACAAGGGGCACTAGTGGCCCCAAGGCAACTCCGGCCTCACTGGCTCTCTGCCGGGCCCGGGCCCACTTGCCCACTGCCGCCCAACAAAGCGGCATGAATGGGGCCCAGCCCGCCTCCCGAGGTGGGACCGAGGGGCTCTGACAAGCCCAGGGGTTAACCCCAGCACGTTAGTATGGCGATGGGTCACTCCTGGGCCCAGGTTAGCCACTGGCACCGTGAAAAAGGGGGAAAGAAGGAATTCTGACAGCAATACAGGCTTTAGAGAATTTTACTCAGATAATCCTCTCCTAAGTTTGGCCGGCTGGCTTTAAAGGGAACATAAGGAGGAACATTACACACCACCGAACCGATAGGAACCAAACACAGGGTGCAAAACTCTTCTCATACAAACTTCTTTTTTTTTGAATCCTGCCATGAAGATAAGCACAGCTCCCACCACCGGGTTCCAGGCAGTGCTCGTCCTAGGAGACCTACCCAATGTTTATTCAATGCACATTTCACTAAAACCTGCATGGTTACATCCAGCCAGGAGACCGAACAAACATCCGTAATTTCCTTTGACACCTCCTAGCTACACTGCTCTGACAAAAGCAACCAGAGGCATCCAATACTATTGCATGGCAAAGAAAAAAGAAACTCCCGCTCCCTTACTAAACCCCTTCAACATAGCAAGTGAGCGAGAGGGAGGAATCACAGGCTGAACCAGCCAGAGTCCATCAGCTGGTTAGGACAGCACCAATAATACCTCCTGGCTGTATACTTGGGAAAAAATACATAGGTGTTTCTATACTCTACTTATGCCGAAACCTCAGGAACTCTTCCTCTTCCCTAAGGGAGATTCAAGACATTTGAGGTTTAACAGCTGCAACAAACCGTCTCCTCTTACAAGAGAAAATATTCAGGAACAAGATAACAAGAGACACAGTTACTGAAACAGGATGAAAACACAGAAAAACCCTCTGGGGTCTAAGCACTGCCCTAATCACTGCAGACTGCTACTCAGAAAATCTGAATTCGAGTATACAGCTCTCATCATCACTTGCAGATCGAATAGGAATGGCAAGATGCAAATCTTGCTGCCTGCAAGAGAGGTAATCTAAGCCACCATTTGTGAGCAACCTGCTAGCAACGCCACAGCCCCTGCAAACACAAAGAAATAAAAATCTGCAAATGCCCTTGATCTTGCATTCATTCCCCAGTAGGTTACTGTGCTAACCCAAACATCGCTACTTTTCTGTTTGGGGGAGTTGAGAGCACAGTCCTTATTACACTTGAAACGGCAAGGGAATATATTCTCTATTCAAATTTGATTGCGAACATGGGAGGTGGGTTAAAAAAAGGGTTAGAAGGGAAATAATGCCAGCTATGCTCCTTTAAAATAGTTTTAAGAACAGTATTTGACTTATTTCACAGCCAAGAGGTACAGCAATTCTACAAAGCCAACTCAAAATTAGCAGATACATTTTCCCAGTACACTAGAAAAGAATGCGGATGCTAAACCCATTATATAGACAGCGAAGTGTCATCAGAGCAAAGAAGGTAAAAATAGCAAAATTATCTGTAAGATGACTAAGCAAATGGATTTTCAAAAATATGCTTTCAAATACGACACCCTTTTCTTAGAGCTGCATACATCTGTTTAGCTTTGTTAATTTCTCAATTCTTTCTTTTGATAATTTATTTTTGGCCTCCCACTAGCATACTTCCCCAGAAGCCTCGCTTCACCCCACCCACACTCAAGACTCGCATCCACATACGGAGGACGATTTAGAAACTGATGCTGATCACCCCAGTAACTACAGAGAACCTCTACCACAGCACTTTTGGGATCACGTACATGCATCTCTTTTACATCCGTCCATCCACTGGAAAACTGGATTCCTGCTGTCTCCCACCCTCATTTCTACCCCTTCCTCATCACCCCCACCGATCTCGGGGGGTCTTCATGGCATCTTCCAGGACTGATGAACCCTCCTTTCTCACGCGACCCCTGCTTCCATCATTTTTGCAGGAGAGAAACAGCCCACCTCTTTTTCAAGCCACTGCCAGTGCCTGGAGGAGGAGGCTAGATGTTGCCACCTCAGGAACAGCAGTGGTTAGAAGAAATGGGAGGCGCAGAGGCAGGTATTGCTCCTGCAGCTGGGGTGGGAGCCACATCCCCCAGCACCTCTCCCTCCCACATGTGCTGCCAGTGCCCAGGCTTAGAGGCTGCTGGCCTCAGCTACAGCCACGCTCCTCTGTGCATCTCCTCCTCTTCCACCAACACCCAGATGTCTCTAAAGAAAATTACCCTTTCCTTAGATTACATCTCTTTAGGGACTCAGTTGGCCTCCACACAGCTCCAATCGCTGGTAATCTACATTTCCGAGGTAACAGCGGTAGTTGGTGCTTGGCCAAGCCTCCCAAGTCATTCCTCTGCCATGCCAAAGCCCTGCGTATGGCTCCCCTCCGGCTCCTTCTCAGGGAGGGATGCGTACCTGCCGGCACCCCAAAGAGCCAGCTCCTGCTGCCTGCCCCGACCCCTGCCGGGAACCCAGCCCTCCTCCTCCAGGAGCTGAGCACAAAGCCCTGGGCTGCCCTTCCCAGCAAGTGGGTTTCCAAGGCTCAAACCCATTACATCGAGATCATTAAGATGCTTTTAGTAACATATCCCAGTGGATCTGCTAGAGCAGCTATTAGGTATTTGACACGCAGTAAATCTTCCCTCACACTCACCCCTCTCATCCTTACATCCTCCCCCAAAACAAGCCAGCCAAAAGACGGGGACAGACTGAACTACACAGCGTTGTGATCCAGATGAGAGCCAGAAGTAGGGTGGCACCAGCCCAGCATGGGCAGGCCTCCGAGAAGAGGGGGCAGGCCTCTCGAAGACTGACCCCTCGCCTGCCCTACGCCACCCCACGCAGCTCAGGGCAGTCTCAGATGGCTTCACCCCCTTCACCGGGAGGAAGCCAACCTCCTTCCCACCACACATTTCGCTGCCACCTTCTCCCCTGCAAAGGCTGAAAAAAAGTCAGTCCAAGCACCAGGGCCAGGCACAAATCCAAACAACTGCTGCAGTAAGCGCTGCCCTTCCTTCGCATGGTGGTTGCAGGGTAGCGAGGGTCCCCTGCCAAGCTCCCTGGGAACGCCAAAGCCAAAGCAAACCAACACCAGACCCGTGTGCATAGCAACGGGCAGTCTTCATCCTTTACTTCTGCGGTTATTCCATTTAAAAGATAAATGAGATGATTTCCCATGGCTTGCCCCACAAAGGCAGAGGAAGCTGCAGTGGAAGCAAGTTTTTTAGCCTCACCTCTCCCACCTTCAGCAGTGGAAGGAGGTGTACGTCCAAGCACATCATGGGAGAGCTCTCGCTATGGAGGGGAAAGGGGTTAACCTGCGGCTGCAGAGGGACCCTGCAGGCACAAACGGAAAATTCAAGAGGAGTGGATGGGGTGTAAGAGCAGCAGAAACGAGGAAAGAAGAAATCAAAACTGGGCATTTCAGGCAAGACTTAAACAGAGGCAAGAAGGCAGACAGGATCCCTCTGTACTCTAATGACAACAGCAGTACATGAGAGGCCACCTCTGAACAAACCTCTCCTTACGTCTAGGCAAGGGGAAGGAGGTGGGAGAAAGAGTGATCTAAGATGAGAAAAAGGAAGGTGTTTTGATATCTACATATCAGATGGATTTACAGGCAGGTAGATCTACACCCACCGTGCAGCCCTTCAGACTCTGGACAACCTCTGCCCTTCTGCAGTACAGGCATCCGAGGCTGAACTCTGATCCCTGCTCACAGGCAGGGCACCTGAAGCTGCTCTTGTTCAAGTCTGCCTTATTTGCAGCAGAGAGGAGCAAGTGCTTGGCGACTTAAAGCATTTGGCAGCTACACACTCTGGATTAGATTTAACTGCCGACTAGCTCATGGCATGGGACTGATTAGACGTTAACAGCTCCTTACATGCCAGTGACCCATAGATTAACTGTGCTGCTGTAACACTGATGGCTGGAACGAATCACAGCAGCTCCCAGTTACAGTCACATGGGCTATGCCCCACAAGCAGAGCATAACGGGGTGGCAAGGAGAGGCTGGTCCCATTCACGTAGGATAAGCGAGACAGCTTCTGCAGGTAAGTAACACCATAGAGCTCAAAGTAAAAATCAATTTTCTTCTTTTCCTAACACCAAGAGTGAAATCAATCAGGGCAGAGCAATCTCTTCCATGCTACGCTCCCAACACGTATAAGAAAAAAGCAGCCTACTTGCTTAACGACAGCAAGCAAAACCTCAGCCCTAACGCTGCACTTTTCCTCAAAAAAAAAATCCCATGACGCCTTTTAAGCCACTCTTTCTACTTCAAGGAGCCAAGAGCAGAGACAGAGAGACTTGCCTCCAATTTTATCACAAGTCAGAAGAAAGCACTGGAATTTGCATGCTGTGGCTCCTGCTGTAGGCACCAGGTAACACTGCAGGCATAAAGGTCAAACCCTTCAGCAGGAGCTCTTAAGATATTGTCTGCAGGCCACAAGCAGTCAGCAGAAAGCTGGGAGATGGCACGATGCCAGCCCAGTTTCTCTTGGTATCCATGCCCTTCATTGCTAAGCATCTTAGCACCTGGCAGGGTGGTTAAGCAATCATCCCCTGCAAGAGGGAGCAAACATCCCTCCTCTGTAACGGGATTAGACAGCAGAGTAGGAAGACGGGGTATGGAAACCTCCAGGAGAGCAAAGCAAAGCTTGACAGCATATTCAGGAGGTGGAGGAAGGCGAGGACCAAGGATTGTATGAGAAGGGAGGGAGCAGAAAGCTCTGAGCCAAGGAGACGAAATGATATGGTGAGAGGGGGCAGAGTACTTTGAAAGCACACCGGAGATAAATGAATTCAGATAATTGCTAAGAAGGGAATAAATATTAGTAAGTACTGTAATTACCTCAAACACTTTACAAAGCTGTAAGAAGAAACATGACTAGAAGAAAGGCTGGCACACATGCTCGTTGGGAGCTCCTATTTCAAGCTAGCAAGAAGGAACCAACAAGGCCTGACACCCAGGTTGGTAATTTCAGCCTGGCACCCAGCCACAGCCCTTTGGCTAGATCCTAGGTACTGGGTAACTTGAGTTAATAAGTGCCAGATTCCAGCAGCACAGTTTTCTGGAGTAAAGAGCTTCTAGGTGACTTCTGGCAACAAGCACCTGCCTTCTCTTGTGGCTCTTACTCGAGGTCCAGCTCCACTTTCAGAGAGATCTGGAGGAACCTGGGCAGATCCCTGTGTCCCTGGTGATGGTGCTGAATGGAGACAGAAAGATTCATCCAACAAGTCAGAATCTCAATTTATCTAAGCAGCCAAATCTTGATACCCACGCTCTAATGAGAGATCGGAGCTCTTCTTTCCCTGAGAGACAAACAGAAACGTTTTTCCTTTTTTGGGGCTCAGTATCTCATCTTCAAACCTCCCTTTCTCTGAATGCCCAGAAACCATCCATTTCACACTGCAGCCTGGGTCAGTGCTGAGCTTCTCTCAAACACAGGACAGACATTTAGCGCTACAGAGTCCACAGAAGAAGGCGGCACCTACCTCACCCCGTGCTCCCAGCTCCCTTTAACAAGCTTATCAACTTCTATACAAAGGCCAAAAGCTATAAAAGTGACAGTGTGCCTCAGGCAGAGAGATCAGGGATGCAGCCGGGGCGGGGGGGGGGGGGGGGGGTGGGATGGACAACCACCAAGAAAGCAAACAAAAAAATCCTCAAAACCCCAGATGCATCACCCATTCCCTGCTATTTCCCTGTAATCACGACTCCAGAGGGGAACGCATCTGCCGGGAAGCGAAGCTATCCGTTCTTGTGTACAGAGTAAGGAACACCGGGCAAACAACACCCATTCCAGACTCATGCCACTAGTTA
Source organism: Nipponia nippon (assembly GCF_047370975.1). NCBI lineage: Eukaryota > Metazoa > Chordata > Aves > Pelecaniformes > Threskiornithidae > Nipponia > Nipponia nippon. The sequence continues at coordinate 16,514,041 of NW_028262336.1, read as the reverse complement.
AAACAAAACAAATCCTAGCAGCGCCACAACAGCTCTACATCAAAACCACCTCCAGCCACGTCATCCCTCCGATGAGCTGTTTTGCAAGGGCCAGAAAAACAAAACCCAGAACACCAAACCAAACAACCGGCATTAGAGTAACGCTCGACAGCGCTAATGGCCATACAGTTGCTTTGTGGCATACGCTCTGGATTCGGATGGATTCTGCTATCCCAACGGGGCCAACTTTGTTGCCAGAAACTGCACAGGAATCTCCTTATTCCTGCACTTCAGCAGCAGCCTCAGCCCTTCCTGACTGGCAAAGTCTTATGGCTGCCAAGATCGGAAGAGACAGGAGAAGCGCAAGATGGTTTTTCGAGTCCCAAATGGCATCAGTAGCTTGGTAGGAAAGGAGAAGTCAGCCAAGAGCGGTGGCAGGTTCAGGAACAAGAGGACAAGTAAGGATGGATCCTCACTATCTCCATTTCTTTTGTACTCAGGAGCCTTTGATGCTGTAAAAGTTACAGGTGTGGTGGAAGGCCCAGCATTTGGTAAGATCCATCCTCCAGAGCCTGTTCTTATCTATCTTTCTTATCAGTTGGGTTCTTCACCTTCCTTTTCCTCCTAGCACTTTCCCTTGGTTCATCTTTTCCCCACTCCTCCACTTAACAGTGGGCCACCTCTTCCTTCCCTGTGGACCACCGCCCAACAAGAGCGGGAAATGGACCTGGAAACGCCAAGGAACCAGCAGCAGAGTAAAATCAGAAAGAAGGAGCCATAGGAGGGTACAGGCAGTGGCTTCAGCCAGAAACTGCAGATCAAACAGCAGGCATGGCAGAGCCGGCAGCCTCTGTCAGGAGCCGGTGACAAGCTCCTGAGAGCTGAGAGCGGCTGTGGTCAAACACTGGACTCACCTCACCCGTTCGGCAGGGCTGAGCAACTGGTCGCACGCCCCAGACCCATGGTACCAAGGCCTTGGTGCATGAACAGCAAACTGGGCTAACCCAGCTAAATGAATCCAGCGTGCTCGCCAGCCACCTGCCTCCCCAGCACCCCCCCTTGCCCTGGGCCCCCATAAACATCTGACGGACCACGTGAAAAACAGACCCGCTTTGAAGTCAGATAAGCTCCCCAGTCCCTCTATATATTTACTGGTTTTGCCGAGTTACTTTTCAATCCAAGCAAGTCCCTTGAACCAGGTCCTCACATGGGCACCCTGGCCTGCACGCTCCCCTCCCCACACCGGCCAGGGACCAGCCTGGGACAACTCCTTTCAGTAGCAGCACTGCTTTTTAGCGTTTGTGCAAGTACTGTGCAGCAATAGTACAAGTCCTGAGTGCCAAAGCCTCTCCCTTTTCGAGAAAAGCTTCCCATCGCTTAGTTTATATGGTTTGGTTTTGTGCTCACGTTCAATTACTTATTGAAATGTGACTTTAGCAGCAGCTAGGAAGGCAAGATTTCCTCTTGTCTCATTGCCATTTGCTAATTAAACCTCCTAACGACAAAAAGCTTACTAACGTATATCATTGGAAACATGTTCTTAGTACGCTGAAGGAGACAGGGCGAGCAACAGGTTGGAGCTGGAAATGACATATATGCACGCAGACACCCTAGATCCACCCAAGGCAGCTGCAGACCCAATTTCTTTGCCTTGCAATTTGGTCAAACCCCACTTTGTCGAAAAAGGCTCCGTTTTAGCCTCTCCATAGCTGATAAGAAACAGATGCTAAATGTCTCCTAACATTTAACCAGAGAACTATTCCTTAAGAGGATTTTATCTGACTAGGAAAGAGATGCCAATATAAAAATGGAGTCGAAACCAATTTAGCAGGTTATCATTAAGGAGTATTTAGCAACTTAAAAGCCAGAGGCAAATCACAATACTGCAGTTTTCCAGACACTGGCTGGAGGGCCTAAACGCCCTTGATACCAGCAGACAAGTCAAATCACGAGCAGAAGAACCCTAGCAACAGGAAGAAAACCCAGTTGTGCTTGAAAAGCTTCCTCCTCCCTTTCAGGCAATTTTCCTGGTGCTGTAAGTTTCTGGGCAGGGTCTGCACTCTTTCAGGTTATAGCACTCTGATTCATCTCAGTTAAAGCAACTAAAACACCTCTGGCTTCATGCTAGACTGTATAACCTTTAGGACAATGGCTGAATCCATGGCTGATTTTGTATGGGTAAGAAGCCAAAAGGAAGAACTTTAAATTAAAAACAAACAAACAAAAAAAGCAGTTTCCTGGTCCAAAAAATTCAATAAGCCTCCCAACACAGAAGCAGTGCTCTCCTTCCCAAGCTCCTCATGACCCTCTCTCTCCCGCCCCCCTCCCTGTGGGTCTGCAGGGCTGTTTATTCTGCCTTTCACTTTATATAATGCGTCTGGTAAAAGTCTTCAAGTACACATTCGATTTACAATAAAAACTGCTTTAATAAAGACAGCTAACTTGACAGAAGGTCAACTAAAAGAGGACAATTGGCATAAACCAAAACCTCCTGTGTAAATAAACAGGATTCGCAGGAGCCTCAGGATGTCAGGCAGTCTGGCCAAGACTGCAGGGAGGGAGTCTCCTCCGTGAAGAATTACATTTGGGGACGCACAAGAGCGGAGCCTGCCAGCCCGGCACCGACGGCCGTGGCAGCTTCCCACCACACTCGGGCAACCCAGAGAGCCGGCTGAACCGCGTGCAGAAACGAGGCAAGAGCCGGGGCCATCTGCAGAGCCCCGGTCCGACAGGTTCCCCAAAAGCAGCAGAGCCACAGCCCACCCCAGCACACGCAGGACTGGTGCAGGTCCGGCACCACGCACCACGGTGATCTACAGGCAGCAAACACAGCGGCGACGGCGGCACAATCGGCTCGCAAAACGAAGCTCACAGTGGAGCGCTTTGGGCAGACGCAGATGGAGAAAGCACGATCTTGGCCACCGTTGCTAGCAATGCATCGAGGAGCAGATGAGGTGCCAGCAACACTCCTGGGCCGCTAGCTTTGGTAAACAAAACCAACCCCAAACCCTGTGTGTGCAAACACCCACTCTCCCGTTTTCTCCGTCTGTTCCCCTCCAGCCAAGCAGCCTTCAGCTCTAGCACATCTAGGCTTGTGTTTCAGCCACTGCCCTCTCCAACCCCTGCGCCTGGGCAGGCAGCAGAAGAGCAGGAGGGTGCGACAGCAGAGCACTTGAGCGGCACCGCCGCTGCTCCCCGGCCAGCACCCCTTTCCCTGCGGGAGATGGGCCTTCAAGATCATCCCTTCTTCCTCCAAGAGTCGTCTCTGCATCGTTATTTCACTCCAACATGCCATTTACAAGTGAGCTGCAGTTTCAAGACCTTACGCAGGCTCTACTCCTCTCTAGGAATCGCAAATAAATCACCAATTACTATGCATAAATAGAGAGAGGAAGAGGGTAATGAGTCTATGTACATATATACATATGCAATGTTTGAACACAAAGAGCTGTAAATTGCATTCACAGGTGGTATTCTGGAGACTGCAGGAGACTCAAAAGCAGAACTATTCATAAACCAGTCACCGACATGAATGAATTCAGCATTCCCCAGAAGCCTATTGTGTTTCCTATATATTACACTATAAATATGAGGAGTATCAGACTTTGCATCCCTGCAAAAAAGAAGGTAAATCTTGCAACTACACACAGGATTAGCACTGGCTGGCACAAGTATTAATGGTCTCATCGCTGCATGAGGATTATTTACAGCACTTGCTCTATTTTCCCATTTTGTACTTCCTGTGATGAAGTGCCACTTGTTTAAAGAACCCTGTAACAAACACTGCAGCAAGAGGGGAAAAAACAGCAGAGATCTACAAATGTTACACCCACGTGCCAGATGTGGGTTTTCAAACCCTGGTTTTGCAGTTACTTGGATTCTAGTAGCTAGTTAATCCTTGATATATCACATTAAATCATCCACCGGCTCTTTCCGTAACCACGATTCCTCCTTCAGCAATTCTAATGAGTTCGCAAAAGGGTACGGAAAAATTGAGTTGCATTTCTTTTCCCGCATACTCAACCCATAGTACCTTATCCATATATTCTAGCATTAACATCACTTGTTTGGAAAGCAACAGTCTTTTTCCAGCCAGGCAGAGCTTTATGTTACGAAATAAGGCTTTTTACTCCAGCCTCTTCCCCATGAAGTCAAATGATGTCTCAGTTTTACAAACAGCAACCTAAAGCGCTTTTGTGCAACTCAAGGCTTTGCAGCACCGTCACACATCCCCAGTTTTGTTAAAACCAGCACCTGGGCAAATGCTGATCAACTGTCTAAAGAAATCCAGGTGAAAAACACCACAAGAAAACTAAGTCCAAGCACACAGGTGGTACGCTTCCTACCGTTAAAAACGGCCTCACGTTTAATGCAGGGAGGCCAGCACTATGTTTTTACAAACTAGGTACGTCCACAGGATTTGGGGACCACTGAAAAGCAACCGATTCTCCAGGTGACGGAAGACACCTTGCAGCTCATCCCCCGGGGAGGACGAAGGCACGTTGGAGCCGGTTTTAGGTCAAACCCAGAAAGCCAGTTCCTGCAAGCAGAGAGCCGGGGCGGCCGTGGCAGCCGGCCAGGCGCTGGGTAGTGCCGACAGCGGGGTGTACAGCGCAGGCCTGGCGGGTCCCACTTCTGTACCACCGCGGTAAGCCTTCGGCAAGACGATGCCCTCTGCTGCTATGCCGCCGCATCAGCCGGGCGCGCTTCGGAGCAGCGAGCAGGCAACCGACCGCTCGCTCGCTCCATATTAGGAAGACTTAATCCGGAATGGTGTTATTGTTCTTCAACCGGAGAGATTGAGCGTGTGAAGCCAAGGCAGCAAGCAACTGCCGTTCGTCTACACCCATCTTGCAGGCTGCGACAGACTGCCTGCACTCGTGGAGCAAAGTCACCCTGGATAAACTTAGCTTTTTTTTTTTCAGGGAACGCAAGGAAGAAAGCTACTGTTTAAGGGAAGTTTGAACCCTCTCCAAAACCATTTCAAAGAGTCATCTCTCTTCCTCTTTCCTAAAGACAGACAGAGAGCATGAAAAACCACACACACACGCAAATTAGAGACGTGGACGCACGACTGCAATTGAAGTAAAGATGTTGTTTCCAAATTGGCAGAGCAGGTATGTGACAATTCTCAAGACAGTAAAATTGCCAGCCTTGCTGCTTCTTCCCTGAATAGCATTAATACCAGCAGAAAATCTCACCAGTGAAAAGGCAAATCAAAACAACTCCGAGGTTGCTCTATACGTACGCAGGCAGCAAACAGCGTGAGGGTGCCGTACTGTATTTTCCACAAACATTCCTATCAACTCATCAGTACTGAGCCAGGCACACGGGCTGCCGCAAAAAACGTAAGAGGCATTTAAATTGCCTTGTATTCTGCTTTTCCCAAATTTGTAGGAAGGAATCTTGCATTGCCACAGCATCTCCCACCCAGCAGCGGGGTCCCACAGGACTTTACAGAGCTGTGTACGGTCATCCCCTGGGCAGGCACTTGTGGGATGGGACAAAACCACACGTTTAACGGTTCACAGGGTACAAAACGCAGGCAGAAAAGGAAAAAGGGACTACAGGAGGAGTTTGGAGAGACAGCACAAAGCAATCAAATTGCATTTTACGAGAGCAGGGACTGCCTTCCCTCTACGTTTCAACGCGCTCTTTGAGAGCCAAGAAGAGGACTCTCTTTCTGCAGCCTGCCTTACCCCGGGCATTTTCTCTGCCTTCATTGTGCAAGCTCAACACCGACCCCTCACTCCCCACCCTCACGGCTCCCCTCCGAGCCGTCCCCGAGCCCAGCACGGCTCAGCCCCGGGCCGGCCGCTCGCCCGCCCGCCCTCCCAAGTTGAGCCCGGCGCGGAGGAGGCGCCGGTGCCGGCGCCAGTGCCCGTCCCCTCCGCTCCCACGCCCCGGCAGCCCGCTCCGGCCCAGGACCCCGCGGGGCTCGGCCGGGATGCTCACCGGCGTGCTGCAGGTGGAGGTGAAACCCCGATTTATTTTATATATATATAGATATGTACATATATATTTTTCTCCCTCCGACCGCAGGACCAGCGCGGGCAGTGACAACTCCTGGGGGAAGGCGCCGGGTATTTTCGGCAGGGGTGACCCCCTCCCGGAGCCCTGCGAGGGAGGGCGCCCGCCCCGCCCCGCCCCGCCCGGGGGACCCCCGTCCCGTCCCGTCCCGTCCCGCCCCGCCGGCACTCACCGAGGAGGAGGAGGGAGGCCAGCTGCGGCCGCAGGGTCCGCATGGCTGCCGGGGCGCGGGGCGGCGGCCGCCCTTACCTCCCGCCGCGGGGCGCCGCGGGGCGCCGGCTCCCGGGGCAGGCGTCGCGCCGGGCCCGGCGGCACAAAGGGAAGGCGGCGGGGCCGGCACGGGGAGGCGCCAAGGCAGGCGGGGGCATCGCCCCCGCAGCGGGGCGGCCGCCGCGCCTCCCCTCCCTCCCCTCCCCGCCGCTCCGCTCCGCTCCCCGCCGCCGCCGCTCCGCGCCGACGGCTCCTGGCGGAGAGGCTGCAGGCAAGGGCGAAACCGTCTCGTCCGCGGCGCGGCACGAAAAAAACACAGGGAAGGGGCGGCGGGGGGGCACGAAGCAACACCGAAAAGCCCCCACCCCGGAAAGTTATCAGAATCAGCGGGGGGCCGCCACCCCCGGTTCGCCCCGGCCGCCGCTCGCTCGCTCGCTCGCTCGCCCGCCGCCGCCGCGGGGTGCCCGGCGCTTCCTCCGCGCCGCCAGAGCCCGCCCCCGGCCCGCCCCGGCCCGCCCCGCCGCCGCCCGCTCCCCCCGCGGCGGGCGAGGGAGGCGGGCAGCCCCCGGCCGGCGGGCGGGCGGGCGGCGCTGGGCCGGGCCGGGGCCGCGGTGCCCCCGGCCTGCGGGCGCTGCCGGGCCGGGGCCGGGGCCGGGGCCGGGGCCGGGGCGGGCGGCGCGGGGCCCGGCTTTGGGAAGGTGGTGGCGTGGGGCTGCGAGGCCGGGGTCGTAAAAGAGCGCAGGGATACACCGGGTTCCTTTGTTTTATGGGAAAAAGAGAGTCCTCGGGCGCTCCTCAGAAACCCGGCGTCTTGGGAAGTGGCATAAATGCTGCCTTTTGTTCCCATCCCAACCAAAAATAGCAGCCGGGCTTTCCAAGTTTCGGCCAACTCGTGGCCGTCCCGCTGCGACGCGCCGTTACCCAGACCCGAATCCGGGGCTGGTGTTAACGCCAGGTTGCCAGATGTGAGCCCTCCCCACGCGCGGGCACTGCTGCATTTGGGATGCTGCCCAGGCAATCAGCGCTACAATGTGTTAACGCCAGAAACGCATCAAAAGTACATCCAGGAAACACTGAAATGCACAAATACGGCAACACTGGGGACTGGGTTTTATGCTGCTTGTAAGTAAAAGATGAATGAGAAAGCCCTTCTCGAGGGCACAGATGTTCAAATGTCCTTGCAAACAAAACCCCTAGTTGCTTGTTTGCTCACAAAAATAAGCAAAGAGGCCAGGAGTGACAGCAATAGCAGAGTGGGGCACCCTCCTAGTGCTCCAACCCTGCAAGGACCCCTTGCAGGAGACCCTTCTGCCTACACACGGCGTCCCCGGTGAAGTCTTGGTGATGTAAATGCAGGAACCCAGCCCTTCTGGGCCACGCAAAGGCAGAAACCAGCACAATCCCAAGCCGTCTAATAAAAGATGCCAGGTCCTTAGAAGCTGTACCCAGCAGAAGTCAGAAGCTGTCTGTATTACCATATGGACCCGCTTCCCAGCGTGGCTGTCGTGGCAGAGGCATTGGTAGCCAGCTCCTGGTGACCCAGCAAATTCTGTTTCTGCAGGCTAATAATGTTAAGCCCTGCCATTTTCAGAGTGGGAGGTTTAATTTGCAGCTTTGTCATGGTGTCTGCACGGAGGAGCCAAAGAACAGAATAACCGGAGACGAGCGGGAGAGAAAGGGTTAGCGTTGTATTTGCACTGAAAATGAAACTCGTGCTTTGGCCCTTAAGCTTTAATTACATCAAGACTGCCTTCAAGTGAGACTTGGAAAAGGAACAGAGGTGATGATAAGAGTTGATAGAAAATACCAGTCTATTTGCCTTTTCTCTTAGGTGATTTGAGGGCTGAAACGTCATTGAGTGTAATATCGCTCCGCTTGCTCAATATTTTTCACGCGCAGCCTCCTGTTCCAAGTCCTCACGGAGAAGCCCATGAGTATTCAGAGCAAGCACTGTGGGGCTACTTTGAAGTAAACTTCCACCATCTTTAAATGGATGCAGGATAAAGATTGTTTACTCTGATGCTTCAGAAGATGTATAACTAGAGAAATAAATAATAGCAAAAGAAAAAAAACCCACAAATTAAGAAATACAGGGCACAGGCAGAAAAAAGCATTTTTTCAGGATAAACTTAATAAAAAAGAAGCATTAAAGCTTGGTGGTAGAAGAGAGCTTTTCTAGATGGCAAGGGATATAGACCACGGACCCACTACCTTCCTATGCGGAGAAATTATTTCCATCTCCAGCTGAAGAGACGGGGAGGAAAACACTGGCATGATGCAGGTGAGCTCCCGGCGCAGGTCAGGGACAGCAGACCCCTGGTTTCTTGGCTCTGAATACATTGCTTTCGCTAGTGGAGCCTGTCACAAGATAATTCAAGATTAATTTGGGTGCATTCTTGCTGTTTCCAGGCATCGTGTGACTGCACAGCGTACGAGCCTAGCAGGAGCATAAAAATGCCCTGCAAAAATGTTATCAGAGATTCACTAAACATTCCCATCCCCTTCTGAGAGCTCTTGCAGCGTATTGCATTAATGCATAGTAACAATAAAAATATGAAAAGACCATGGAAATGACATTATAGCATTATAAGATTAATCCAATTCCAGTCAAATTAGATTATAATAAGAACTGTGTGCGCTAAAGACTATTAATGGGAACCTGTGTTTCAAAAGCTTCATCACCTTTGCGCGTGTTCTCCTCCCTGGCCCCAATAATAAGAATAGCTCGGCGTTCACGAGAGCGCCCTTCTTCGGGGGACGTCACAAACAGCCTCTCGTCTTTTGAGGAAAACATCGGCCTCGTTCCGGCATCGGCGGGGAAACTGAGGCTCGGGCAGGGCGGCTTTCTCAAACCTAGGGAGGCAGCCAGCCCTCCCTCGGGCTTGGCTCCGGCATTTTGAGCTCCCGCGGTGGGGCTCTGACTCCCTGTGGACGTCCGTCCATCCGTCCGCATGGTCTATTCACACGGCTGAATGGGAACGAACGCCACAGTCTCCTCAAAGACAGAACTGTTTCAAGCACAAGGTTACTGAGAAGCAGCTTTCCAGGAAGACAGATCTGGGCTGCCTTGTACTCCCAGCACAACTGAGTCATTCAGGAGCGCCGGCCTCAGCGGCAGCCAGATCATTTTGGTCGGGCCATGCGGTTGCTCCTTGGCAGCAGGATCGCTGTAATAGCTGGAGGCAGACGGGCATGACTCAAGCGATGCTGATGATATACACATTAGGTCGCAACCCACACCGCCGTCTTTCTTGTTGCTCGGTCACTGCCAGCAGTCTGCTCGGGCTTGCTTCCCCATCGCTCGCCTCGGCAGGCAGGGTTAGAGGCTGGACACCGGCAGCACACTCTCGGGGCGAAGGGGGAACAATCCCGTGTGCTGCCGTTTGCTGAGCTGCTCCGTGCTCATACCAAGTCACAGGTGGTTCCCATCGGCCCTGCCTTTTCTAGCAGGAGGAACACAACCGACGGGTGCCTGCAGCCGGGGCGAGAGGCGAGACTGGGCGGCTGCTGTGTGGCTGAGGGCCATCAGGGTAGATGTCTCCCAAAGCTCTGGGCTGCCAGAGGCTGCTGTAATGCAACAGCTGTGACTGGGAGCTGCATCCTTTGCCCTGGGGAAGCAAAGCGACGTCAACATGCAGCCTCCAAACACGCTGCTCGCCCGATGTGCACAGGCTTCCCGTGACCCACAGATGAAGAGTGAAGTTAGACTATTATCCAGCCCTCAGAGAAAAGGAATTTGGCAGAAATGCAACATATTTAGATTATGAAATAAGAATGCCTGTCCTTCTTCAGGACAAAACACTGCACGCCCCCAGGTGCTGGACCCAGCGGGCATTTACCCCACGCCTCTGGTCAGCAGGCAGGGCAGGGAACAAGGCCCTAGACAGATTTGCAGCCTTTAGATTTTGGAGCAGGCAGTAACCTGTGTGGCTAATGGTAACAGAGTACAGCAAAAAGGGGACTGGGCTCCACCAAGCAAGGCAGGCCCCTGTCTTGCTTTCAGCAGGGCAGGAGACTCCTGACTCCTCTGCAAGTCAGGAGGAGTGATTTCCTTCAAGTACAGGAGGAAAATAGATACGGGGAAAAAGAGGAGGGGGAGATTTAACTGCAGTTGCAGGAGTGACTCCCTCCCTGAGGGCAGCGACTCCGACCGGAGCTGGAAAAGTCTTTAAAAGGCTGTGTCGCTCAGAGAGGGGGGGTGTATCCGCATCTCCCTCCTCTCAGAGGCCACCTGAGTGCTTCAAATTGAGCAATCAGAAATAAAACCATCCAGAAACAGAAAGCACTTAAAAAAAAAAAAATTGTCCTACATGATTTGCCCAAGATCATGCAACACAAGCCACAGAACTTGGGGTCTTCTGGCCTCTCCAAGCCTGAAGATGTGCTTGGGGGAAGGTCACAGCTCCTCTGCCACATCGCGAAAGGGAGAGGAGACCCACCTAGAGCTCAGGGCTCAAGCGGGGAGGACGGGCCAGAGCCATTTAGTTTGACTGAAACATTGCCTAAACCATTTTCTCCAGACCTTATTTACACTGCGAAGATTTGAACATCAGTTTCACCCAGAGGAAAAAGAAGATATTTATATTTAATGGCCAACATTTAAGCTCCTTTAAAACGAGCTGAGAGGCTGCAGTTGGAACAGAGAGAAAATCCTAACTGCCCTGGCATAAAGCAGCAGTGCTGCCATTGCAGGGAAGCTGGCATCTGTAACTAGACTGAGGTTTTGGGTCTAGCTCAGCCTAGATTGCACCCCGGGACCAGTATGCTGGTCTGTGGATAGCACCAAGGCAGCTCCCAGGTAGCCCTGTGGATGTGAAGGAGTTCCCATTTGTGTGCCCTGGGCAGAGGGATGAGGAAAGGGAGAAGGAGGGAGAACAAAAAAAAAAAAAAAGAAGAAAAAAAAAACCAAAACAAAAAACCTGTTTAAAGATAGATCAACACATTTCCAGATTTTCAGGACATCTGTCAGCAAGCCTCAGAGTGTATGGCAGCTAATCCCTTTGCAGATTTTCTTTTAACTGTTGCTTGACAGAAGAGTATGCCAATTTTTTCATAAACGTCCCCATGTCTGACGTTGCGCTCCGCCTGAGGTTATGATCTATCTCTGAGAAAAAACATTATACTACCAGCTTGGGAAACATCTCTCTGAGAAACATGCAGCAGCTTCAGGCTTGGGAGTATGTGCGGAGCAAAAGATGTTTCCTGAAGATGAAGAAGGCCAGAGGCGAGGCAGCTGCCTGACTAGATAACCACAGCACTCCCACCTTCTCCAACACCCCTGCCGGCTCGCTCTCTGGTGCAGGGGAGAGACCTGGTGCCGCAGGGCTGGGCTGACGGTCGGCTATGGCTTCAAACCCCTGCTAGAGAGCTGCAGAAGTCCTCCTGCGCATCCCCTCCAGACGCAGCTGGAGCAGCAGTGCAGCTCGGTGCGCACTTCAGGATCTGCGAGAGCAAAGAGCCAGAATCATGCAAAGCTTCGTTTGTTCCTATTTAATTCTCAAACGCTGTGTTTTGTTGAGTTCAGCTGTTGCATCGTTCATCTGCTAAGGGCAGGCAGAAAGCAGTCCATAAGACTATTCCTTCTGTACTGCAGTGGTAAAACGTCTTGGTCCTGACATGGGCACGCACAAATTACAGGGGCAGAGAGCCCTTGGGTGCCAAGAGGACTGGGCTCATTAAGCACAGATGACAGAGTCAAGGCCCCAGGTACTCCTCGGCAAGCTGCTGTAGGCTCTGCTCTGTGGCCAGCCAGGCCTGCAGCTGCTGCTGGGACCTTCCAAGCTTCTGTAGGCTCTGTCTGAAATACACGCAGGAATGAACACATTGTTTTCTGCTTTCTAATCCTACCTACCAAAATTAAGCTCAAGTCCCAGTTTTGTGATGTTTTGCCATTTAATCCAGACCTCCCCATGCTTTGAGCATGTACCTGAATAAGGCAAGTGAGTAAAAGGCTGACTCCAAGCCTCGTGATTACTGATGAAGCAGCAATTTATCTTTGTTTTCTTCCTCCCTGGGAAAAAAAGTGGCATAGAAAAATGGGCAAATGGACATTTCCATTATCAACTGTTTCAATGGCAACCAGCCAAAAAATGGGTGCTTCAGCAGTTAAAAGAAAAAAAAAAAAATCACCTTTGCCAAACACACTTTTAGCGTCCCATCCCACAAGACTTTCAGCTCCTGGTTGCACTTCACATTTTTCCACAGAATCATTTTGAGGAAAGAAAAAATCTATTTCCCAGCCTGATCTAACAACGTAAGACTCTGGGTGTGTCTGAATTCTTTCTAAACAGTCCTGGGCAACTGTACAAAAAAAGGCAGTCTCTCAGCTGCTGTCATTTATCTTAAAACACTTCTTTCATTCAGTTAGCTATGATAAGCACTTTGATTGTTACTCTGGCAGAAATATGTAATCATTAGGTTTCAGAGTCCACACCTTCATTTCTGTGATTGAAGCCAATTCATTGCTCTGTCAGTATTGGCCTGACAGCAAGATAGCAGCTGATATTGGAAGACAGCAGCAATTCTGCTTGCATTTTGCTGTGGGCTTTGGTCACCTTTATGTAATAACCAAATGATTCGGGACTCATCTAGGAGAGAGAAGTCCAGGACACCATGCCCTTCCTCCCAGGATTGTTTTGCATTTTACATTTAAGAATCATTATATAAACCCTAAAATATTTATGACAGCAGGAATGAAAGCCCAGGAGTCTCACCTTCTACCGAGGTTCCTGAATGTTAAATTGTGAGACTTGCTCCCCCACTCATCCCCTCCACCAGCTTGTTTCTCTTTCTCCCTCGCATTTCATCTCCCACTCCAAGGAGCACACTTCCATCGGGTCTCCGTTCCCAAACACAGCAGGCTTTGCTATCTCGCCTCCAACCTGAACTGAAACCACACAGCACAGGCAGCCAGATACCTGCCTGCAACACGAGGAGGCAACAAATGGCTTCTCTACTACGCTGCAAATGACTCATCACCTCCAACTTTTCAGCTCCCAGAGTCTCCCAAGGGAGGCAACAGGTTTTGTGCATTAGCGCTGCAGCCAGGTATTTTAAATTAGCTCACTGGCAGAACAAGCGCTGCCCCTTCTCCTTGCAGCGAGCTATCGGTAGGAGCTTGTCCAAGCATCCCTGCGCCGCCCTTACAACAATAGAGCAGGCAGGCCCACAGATGAAAAGGCAAACCCGCACCCCCAGAACAAAATGGAGAACTTTTCTGGAGAACCAGGAATACCTCTCTCCCCCTCCTCTTCACTGTCACCCACTTAAATTCTTTGCAGAGGAGAAACTGTGTTGGGGACGAAGCCATGGGTTGCAGTATGGAGCCGGGGTGACTTTGGTTCACAGCTCTCCCTCTTGCCCACCTGACAAGATCTTGCACCCCCAGAGGCATCATGCCTGGGGAGGCGAAGGGGCCATCCAGCTCCAGGGCTTTCTCAGCCCTCTCGGCTGAGTGCGCCGACAACATGCCTGTGAAATGTCAACAGCCGGCATGGTTTTGTGCCGATTCTTCCGCTTCCCAATGCCACTCGCTTGTGTGCTGAGAAGAGCTCCTCTGCCACACGAGTGACATGATATTTGCTGCTCAAGAATGAGTAAAAAATAACTTCCCGTGTCTGAAAGCTTGTTTGGTGTCATCCCCTCCCTGCACCCTGTCACTTCTTCATAGAGGCCCTGGCCGTGGGGAGGAGGGAGCCCAGGCGGCCTTCTGCTGCTGCCCTCGCCACGCTCTGCCTCCTGCTCCGGCAGCGCCTGCCTCGCTGGAGACGAGGCGGGCGCAGGGCAAAGCTGGGAGAAGAGGCAACAGGTTTGCGGGATGCTTATTGCCAGGCTGATTTGCTGTCCTCAGCAATTTGCTGCCTGAAAGCTACCGCTGTGACTAAAGCTGGCCCCGATACAGGTGGTTACCAAATCCTAGGAATATTATCTTACTCTCGCTTTACCCCGATGGAAAAGACAGCTCGAGGGACAGAGAAGGAGACAACTGAGGTCGTGGGTTCCCCCGAGGCAGGAGCCGGTTGTGGCCCCCTCACAAACACCCAAGGGAAGCCGGCTTTGACTCACTGTCAGCCAAATCACCCCGGCCAGCCAGCACGGACAGGTTTTCGTCTGCAGCGCTGAAACCGTCCAGATCATCCTGCCCATGTGGAAATGTGATTTAGAGCAGGGCTGCAAAGTGAAAATCTGAAACGTTGCTCCAGTAAAACATATGCTAGACTCCCTTGCTAACCTCCTTGACAGATAAGCTGTAGCAGAGCCTTCTTCCCCAGGGGAGAGGGGGAACTGTCACTTGCCCTAAAAAGGCTTATGGCTCCAGCCAGTGGAGTTCACCAGCTGCTGTTTGAGAAGAGCCGTTTGCTCTGCTTTGTTTTCTTTCAAGTGCTGTTTGAATTCCTCTGAAGACAGGCGTTTCAGGCCAGAGCTAGTGCTGTGACGGGGCAGCCGGAGCTGAGGAAGGAGTGTCATCTGCTGCCTGCTCGCCAGCGGCAGCCCCCACCCCAGGGACAGGATAATCAGCTAGCTACTGCACCCCTCTCTGCCTCAGTTTCCACCCCAGTAGGAAAAAGTAATGCTCACTGCAGTGTTTCATGAATTTTCTAGCAAGCACCCCTGCCAGAAGAGGAAGAGCTGCCAGTACCTGCACTAGCACTTGGGCGGCTGCATGGACACAGAGACAGACCTCACCTGAGAGGTCTCGACAAAGTCAAGAAAGACCAGATTTGATATCATCATACTCCCGAGACAAAAAACAATGAGAAAAAATACCCAAAGCACTCTGTTAGCAAAACAGCAAGATGGGATTTTTGCAAGTGTGTCACAGATCAGTGACAGCACCCGAGAAGGAGGAAGGCAGGAGTTTTGCAACCCGGTTATAAGCTAGCTCTGCTTCCACCTCAGCAGTCAAATACAACGGCGTTATAACACAAGCATGGCATCATCATGTTATTTCACAATTCACACGGATGGGATGGTCCTTAACATTCATAAGAGTACCAGTAGGACATGAGTCACCCTGTCTCTGAGGAATGGGGTGATTTTGGAAGCTGCCATAGTCCCTAGGAACAACAGGTACAGACCAGGGTCCCCGTGCAGGTGGGGCAGAGAAGGGAAGAGGAAATGCCCTGATTCACAGTTATCGATTGGTAAGCAAAGCAACGGCAGATGGATGTGGATAGAGGAGCAGTAAGAAGCCATGAGGCAACGTTAGTCATCATGATTAAGCCACAAGACTGTCTACATTTGCAGTTATTTAGTTTACTTGTTTGCAGACACACACGACAGGAACTTAGAGGAGATGTGAAAAGGGATGACAACAGAGTATTGTGGATGTTCACAGAGGTCTCCTCCCTGGCAAGAATGGACATACAGTTACAACCCAAGAATGTTTGTGTGAAGAACTGTGAAGGGAAGGCCAGCACAGGTCTCCACGCCTCCCAGGTCGTTTGGAAAAGGGCAGCCCAGGAACAGCTGAAGAGCTGTGAAGGCGTGGGAAGTCAAGGCAAATGAGGGGGAGCCAAAAAGCCAAGCACAAGGGGGATGACCCAGCCCAGCATCACTCGGAGGGGTGTCTTCAGAGCTCCCCTGTCAAGGCCAGAGGAAAAGGCGCTGGTCATTATGAGATGTCAAGAGTCTGGATAAGCGTTTCAGTGACTAGGGAAGACTGCACATCAACAGCATGATACAAGACAAGGTTGTGTGGGTGAGAAGACAGCAAGGGAGCTAGGGTGGAAGGACCAGGTGCATGGTGGCCCTGAGTGCAGGCCATGTGGTGTGGTGTGGGGAGACTGTGAAAGGCATCAGCGGGGAGGACTGCGGGCAAGAACGGGCCAGTGTTAGCGTTGCTCAGCTTGAGTTTTTGACAGCCATCCACAAAGAAACTTCTTGGACTAAAGAAGAGGGATGTAAAGATGAGCCACAGGTTGACTTGTGTTCAGCATAAAGGTAGTGGTTGGACTTTCATTGGTAAGTGAGGCTGGGGAGCTGAGACAAGTCCTGTTCTACCCTCTCAAAGAAGCAAGAGAGTTGTTGAGGAAGGAAGGAAGGTGGCAACGTGAAGTATAGCACTTAATCTCCACGACAGCATTTCCACCTGAGGTGCTCTGCAGGGTCTGAAATGAAAGTGCCTATGTTGAGAGAGAGAAGGAAAAATTAAGAGTGGGATGCGTGGCTCCATATTTTGCGTATCTTTCCCTCCTTCGTAGGTCAGTCAGCAGCAGCCCCACAGCAGGTACATCCTGAAAAGCACAGCAGCTATCCTTCACCTTCAGCACACAGCAGTCCTACATCTGCTCGGTGAAACTACCAGCCCTCTTGCAGGGCAGCACATGCATAAAGTTTTGCAGGATAGGGATTGGAACAGGACGGAGTGGGATACGTGTTAGGAAGGACTCATCACACTGAGCTACCCCATTTGTGGTACAGACCTCGCAGTCCTGCCAGACAGAAAGCAGCACAACTAGGTAGAGCTTCCCAGAAGGGAAATTACAGTCCAAATACGTTTTCTGTATAGGAAATCCAAAAGAAGAAGAAGAAGGAAAAAAAGAAGCCCTTATCTATATTTATAAGACGAAGCTTTTCCTACACGAATAAACCTCTTAACACATTTTTCTGGGCACTGAGGTTATATATTTAATAGGTTTTTCTGGTATCACTTAAAAGTAGATCACCACCATGCAATGACGCCTGCTGCACTCTTTTTCTGGCATCCTCACTAGCTCCCTTCACCCGTGCCCCCAGTAACTAGAGCACCGTGTGTTATTCTCACCAGACTGCGAGAGAGGATTTTTCCTTTACTTAGGAACTTCTTCTACAGGGCTACTTGCTCGCCTCCTTTTTTTGGCCCTCCATGCTTTCTTCTTTCCAACTTAACAAAGAACAGAGGAGGCACTCTCCAGAAGAGACGGGAAAGCACACACCCCACTGAAACCCTCCTCCTACCTCTTCATTAGCATCCTGGGGCTGCAGATCAGCTATTCTGCCCTCGAGCGCAGAGCACAGATGATAGCAGAAACATGCACAGGCCTCCAGTCAGCCTCAGCGCAAACGAGAACCTGGCCCCTTATGCCTTGGGCAGTGTGGCTAACACCTTTATTGCACCTTTACAAAAGTTTATAGAGCAATGGAAAAGCAAGTAGCGGCCTTATCAGCATTCCCAGGTTTTTCCACTCCCTACTCTTTAACTACCTCCTTGTCTGCAGAATAGCTCTTGAGGCCCAAACACACGCATCCTTTCGAGCAAGGCCCTGCAAATTACTGATGGACATAAAGTACACAAACCAGGTCCTGAAGAACTAAACCCTGCAGGGCTATCTCATGCCTGAGCCAAGACTACTTTGGTTTCCTCCTTCCTAGTCCCAGCAGTTCTGCATTGCAAGGCAAAGAGCAGAGCTCTTTTGCCATGGCAGAGAACTTTGATGGGAGAGATGTTAGCTGTAGGTAACCAAAGAGAGAGTGCATCCGTCGTGTTCAGGGCCAGCTCTGTGGAGGAAGTGCTTTGTAACCAGTACACTCCTGATTTCCACTTTCCAGACTTGGCATTTGGACTTTTGTCTAACCTCTTTCCCCTTTCTGCTATGCTGTGGGCAGAAGTTTCATTTTGTTGCTTTATTGTCTCTCACCTCCTTATTAAATACAATAAGTTAAAACCGCTGCCTTTACAGCCATCTCTCAAGAGGGAAGAAGTGAGTTACTGTGGTGTCACGCCTGTGTTCCTGACCTAGGAGAAGAAAAATTGTGGGACTGCTCTCTTTTGCCTCTGCAAGGAATAAATATCTTGCACTGATTCTTAAGCTGTAGCTCACTGTAGACTCCTCTCTGTTTCCTCCATCCACTTCCCACTCTTTAGGACAAAATAACTGCCTCTTCATCTCAAGAGATTTATCTATTCACTTTCGTGCATGGACAGAAAAAACATTTCTTCCCCCGCAACAATGCAGCTAACTCTGGGGTAGAGCATGACAGCTATTTCACAGCACAGAAGGAGTGGCAGGGAAAATGCAGTTGTTTTTGCCTGCAGAGATGGAACAGCAGATTGGAATGGCAAAAACTGCAATTTAACTGGAACCTTGAGAAATCCTTCACGGTTTTCATAATTTAGCCCAAAGAAAAAAAACTGCCTGTAAAGGCTAGATCGCCAAGGCACGGGCTGACTCAAAGGGAAGGGCTCTGTTTAGTGAAGTACAACACTATCTACCATAGCACCCACATATTTCTTAGAAGTCTTTTCATCTGCCCAGTGAGTAAGCCCATTTCTGCTCACTTGTGAAACCAGGCAAGCTCAAAGGCAGGAGCACGAGGGTTGCAGGTGAAATAGAAAAGGTGTGGGTCGCTGCTCCTTCGCATGACCCAGATGTAGCTCACAAGGCAGCCATCTCATCTTACCTGATGAGAGGGTGTGATACTCGTGTGAGAGCTGATCACAAGCACTTTTTCTCCTGGTATTATTTGTAACAGATAGGCATTAGCCAACACTACCCCTTCCCCCCGTTTCCCTGCCCAAACCTGCTCCAGAAAATGAAAGCTTCAGCAGAACTGTATCCCCACCGAAGCTGGTTCAGGGACTGCGCCTGACTGGGAGCACACTAAGGTGAAAGTGCCTAGGTATCACAGTGATTAGCTCAATATAATTATGTGCTCAAGACATTACAGATAATTTGGGGGTTCTGAGCTTCTGAGCAGGCAAAAGCAAACCCTCTCTACACTGGTAAGAGTGGAAGGTCAGGACATGGGAGAGATAGGTTAGTTAAGCCTTCAGTGGGACCTCATATATTGATGTCATTCATGTATAAAAAGTAGTAAATAGAGTAGATGTTCTGTGCATATCCTCAGGGAGAAATCCAGCTAACAGCCCTGCGCAATCCCTGCCTGCCAGCTTCATTTGCTGCTCCTTCGGTGGGAGGCGCACCGGGAATTACACACACAAACACATCTCCGCATGACACCGGGAGTCAGAAGGGGGAATGTGCTCCTCGATTTCACGCAACACCGGGAGTCCCAGCTCCCATACAACTCAGAGGAGCACTGGATGTCCTTGCTCTTCCTGATGACATCTCTCTGGTCCCGGCCTCCTTCAGCAGCCAGCAGGGTGGTGAATGTCTCTGCTGGAGCTAATTTTCAGTGCAGCATGCTTCTCTGCCCAGCAGCTTCATGCAGCACAGTACCAAACATCTACCGCACGAGAGCAGCTTGCCAGAAACACACCACACAACAGTTCGGAGCTATCGTCTCATCCCCGCGCATGGCCATACCGCTTTTCATAACATGGCCCTGGCTCATGGTCCTGGCTCTCGCGTGTTACAGCACAGGGCTGTGTGAGAGGGCTCCCAGGAGACAAAGCAAAAGATCTGGGGACCCCTGGGGACCTGGGGATGTTATAAACAAAATCTGAAGACTCATAAAGGCAGACACCTCTCCCACTGCCAGAAATTAACTCTAGGGAAGATGCAGGATGTGACTTCCAGTTACTTCCAAGCCACGTGTGCCCTCTCTCCAGCCCTGGCCATTTTTTTAATTCATTTGCCTGGAAGTATTTTGCAGCAGAGGTCTCTGACTGAGCAAAAGAGGCTGGATGAGAAGCGAAAGAGTGACTGCTGCATTATGCAGCATCCAGTCGCAACAAGGGAATTTGATTTTGATCTGCTTGCTGAAGTTTGCTATTTCTACTCTGGTACCTGGTGGTCAATTCGCTGCCAACATCTGTATAACATCAAACATTTGCATCCATATGGAAAATGTATAATTAAAGCTTGCTGCATACAACTGTGAAAACTTTCTCATATCCTCCCTAAATTGCACTGCAACCCCCAGATGAGGGCTGGGAGCCAAAATGGAAAAAGTCTGGCATAAATATTTAACTAACTTGAGATAAGTATTCCTCAACTATTAGCTAATTATTTTGTGCCAGCCGTAAATGGCATCTGGTTCGTTAGCACAGGACACACAAGGATGCTGCAGGTTGGACACATACGTGGGAAATGAAACGTGACTCCATGCTAATTAATATTAATGAATGGATCGAGAACCAACATCTCTTTGAAAATATGTGCTCAACAGGAGCCCGAGTGTGATTCATTATGATTATTGCTGGGGTGACAACCATTACCAATCTCAGAAAAGCCTCTGTTTCATGTAGCATCTCCTTGGGAAGGACTCAATTGGCTTCTGGAAGAAGTGAGGATGAACAGGGGAGGTGGTTTCAGACCAACCTGCAGGTATGTGTTTGGTTATCACCCTGGAATAGGAGTAATAGTAACGACTCCTTTTGTGTGTGCACGCGCTGAGGTTCCCTTGCTTTGGCTGGCTTGCTGAGGCAATAGCTGTAGCCTGATGTCAAAACCCTGCCGTACTTATTCCTATCCCTCCAAACTCAGTCCATCCTTTCAGCCCTCAGTCCCTCTTCCTCCAAATTCAGTCCCTTCTTCCCCAAACACCACCCACTTTGCTGCTGTTTCAGACTGCCTTGGCAGCCAGCTAGCTCAGTCTGAGGCCTTGTACCTGAATTGAGTGTGTTTTGCCTGGGAAGGAGAAAGTTTGTCCTCTCTTTTACCCAGCATCTCTCTGGGATGTGCTCACCATGGCGCCAGGGGAAAGGCTGGATGGTTACCAGAGCAGTTTTCTTCCTTAGCTAATATACAGCCATGTGATAGGAACTGCCAAACATTTTTCTTCCCTTCTTTCAACTCTATGTGGGTTGCTCTCCATTCCTGAAACACGCTAAGCCATTAACAGAAATGTTTGTGCTCATATGGCGGTGTTGAACTCATCATCACTTGGTAGCCAGTTGCTTTGCTTAGCTATCATGTCTGTACATCACTTGGCTCTAGCACTGAGCGCCTGTGCTGATAGATCTGCAGCTTTAGCAGGGCTCAGAAGGAAATGGTAGACCCTCTTTCTTTGGTTAAGCCTGTTCAGTCAAGGAAAAGGTCTCCAAGTTGGTTTCTGCTCTTGAAGCAGCACCTGAACTTGCATTATTATATACATTTGGGAAGTATATTGGGTTTTTGGATTGCATCAATCTTTTTGCTACCTAGGAATTACCACTCATCCTGTTGTTCACCAACTGTTTCTCTGCTGTGTTCTCCATTTCTCAGTCAATTTTCTACTAACAGCCAACTAGTCCACCAGCTGATTTCCCTCTGGTCTGGAGCAAACATCAGCAAAAATCAGGTGAAGCTGAAAGCCTGGTGCTGCTTCACACTATAATTTTCCTGGATCAGGCAAGTCCCAAAGACCCACTAAGACCAATCATATATGTCCAGAAAGGGAAGATGACCACTGTCTCTGAAGCATTATTGCAGTTCCCATTAGTACAGCTTCAACATTGCCACTCCTGCATTATCTTCACCACTCTCTCAACTCTTTGTAAAATCAGTCATGTCACTGAAGACTAACAGAGAGAGAGAGCAATCGATATGCAACTTGTGTTGTGGGCTTATAATGGGAATCGGAAACTGGATCTAGGAATCCTTCCCCAGGGTAGTCCATCATGTCTTGCGACTTTGTGTAAACCCCTTGTATTTCCTCCTACCTTGCTCAGGACTGGATGGAAAATTGGGTTAACAGAAATGTAAAGAATCTCTCAATGCAGCAGAGACTGCTTCAGAGCCAAGCTTCCCAGGGGAAATAAATTATGAACAAAAACAAACAACAGCACAGCTCAAATGATTCCTCCCCTCACCACAGTCCTGAGATTTCATAATTGCTCCCTTCATGGCCATTTTGGTTTGTAATATGCAGAGTAAAGATTTCCATTATAGCTGTGTTTACTTAATCACGATAATTTTTTTAAGTGAAGTTCAGGCTGTTGAAAGCACCAGGCTGCCAGCCCCAAGCAAATTAGCCATCAGCTAGTTGCACTAGAAGCTGCTCTGCTATGATCTTTAGCAAAAGGTTTGCTCTCCAGCAGTCTCTTGGTTCTCAGATGGATCACCCACCTCTGGGAGTGAGAAGGCTATTTACCACGTTATGCCCTTGGCCTTATCAGACAAGATAAGCAGGGTTTTGTGTGTGTGTGTGTGTGTGTGTGTGTGTAAAAAAATCAGTGTCTGGGAATGGGATGATTGTATAGACATCTGGGACTAGTCTGAAGTCCCTCAGAGGGCAGCTGGACAACTGACAAATGTAGAATTCATTTCAGAAAGCAGTAGGACATTGACTACATCTGCAACATAGTCTTTCCAGTGAGGTTACATTGGATATTTTCATTGTGCATGGCAGAATATCCTGGCATGAATATTTAATCACACAGGGCAAATACAAGTAGATTGAAATTCTAGGTGATGACAACTTTCAGATGACCTGGGCCCAGACTAGAATTTATGATTTCAGATGGGAAGGCTCCACCTCCCATTCCTGTCCTCCTGAGCCACTGATCCCCTGGCATGGGAATTGGGAAACACCTCAGCCTTTATAAAAGCAGCAAGAGCTACAGCACAGGGGACTTAGACAGGACAAACACGTGGAAACAGAGGCAATACCTGCAGCTGCTGGAACGAAGGCACTTCCTTGGTCGGGGTGTTATGAGATTTGCCATCACTTGAGGCAGTCGGCAACATCAACATTTTCTTGGCAGTCTCATGGTTTCCAGCATCCTGAATCACTATGTTCAAAACCAAACCAGATTTCCATTGCCATTTTCAAGCTGGATTGACCTGAACTACTGGACAAAGCCACCCCATCCTGTGTGCTTGTAACCTTTGGGGAATAAAAGGTCTAGCCTCTGAAACAAAACCCAGGAGTGCAGTAGATGGGCTTCCTTGGCCCTAATGAATCTAGGATCCCCAGCAGAGATCTCAGATTAGTCTAGTGGGCCTCCTTCACATAGGCCTTTCTGCAGGTGCTCCACCCTCACACACCACACTTCCCAAAGCCTTAACAGATGAAAGAGAGATGGGAGAAAAAAGAAGTGCATGTGCATTGGTTTTGGGGGAGACTATAGACCAGCTCTATCACGATATCAGGTGCCCAAATCCCACAGAAACAACAGAAAGCAGACACCTCGGTTCTTCTGGCCTGAAGCTACTCCAGCACTGGAACCCAGTGCATGATCAGACAAAAAAGACGTATGTTGTCAAGAAGACAGGGCATTAACAAGCTTATTCCTTTCTGTAGTTAGAAGTGCAAATTCCTCTATTCCGTTGTTTAAATAACTGTAACTCATTTCATACTTTTTGCTGATAGGAATATAATTCGGTCATTTCAGCAAGGTTGTTGGGCACCATGAATGGTCTCTGCATTGACAGCTCCAAGTATTATCCTCATTTCCTAGTGGGAGAGATTCAGAAAGTTCAAGATCATCTCTGTTTGCAGAAACAAATCCACATAAAGTGAAGCTATCATAGCAAATTTTAGTGAACATGTTTGTGTCACAGAGAGGTGGAGGGGGGGATGCAGGAGAAATCTCACTATGCAGGCAACAGGCTGAGATTAGAAGAGCACCAAGTGGCCAGGTGGTTAGGGAACTCACTTCTGATTTACAATTGCAGTGATTGCGATGAATAGGGAGAGTCTCTGATTAAAGACATGTCTGAAAATAACAGTAATGATTTCCACTTGTGTGCCTTTGATCAGACAATCTCACAGTATTGTATAAATGAAATCTCCCAATATCTCTGTGAGGTTGGAAAGCCTTCTACTGACATGAACATGTCAGAAATAAATAGCAGCTGAGTGGTGTTAGACAGGTGACGGCTTAGGTAATTCATCCTCTCTTGGAAGAAGAGCTTCTAGAGATAGAATTTGCTCCAATTATAAGAGAGGAATAGATCCTCAATATGAGCTATATTGGACTACATGCATAAAATACTGTGCAAAATGATCATCCAGCCCATTCAGTTCTCATTTCCGTAGGTGAAAGTGCCAATAAGGAAACTAATCACCTGTCTGTAAGGATGATTTTAAAAGATGGAGACACTGCCCATCAAGAACACCACTGGGACTCATCAACACTGATCAAAGAGCCTGCTGGTAACCACCAGGAGGTAAGAACTGTACTTTCAGTCACTGTCTCCATAGGATTAATTTGAATTAGCCACCTGGAGTGGAAAAATGTATATCTGTTACCATGCCCTTGTGCATTACATTCCCTGGAACAAAATTGTACAGGACCATCACATCCAGCCATAAGCCTGATCTGGAGAGTCCTGGACACATCACCCCACCTACCTCTTTGGAAACCAGGAGCCATCTAGGCAGCTTTTGCACAGGTTTCACAGGGCTTTGCAGCTAAATCCCATCCAAGGGCAGGAGACATCACTGAATATTTCTCTCGCAATAGGGGGGGTGGACCCAAAACTGAACAGAGTGTATTGTTTCCTGTGGTAAGGCAATTTTTTCTATCTGGAAAGCTTCAAACAGTTATGTTTGGTCTTGCTGGAGTACTGAGAGGGTTAAATATGGCTCGGCACTTATTTTGCTTATGATTATGTTCGTCCTCCTCTCACCAAGAAAGAACTCAAAATACATTCTGATATTCAGATCTGGCTATTTTAGTTTGCACTTTTCTCTATTATTCAGTGAATATGAAATTACTTTTCACTGGTTCAGAAGCTATTTGTATAGTATTTTTCAAGGATAAGTTGTAGGGGTCAGACACCCCAACTTCACTGTTATGGTTGATAACTATAATTCCTGGTGCTCCTCAAGAGCCAGTAATAGGCCGCCTGCATTAATCCTATTTAGATGTTTGATTTGGGTATATCTGTCAGCAGACAGATTATATAAATACAAGGTTTGATGAAAAAATCCGCATACTGAAATATAACCAAGTGCAGTTTTACCCCTGGTCAAGAAAAGGAAAACATTACCCGCCTAGTCAAATGCTGGAGATGCTCTCTAGGTGGCCAGAGGGACCGCTCTCCAAAAGATAAGGCAGTCCTTAATCTATTTAGGGCAATGTCAAAACATCACCCTTAATAACTTAGAATTTAAATATATTTTGTGAGAAAAGATTAAATCTGCCTGAACTCTCAAAAAGCCTTCACAAAGGAGACTAGATCTAAAACCAGTGTGTTGTTCCTCCCTCGCTGCCACTGTCCCCTGCCCTGGGGACACTCTCCTCCAAGGGGGCACAACAACATGGATAAACCCCAAATCTGTTCTCACCCGTGTGCCCCCAGCAGCAGCTGCAGTTTCTGGCATCTGCAAATGCAACAGCCCAAGCCCCCCTGCGTGTTGCTTGTCCAGGTCCCCCGAGCCTGCCTGGCAGAGGCACCTCTTGGGCTCCTTCCTTGAACTGTTTCACTATGAGAAACTCACAGGAAAATGTCCACTTGCTTTTTGAGGGGTCTTTATCTGCCAAATTAAAGCCCCGAGCAGGTCAGACAAAAGCCAGGCAGGTTTCAGCAGCAGTGTTAGGCTGGTTAAGCTGCCAGGCGAGCCTCTGCCTGGTGGGGTGCTCTTGGTGGGCTTTGGGGGAGAAGGGCTGGTGGGTACGTAGCCCTGGCTCCCGCCATGGCTGCAGTGAGGGGCAGGGCAGGCAGCGGCCCTGGGCATGGTGCACAGGTGGGGCTGTTTGAAAAAGTGGGTTGGTTTGGCCACAGCAGTGGAAATGCTGAGACACCACAGAGCCTAGAGCGTGGTCGGGGCTGTGAGGACCAGGTCCAGCCAGGAGGGGAGGACGGATGGGCCACGTGGCCCAACACCCGCTGCCACCCTGTATCTGCAGAAGCAGGGCGTGCAGGCAGGGATCCTCCACCCCAACATCCTGGGGGCTGTGGGAGCCAGCTAGGCTCAGCACCCCTCTGCATGCAGAAGGGATGGAGTCAGGAGCAAGCTGCTCCACGCTCTCCTGGAGCAGAGCAAAGGCCTTCCACCAACAGTAGAAAAATTAGCTGCGTGAGCCCTCCAGCCAGCTAGCTCAGAGGAACGGCTGTAGGAGCACATTGAGCTCTCTGATTGTTTATTTGGTAAGGAGTCGTTAGCAGCACTAGCCTCAGTGAGCGTCAAAACACCCTCAGCTCCTTCTGTCCCAGCCTCCCTCACTGCCCCGCTTTGCACGCTCCTCTTTGAGCCTAGCCAGGGTTTGTTAGAAAGAGTAAAGCAGAGCAGTTATTGCTCTCTCCACCCGATTCATCCTCTTACCACTTTCTGTTCTGCTAACAGGTGCTCTGTTAAGTGGGTCCTGCTGTGTTTAACGGTCTCCCTCCCCACCCATCTAACCTACTTACATATTTTCTGTGAGCCTGCTAGCCTGGTGATATCCCAGTTGCATGGTCTCTGACAGCTGCTCCAGGAAGGGTCACACAGCTCCTGTAATTAAAACAGGGCAAAAAAGCAATTCCTCTGCTTACCTGGAGGAAAAAAAAAAAATGGAGATAAGGGGAAGGAGACCCTTAGCTGCTAATATGAGGGATAACAAGACAAGGCTGGAAGGTCTTTAATTTAATTGTTAAAACAGTGTTGCACCAGAAGTCATCAGGCCCTGTGCTATCAACAGATCACTCAAGTAACATTAAAAATTGTGCTTATATATGGAAAAAGTATGGTCACATCTGATTTCTTCTGGCCTTCTTTGCTCTCCCTCACTTCCCTGGAATAACTCACGAAGGTCTGGCACACCAAGCAGAGACTTCTACTTCAGTTACACCCCTCGTTGGCACCTCCAGTTCTGCAAACAGCAGAAGCATCACTCCTTAGAAACATCACTGAGCACAAATCTCATTAGAGTTTGTCCTGCCAATTCATTACCTGGGATTTTTATAGGGCTGTGTATACACTGCTGCGATCCTCTGCATTTCTTTTAGCGTACATCTGTCTGACCTTGGTGTATTTCAAGTGGAAACATCTCGAGGCAGACAGATATCCTCCTGGGGAGCATGTGCATGCCATGTCCCTGCCACTGGGAGAGTCAGCGAGGAATTTCCCAAATGCACAGGTGTTAAGCTGGTGAAAGATCCAGATTGGTGTTGTGCCAACATTGTCTCCGTCCTCCGGACCAACACACATTGGTCTCCCATTGAAGGTGAACATTACGTGGTCCTATTTGACACCATGGTGACATTGCACATTGTCAGGGCCACCTTTGTATCTGACTGCCTGCAGGCCGCAACGCGGGGTGTGTGGGAGCTGTGGTGCAGAGCAGCGGTGTTTGCACCGCGCACTGTAGAAAGGGGGTGCACTCCCGCTGGGGTGGGGGCACGGAGAAGGGTAGGACAGATAGGTTTCAGAAAACAGAATGCTGGGATGCTCTGCTAGGGAGGACTTGGGGCATGGCTGTGAGTTGTGAAAAGGCTGGGAGAAAGATGGGACCTGAGGGGTGAGGGAACGGTGGGGCGACGCTAGAGAGAGCTTTCATGAAAGGGAGGCAGCCACAGAAGGGGACCAGGAATTTAAAGCTCGCTCCAGGCTGATGCTGACAGCTGGTGCATCAACACAATGTGAGGGAAACCTCTGTTCCTTATAACCTGACAACAGGGGATATGGTCCTATGCCAGGGGCTGAATCAGAGACATCATTAATATGTCTGGTGCGGTCTCTGTGGGAGTGCCATAGGGTAATTCAGGTTGTGGGTGTCAGAAATAGTGCATTAATTATAGGGGGAGGGGGCTGTAATCAGAAAAAAAAGTACAGGATTTTTCTGCAGGTTATTGTGAAATCACTTAAGAGAGCATGTTGCAAGTCATTCTGCTGAGGAACAGAGGATCCAAAAGAGAAACTGCTGTAGGATGCTGAAGAACTCGTATACTGAGTAATTTGGAGAATGGTGCAATGGAAGTTTAGGAGTACCTTTCAACTGACTGACTTTGAGAAGAGGTGGAAGCAGAGGCTGAAGGATCAGGAGTGCAGAGTCCCTTTTCTCAGCGGAGCCATCTGTTTTCAAATAAGCTTGCAAGTACTTCATTAGTGGTCTCACAAATGCCGGATGGCTGAAGCAATGCCACTCTATAAAAAGAGACCCTAAATTAGCATAAAATAAGGGGATTCTGCAGACCTGCACCGAAACATCGTAAGTCCCTGTAAAATCCCCAGCAATACCCTTCAGCACTCTATTTTCACTCTACAACTCTCCTGAAAAGATAGGAACATAAATAACGGACTGTAAGGAGAGGAGGGGTGGCATCTTGAAACTTCCCTCTGCCAGGGAGAGTCTTGCTAGAATAAACCCTCAGTTTGGACATTGAATGAAAGAAATCTGGATCTGGCAGGCAGGATGGAGTTAAGGTTGCAGGCAGATGTTGGTGGAGCCTTCTGCTGTTTTCTGTCTCTCTAACCTTGTTTCCAGAGATAGCAATCAGATGTTTAACTTTTATTTTGGTGCAGTCAACTAACCTCGCTATTAGCTCTGTCTGGTAATAAAGTGTGGTCTCTCTGTAAAGAAGATTTGCAAGTCCCCCTTTTTTTTTTACAGGGCTTGGAGATCTTTTTTCAGGAAGAGTAAAGTGTTTTCCAAGTCTTTCCCAGCCAGAGTTAATTGTGGCATTCCCAAGAGCTGGGACACATGTTTTACATCTTCCAGCAAGGGTTGGGGCCCAGTAACATTCGTTGCTACACCGGGAGAAGGGAACTTCCTTCAGCGTGTAGCAGGAGAGGCCAGGAGCATGACTTCTGATGCTGAGAATAACCTGCTCGTAAAAAGTGACTGTAAAGGATCCTCCAGGCTGGGGAAGCTGAAGGTACTGGATGTGCGGGACAGGCTAGCCTCTATATATTAGTCCAATGGGCCATGAGGCTCAGAAGGAAATTTGGCCATTATTTCTTCTGACAGGGATGGAGGTAGCATGGGGCCCTAGACACTGAGTTACCCATCCTGCCACAATAATTCTTCCCAAAATGCCATCATTCCTGAGGCCATTTAGCATTTCAGCGGTTGTTCTGATCTACTCTGGGCTAACACTTGCTCAATAAACTATAATAAACCTATTAGATAGGTTTGCTGAAGTGTACTGCCAGATTGGGCCGGGGAATCTTAGAGTCATTTTTCATTGCATTCGGTTACATCTGAAGTAACGGACCAACATGAATTAATGTTGATGTGATGGAGTGGTGCGGTCTGAAAATGACCTTTTCCTTTTATCCTCACACTATTTTCTGAAAGCTCTTCTTCTGTGGGGCAGAGCTGGGCTGTGTGCCACTGCAGAGGGGTCTTCTCCCCAGATGTGATATGCAACTGCTGTTATCCAGGTCTAGGGAATGACATTCTGGCAGTTTCTAAATTATAAGAGAAAGAGATTTTTTCTCCTCAGTATCTGAGGGCTTTTAGTATCTACAGTGTACCCTTTTCTTTATTAATTAATGTTATGTTTAAAACATAAGTAGGTTCTTATTTCTGCTCGCTACTTATTATAATGCCTCGTCAGCACTTCAGCGCCTTTCCTTTCCCGTCAGCCCCAGAGCTGGGTTCAACCCTTGATGTGTTAGCCCTGGTCAAAATTGCGGCTTGCAACACCGGCACCCGTAATGCAAGGGTCAGGGTAACTCATAACCCGCCGGGGCGAGCCCTGGGTTTACCTGCACAAGCGCAGACGAGGAGTACCTGGCCCCGTGGCTGCTGCAGGGCGCCCCATCCCAGGGCCGGGAGGTGCCCACCTGGCTGTGGTGCCCCGCAGCCACCACGCTGTGCTCCCTGCCCAGCCTGGCACCTGCGCCAGGGGGATAATACCAGAGCATATTTTTTTTTAGCATGTTAACTAGCTGAAGTGATGTCCAGAGGCAATCTTTTTTACCAGTCTTGGTGTTATACCTCTGTTACGACTAATGCAATTAGTGTATTTTTTGCTAAAAAATAAAGGGGGAGGGGGAATCCCCCCATAGGCCTGGCTCAGCACACCCAAGCAAGCTGCCAGCCTCGGCTGGGCAGGATGCCATCACCAGACTGGGCTGAGGTTTAACCACCAGCCAAAGAGGCGTGGGTCTTCTTGCCGCCCTTCTCCGGTGAGGCAGGGCACGTGGGGGGCGCGGGACGGAGGAGGTGCCGCGTGGGCACCGCCACGCCGGCGCTGTCTGCGTGGCCCCTTCTGTCCTCGGCGAGGAGAGACCCCTCATTAGTCAGCGGGAGATGTGGGCAGACGGGCGGGCGGGAGTTCGCCTTCCTCCTCTAAAGCACAGCTATATTTAGAGGCAAATTGCAAACAAAGCAACGGTGAGCTGCTGCCACCCATAAATTATCCAGCTGCGTGGGATGCGGAGGGGCCCGCGGACACCGCCTGCTGCTTCTGTGCCGGTGGGAGCAGGCGAGGGACCAGGAGGGAGGAGACATTGCTTCCCCAATACTTGCACGGTTCCCCCCGCATCGCCCCGGCCCCCATCTCACCCGCGCTCCCCCTTCCCCAACCAGCCCCGGCAGCGGGAACGGCGGCTCAGCAGATGGTTGCCATGGGTTACCTCTGCGCCGCAGATATTCCCTTCCGAAATAGCAACGCTAATTGAAAACAGGGGCTCCGCACTGTCACTTCAAGGTTTGCTTCGGCAGGCTCGCAGTCCTCGCCGGCAAGGCGCAACCGGAGCTTGCTCACCGGTGAGCTGCAACGGCACTGGCAGGGCTCGCAGCCCCCAAAGCCTCCTTGCAGCCCAGGTGGCCTCACGGCATCCCTCGCAGATGACGTGCTCAGGACTAAGGTTGCTTGCCCACAGCATGACCTGGCCCGATGGGGAGGACCATCATAGCGCAAAGCCTGGGGAACAGGGCCAAAAGAAGGGGACGGCGACCCTTAGCATGTGGTGGCCCCACTCCGCGCAAGATGCATAAGGCTGTGGGTAGCAATATCTAAATTACAGAGGTGAAAGCCATCCATGCCCAGGGTTACCCAGGTGGTCAGCAGCTGAGCTGGGAGCAGATCCCAGCTCTTCTGAGCGTGGTCCTGTCCTCACGCTCCCTCTGGTGAAACAGTGCTTTTAAGAGGAATTTAGTGGGGCTTTTCAAGATGCTTTGCCACACTGACAAAAAGCTGGCAGGGTGACCACAGCACAAGGGGGATGGTAATCAGGGAGCGGGGGTACTGGAGGAGGTGTCTGGTGGGGTGCTATGGGGATCATTGGTAGGCTTCATCTTACTTTAACCTATTCCTTTTTTAGGATGATTAATATTCAGTCGGTAGGCTTGCAAAATTTAGATAGTGTAACCTGCTGCCACCAATTAGCAAGATATTTCCATTCTGCAGAGAATTCTCAACCTGTAGTGTAGACTATCATTACAGGTACAACATCTGCCAGCAATGAGGAAAGCTGGCCTCCTCCTTGGGGGAGAGACCGCTTCTCCCCATCCCACGCTTGGCGACTTCCCGGCTCCTTTTCAGGCTGTGTCCCTGCCGTGCTGCGAGGAGACTGTGCCTGCCGGGCCCCGGGCTGCTCTGAGGATGCACTTGCCCCTGCTTGGGAGACACGCAGTACGGCAGGGGCGGGCATAGGAGGGTCTGTGCAGTGCTGTTCTTGCAGTCTGAGCATTAGCAATGCTGTTTCTGCATTGAGTTATTACACTTCTGATCTATCCAGCTCCCACACTAGTAACATTTACCTAAGGCTGCACCACGTTGCATGCAGGTAAGACTTCGCCTCTAAGGTGGCAGATATACCGAATGGGCTATCTCCTCTTGTGTGATCCCTCCCAAAGGCTCAGCTCTGCCTGCTTTGATTCCAAACCAAACCCTCTCACCTCCTACTGTTTCAGTGCTAAGCACTTCTGGGTTTGATCCCTGGCACTGCAGGCATCTCCAAGATCTGCTCCAATATCTTGTCGGGGTTTCTTGGTCTTTTATGTGAGCTGAGGGACATTTGAAAAACTCTGCTGCCAAAATCAGGGCCTAAAGGCTACCTTAGCATCCCTCCTTGTCACAGCCCTAAAAATTAAAAGTATACGAGACATAAGTTCAATCTTTTCATTTTGTCAACCATTTGGGGGGAGCAAGATCCTTGCTGGGAGCTTTGGTGCCCTCCCAGCACTGCCCCTCTCATTTCATTGCCATGACTCCACAGGTTCCACAGTGCCCTTGCTCCACAGACTGCTCACAAGATTTGCAAGTTCTTCTGCTTTAAAAGCAAAAAAAACCCGAAAACCCAAACAAAACCCGAAAAGCGCTACTCCAATTACTGCTATGCGATCTTAACCAGCGCTCTTAGCTCCTGCAGGGTTTGCTTTGGCCTCTGCTTGCACAGACAAACATTGGATGTTGAGACACTGTTCACATCAGAGAAACCCATCAACAAACAGAAAGGCGTAGCATGAACACATTAGGTTATCAAATTTGTTCTGCATAAGGCAATGACATCAGAAGTTTGACATCATCTGTGACATCTGGAAAGCATCAGAGTGCCTGCAGTGCAGAGCAAAGTAGCTTGGCAGTGCTGCTGGGGGAATTATGCTGTTTGCAATGCATTAGCACAACGGGCAATGATGTGCTGGACTGTGGAGGCATTATATGATGCACTAGAGGATGACCAGTCTCTCTGTATCCACATAGGCTGCTAAATACCATCCAATGTGCTATGTTGTCAGAAAAGTATTATACGGCTAGGAAAGCTCAGAGGAGGTTTGACTTAGCAAAAACTGAAAGAGTTTAAGATGTCTTTCTTGGCCAGATGTCAGCTAAGGGTATATAAATTCCTATTCTACAAGTATCCTAGGAGGTATAATGACCACAGTGGGAAAGTAATTGCATCCAGAAACCAAAAGGAGAATTGATAAATGGAGCAAGATGAACTTGAGTTAAAAAAAAAAAAAAAAATTGGATAAAGATTTTCCTAACAGCAAAATCTGTTGAGCCATAAAAGAAGGAGCTCCCCTGGTTGAGCCGTTTAAGAGTAGACTAGAGGACACAGCGCACACTACTCTCTGGAGCAGAGCAGGGAGCACACGCCAAGGAACAGATCGTTTTCTTTAGTCACAAGCCTGTATCATTGGGAAGGCAGCCTTTTATTTCCCTTTTCACAGCCACCAGAGAACCAACTCTGGATTTTCATGTCTACCTAGCTCAAGTCTGGCAGGACATGAGCAAATTTTAGGAAAAGCAGCCAAATCTTACAGCACAGTGTTGCCAATTACTCCCCAGAGCAGTCATCTCTTGCTCTCAAAGGCACGCGCTGCAGTGTGGGGCTGAGAGCAGCCGGGCCATGGCCACTTTGCTGGCTGGGCAAGCATGTCTCATTAACAGGGATTCATCAGCGCTGTTGTTAATAATGCAGGAGCTGCTTGTCTCTGGGGGAGTTCCTCAGCAAAAACTGCGCTGCTTCTGTATTTCAAACACAGGCTCTGCTGGTGTGATGGGCTTCCACGCTGACAAAGCATTTTGGTTATTTGTTATTCCCGAACGGCATCTTGGTGCTGAGCAGTGACCAAGCTGAGAGGTACATCCAGAGCAGAGGAGAGCAAAACCAGCCCTGTGCCAGTCTTGGACCTACCCATGTCTCGGCATCAGCAGGAACCAGTATGATTGCTGATGAGAGCGCTCTGGTCCCAAGGTTGTCTTTGGGGATGGCAAGAGCAGGAGTCTGTCCTGGCATTACTCTGCTCCAGTCACTCCACTCCACTGTAGGGAGAGGGGAGGGACACACAGTGATCTGGCTATCTCTGACCTCCTCCTCTTTTTAGGATGATCTCCCTGGAGCCTTTGTGGTGGCCTTTACAGCTCTGCCAGCACAGGAGAAACTGTAGTTGGGGCTAGACTCTCACATGAAATTGCTTAGTCCTCCAAGTATTTCAGCCTGTGTGACGGATGGAGCAGATGTTGTAATTCCCTGTTAGAATCACTTGGAAGCCTTATTTTGTCATTACCCGCTTGTATATGGCAGCATGTGGGATAAGGAATAATTTTAGGCTGTATGAGAGGGATGCTGTACCAAGCCCTCTGTAAGGCTAGCCTGCCCGCTGCCAGCCTGTGAGTTCTGCCGCTGGTGGGGCTGGGCAGCCTCATGATGGAAAAGGTGCCCTTTAACATTCACCCAGAGAGGAAACCTAATAAGAAGGGACTTTGAAGTGAGCAACCTAGCAAAGCAGCCTGTAAAAAAAACCAGCCAAACCTGCCCTTTGGCCGCTGTAGGCTGTTCTT